>NC_046680.1:14471742-14774772 GCF_009870125.1 Drosophila pseudoobscura | reverse complement strand
TTTAAGACTAGGCCAGACCTTTCATCTGGAATCTGGAGAGTATTTGCTTGACTTGGGATTGCCGTTTCTCTGATAATGATCTCTCATCGATTTCGCAAGTACGAGTATATTCCCGTTCATTTCGTCTCAGTGCACAGATCATAATATAAACTGCAACAATGCTGACATTTTACATGGCAAATGAAAACATTTCTAGGCTTGGTACTGTGTGCTCCCGCCGTGAATCGAGGCAAGGTGCGATTGATTAATCGCGACACCTCGCGAGTGGGTGAAGCCGTGTAAGTTATGCAGTCAGCTGCAGAGGCCGCTAATGGAGCCCCTGATCGGTGTCATCAATCGCCGGCGTCATCACCCAGATCTGACTCAGACTCAGAGAGCAGAGCAGAGCGGAGCAGATCTGATTGACACATTTCTGGTGAATACTGACCCAGTGCCGACCCTGACATTTGAAGCCACAGACAATTGGAAGTTTTCGGACGTAGCGGCGTCCACATAAAACGGGATGCGATGCAAACATGTTTGGCATGTTTAAGTGAAAAGAGCCCCGGCTGGATGATAACCGAAATATGTGTTGTAGTATTCGATTGTGTATCTATGTCGGGATTTGGGTAGTCGGGAGTATAAAAGCGAACTGGCTGATCCATTTCGTGCTCACACGCGCTCAAACTCTCGCTTTCTGCTCCACTCTAGTGCCTGCTCCGTCATAATGTACAAATTCGTAAGTGGATTAGCCGAATCGAGGATGGGATGAGGAGATGATTATTTCTTTCATCCCCCCATAGCTCCCTCTGCTCGTCCTAGCTGTGGTGGTGGCCTGCGGCCATGCCCTGCCCGTGGAGCGCGAAGTGATTGAGATCCTCAGCGCGGAGACCAACAAGTTCGCCGATGGGTCCTACAATTCCCAGTACTCGACGGCGGACGGAACCAGCCGCCAGGAGGAGGCCAGCGTCGTGGACAAGGACACCGAAGATGAGGCGTTGGAGGTGAAGGGCTCCTACAAGTACATCAATGAAGATGGCCAGGAGGTGGAGGTCCACTACACAGCGGGCAAGAATGGTTTCGTGCCCTACGGCTCCATCATCAATCCGGAGATCACAGCTGTGGCCGAGGCGGCCAAGGATCTGCCCAAAGAGCCCGAACTGAAACCAAAGGCATTGCAGGAGGCGTAGTTTTGTATCGTATGTATCTACGAGTATAAATAAAAATCCAAATAAATTACCAAAAAGAAGAAATTATGAAATTGATCGAAGAAATACACTCTCGAGACTCTGTTTGTGTCTTCATAATCTCCTCCTGCTTTGCATATCATCGTGGTGTTTGCTTAGGCTTTAGTTTTGGCTGATGAGAAATTCACCGCATCGCCCCTCGTCGCCTCGAGGGACCTTGAAAACAGACCCAGTCGCAACCACAGTGATTCCGTATGATTAACCACACGTTTGTCCACTTTTGCGGGGTACAGTGCGGCTTGCTCTGGACAGCCCGGGGGCACAGATGAAGCAGCTGTTTTGGGTACCGTACCTCATTACATAGCATACTCGTAGAGTCCATTAGACAAAAGACAAGAGGAAATTAAGCCCCAAAAGAATCGAATCTACCATTTAATGAGGCATAAATCATCTGGGGGAGAATTTGCATATTTGATGGATCTATGGGAAGTCTCTCGCCGCCTCTCTCTAATCATCCACGCCATACGCATGGATCACATCGGTCTCGAGCAGCAGCAGATATGCCAGGAAGAACAGATAGTAGGCCACGAGGAGCATGCCACAGGCGCGCCGCATCTGGAAGTTGGTGGTCAGAGCGGACATCAGAGTGAAGACCAGGCCCACCTCCACGAAGATGCAGGCAGTCTCCCCATAGCTGCCCTCTTCCGCCTGCCATAAAAGTTACTGTAAATAATCAGTTTGCATTGAGATGGGCTCAAGATCGTACTGTAAATGCATTTCCCACGGAGCGCACGGTCGTCTCCAGGGCCAGGGGCAGAGCCAGATTGACAAAGGTTCCTACGAGTAAAGATTTTGGGAACTTTTCAATAAAAATACAGATATAGACTCACCAAACACTGGCGAGGAGAAGGTGGCCGCATATGCCATGCGAGGAAATCCCTGACGTGCTAGCGTTATGCTGGCCACAAGATCGCCAGCGTTGATTGCCCAGCAGATCGCGGTGGCCATGACAAAGGACTGGCTCAAGTGCCAGATGGTGCCGATGGTGAAGAACATCGCCATCACCTCGGAGGTGAGGAAAAATATCAGAAAGATGACGGCAATTAAGCCCAGGATGGCCGTGAACTATGGTTCAAGAAGATTACAGATTACACGAGGATCTCAATCAAAAATCTTACCCTGAAGAATTTTGGAGTGGTGTCAGTGCGAGTGCGCCAGAAGATGAGGCAGCCCAAGGGTAGCATTATGTAGAAGGTCATTATGTAGGCGGCCGTGCCCAAAAGGGAGACATCTTTCACTGCAAGAGGAGGGATGGGATCGTTGGAGCCGGATCGATCGGATGGCAGGAGAAGCCTCACTCACGCAATATAAAGAAGATGTAGGTGGGGGCGATGATGAACTGCAAGCAGCAGAGCAGCTTGGACCAGCCGTGATTGGGCCTCTCCACGTCGACTACTGGGACCAGCAGGCGGAGCAGCATTTCCATGGGTTCCTTGACGAGCAGGTAGAAGCGGACTCCGAAGGACCCGCGCCGGAATTTGTCCTTGTCGAACCTGAAGAGCGATTCCCAGAACTGCTGGAAGAGATGCCTGTTTGCACTTCCACGGGATGCACTGCGATCGATCCTCTCGCGGTGGACACCCAGCTCCGTTTGCCTCTTGAGCTCCTCCAGTTGCTCCGCCTGCTGTTCGCTGTCCTCAATTTTCTGCAGATCTGGAGGATATCCAAAATATGTAATGAGAATCAGAAATCTTATGGGAGCTCAAGGATGCCTACGATGAACGCGAGCCGTCAGCAGTCTCTGATCTATGACGGCCACAAAAACATGGACCAAGTAGATGAGAGCTCCGGGAATGGCTCCCAGTTTTGTGATGCCCGACTCCCGCTTGTGTATGAAGTCCATGAAGGCTGTGTTTAGGAAGAGAAAGCCAAAGTCCCTCAGAAAGTAGCACGGCTCCACGTAAAAGGGGCGTGTGAGTATCACCATGCCAGCCACGAATGTGTGCTGGAACAGTGACTGGGTCATGGACACGAGGAAGCCCCACTTCGAGAAGACCAGCATCCCGGCCACAGCCGTAAACAGATCCGACGACCCATTGGCTATTGTTAGCAGCGTCACCCCAGCCACGTTCTCGTTCATTCTAAAGGTGTCCGCCAGTACCTTGAGGGTGGGACAGAAGCTGGCGGAGAATCATTAGCTGCTGCTCAATATCGCTTCTTTGAAGGGTGCTTACTATGCCCCCACGGATATCTGCATCATCCAGAAGATGTAGCTGGCAAAGACGGTCATGGCCAGCATACTCCAAAAGGCGTTGAACATGTTCCGCGAGTCCACGTGACAGTAGTGCCACGTGAGGTAGTTGATCAGGTACATATTATCCCTGCAGTCCGCAGTGTCCCTTACGAATCTGCAGCGCTGCGGCTCTGGCAGATGGTTCACCTTGTTGCATGCATCGTGATGTTGCAAACTGCGTGTCCAAACATCAATGACCATCTTTGATTTGATGATAGATATTTGGGGAGAAAATTTACACGCAATCGGCAGTGCCTACTATCTGATATCATACTGAATAAAATATCATCTAACAGGGTGTTCTCCCTTAAAGATCGACCTACATGATACAGTAGTAATGGAATCTTGCACCCTCTCTACTCATAGGAAACACAAATCCATTGCCACATGCTCTAACTTTCTCACATATCAGATTCCATTGTTCGTGTTGCGTATTCCCTGTTATCCGAAAGATCGCTTGCCTCTTTTTGATTACTGCTTAAATTAGCACTAAGTATAGCCACATTTAAGCATAGCATTTATATGCGGAATATAAACTCTTCTTTTGAGTACATTCCAATCCTCAATTGGCATGCAGCTGTTGTTGCTGTTGCTTCTTCTTAATAGTTTCGAGTTCGGTTTCGTTGAGATTGGGAATCATTTTATTGCTAGACAGTTAAATTAAAGCGCTCAAATTTCGCGATTAAATGTAACAATACTTAAAGTCAGTATAATCTAGGAGGACTAATCCTAATGACCTCTATGAGGTCTTAGGCAGTCTTGGTCTCAGCCTTCTTGGGCTCCGCCTCTGGCTCGGACTTGGGCTGGGCGTCGAGAACGACCTGCACGGGCACAACTTGGGAATCAGCGGGCAATTGATCCTTCTTTTCAGCTACAGCCTCTTTCTCCACCACAGACTTCTTCTCCGACACAGCCTCCTTCTCTACCACTACGGGCAGAAGCTTAGATTCAGCGAGCACTTGATCCTTCTCCACCACAGCCTTCTTCTCAACAGCAGACTCCTTCTCAACAACAGCCTCCTGGGAACGGGCCTTGCGATGCTTCAGCCTGAGCTCCTCCTCTTCGGAGATGTTTGGAAGATCGGCGGCAGCCTGGGCCACAGCTGTGATCTCCTTGGGAATGATGGTGCCAATGGGCACGAAGCCGTTCCTGCCCGCCGTGTAGTGAACCTCCACAGTGTTGCCCTCGGCATCAATGTAGCGATACGAGCCAGAGACCTCCAAAGCCTCATCCTCGGTGCCGGCATTCTGGAGTTGTCCCTGCTCCTGGCGGTACGACTGGTCGCCGCCCTCGTATTCGAAGTGGAAGGAGCCGTCCGGGTTCTTCTCCGTCTCGAACCTCAGCAGTGGCACAATTTCGCGCTTCTCGGTGGTGCTGCTCACCACCTGGCCACCAATGCTGGCGCCCCACGCTCCGGCGGCCAAGGCCAACAAACAGATGGTGATCTTCAGCATTTCTGGAGTGAGAGTTCTGGGTGTTTGTGGTGCGTGTGTTCCTGGCAGGGACTGGCTTTCGACTTGGCCTACTACATCGCCAGGTGAGGCTTTTATATCGGAGTTAAATGTGCGCAGCAGCTGCGAATTAGCATCTTCCACTCCATTACGCCATTCCGTCACCATCGCCAAAATACAAAAAAAAAAACAAAACGAATCATGTTGGAAAAAACACCAAAGAAATTCTATGGAAGCGGCCAGAATGTGATTTAATAAAACACTCACAGCCACAGCGATGGGATTTGCATATTTATGATTCAACAACGAGACAAGAGAAAGAGCTCGAGGAGAGCTAAAGGTCACAACGGAACGGATGAGAGCCCTGTAATGAGTGCGATTTCTGCGATCGAATAATCCACTTAACATCGAATGATTTGTGTGAGTGTGTGCGCCAATATTCCGGGCCGAAATTGCTGCTTGGGCAGGTTCATTTCTCATCGTCTTCAGAAGCAGCGCCTGAACACGTCACAAACAAGTTTGCTCGGAGCTTAAAAACCACCTAAGTGTTGCTGGAAGACAATCCATCAGCTGGAATGCCCGAATATCTCACTAGTTGAACAACTCAGTCGCGTCTCACAGTATCTGAGTACCTGAGAGTATCTTTGTATCTCTGATTGATTGCGAATGTTTAGGAAACTGCACTCGATTAGCATAGAGGGTAGAATCGGGTAGCATTGTGATCCGACAAGACAAAGGGGCATAAATTAAGATGCACTTTAGGTGCACTTAAAATGCGCTCAGATTGGATCGGCATGAAGCGCCCGCATGCGATGCAGATGCATCAGTCGTCAGTCATCACACGGGAAACTGGCGAGTGTGATGAAAAACATAAACGATGAGTAATCCCATCTACCATTTGGCATAGACACATTGGCAGGGGATTGTCAATGATGTATGTCAAATGTACAAAAATCCACTAAACCAAAGACACTCACCTCTCGGCCAGACCCTGCCTCAGACTTCGACTGTGGCTTCGACTTGGAATCCGGCATCCACTGCAGTTTCAACGTAGCGAAGGCCACAGCAAAACGCGGGCAACCGCGAAATTGGCCAAGTAACATGGAAAACGTACGAAAAGGAAAATCCACACCGACGCCAACAGCAGCCGGTATGTGGGGTGGTGTGGTGCGGAGGTGAGTGGCGGGCAAGGGGCGTAGGGTGTAATCTCGGGCGATGTTCATCATGTTTCGTGATCATCTTTGTTGCAGTGGCTCAGCTCCGGAGCTGTAGCTGAAGCTGGAGCTGTTTCAGTTTGCAGTTTGCAGCAGTTATTGCTGTAATTTTTATGAATTGCAACTGACATTTCCTACACGCTGCAAAAGTTTAAAGTTTAAGCCGAAAATTGCATTTTTCCAAGCCACTAGACGCCAGCCGGCCGGCAAAACGGGAATCGAATGGAAAGAGGCTCGAAAAGGGGGATCAGAAAAGGGGCCAAGTGGTAACTGGTGCAAGGGAGTGGCGGCTTGACCTGGTCAGCGAAATTGAGATAGCAGATTGGGCAAAGGGCAGACACATCAGACATATCCAGATCCTAGAGCCGCAAACAAAGCCACATAATGCTCTTTAACGATGCATTCAAATGGACAAGTTGGCCACGCCCCACCACGCCCCACCGACCTACTCAAATGTCAATAGAAATGCCGCAAAATGTTTTACCGATCTGCATTGCAATCGCAGTGCTCAAGTGCCCGAGTGCCCAAGTGGCCAAATGGGCAATTCATCAAAACGAATCCAATTGCAACATCGGTAATCTTTTAATTAATATTTGAGCTGGAGAATTATTGCGGCGAACGGAGCATCCAGCAGCCGACGGAGGGGCCTTAATCAAATGAAGTTCGCATTGCTAATTCACATAAATTAATGCCCGGGTAGATGTGGAGAACCAATCTCGGCATACACCGCGTATGCGCAACGAGTTTCAAATGCAAATGGGCGTTGCGCATACGCCGAGTGGTACATTGAAAGCAGCAGCAGTACCAGCAGCAACAGCAGCAGCTCTTCCGATTCTGCCGCTGTCAGGCAAACAAACACAGTTTGTTGCTCCCCCAACCTGCTCGCTCCTCTTCCTACTGCATGTCGCTGCGGATGCCGTCGCTGCATCTGGCTCTGCCACTGCCACTGCCTCCGCTTGGCCTGCAGCGACTGCGGGCCCAGAGAGTGCACTTTTTTGGTATAAAAACGTTTGTGGCAACTGCATTCAAGTCAAAACACTTTTGACGAGCCTCCCCAGCGCAGTAATCGAAATCAAGTCGCGAATTCGAAGTGAGTTTTCCATCGTTCCATTCCATTCTTGGTGTTGTGCGAAGATCCTCCGGATCCTCTGATTTACGAAAAAGTACTCTCAAAGTGAAACAGATCCTAGCCAGATCCCCAGAGCATCCTTGGACACTCGTATCCGAGAGAGAAGGGGAACGTGTGCCTTTTATGGATAATTTTCCCACGACCTTCATCGGCATCATCATGTTTGAAGAACTTTCAAAATCCGCTAAAGTCAATCGATGCATCATATACTAATTGCATAGCAACGAGTTTGACATTCAAAGCGGGCACAGACCGCCGCCGGCAACTCCATCGATGCTGAACCATCAGTTATGACTCTATTTAACCGACGCCCGTTTCATTCTTCCTCTCGGCCCAAAAGGTCATGCAGACACTCACCCACGCCTCCTGCCTTGCCCTGGCCCTGGTCTTCTGCTGCCTGGGCGCCGTCCACGCCCAGCCCCAGCGCGGTCTGCCTCCGCCGCGATCCAACTCGTTCGATGCCAACGCTGTGATACTGAAGCAGAACTTTGACCTCAATCCGGATGGATCGTATCAGTACAAGTGAGTGGAATCGTTCACAGATCTCCGGTGGTAGCTAAAACTCTACTGATCCTCGACAGCTACGAGACGAGCAATGGAATCCGAGCTGACGAGGCGGGTTACCTGAAGAATCCGGGCACCCAAGTGGAGGCTCAGGTGAGTCTACTTTTGGGTGGAGGCCCCATTCCTCCGCAGCATACTTTGAGGAGCAATTTAAACTCTTTGTGTGGCTACAGGTGATGCAGGGCTCGTACTCCTACACCGGACCCGATGGCGTGGTCTACACCATCACATACATTGCTGATGAGAACGGATACCGTGCCGAGGGCGCCCACATACCCACCCCACCTCCCGTCCGCGCAGCCGCCGCTCCCGGCAGATTCTTCAAATAATCAAGCAACCTTCAATCTTCTTTCTTCAAGTTCTGAATCAGAGATGAAAGATAATCTATTGGACAGATAAGGAGATCGAGAGAGTGAGAGAGAGAGCAGCTGCTCATCAGAGGTACATGCATCCATTTCCACCGTCCCGTCATTCCATTCCAGCTGAGACACCATCCTCCCTTCGTGCTTCATTCGTGCATTTCTACAGTCTTCCAATCCCAACTCTAATCTATTCTACTTAGTGCTCTACGAACTGTGTGAGATACGTAATGTTTTGTAAGATATGTAAAATCGATTGTTAATCGCAAGCTCAGCAATAAAACGAATATTGCGCCAATAATCGCATCCAGTGATCCGATCCTTTCTAGGAGAAGGAGCGTAGCATGGTAATATATGACATGGCGGTGCGGACAATCTGCAGGGGATAATCAATCAGGACAATCAATAAAGGGAAATCTGTAGAAGAGGAAAGCGCTTAGCTCACCGATGAGAACGCCTCCATGTTGGCCTCAAAGAAGTAGCCTGTGATGCGGAATCCGTGAGATGCCCGCATCATGCTGATCAGTAGAGAACGACAGATGGAGGAGGATTCTAAACCGGAGCCCAGGCTCTCGTGCCAGGGACTATCGTAGATGGCCCACTCGAAGAGTGCGCTCTCCGTCTTCACGTTCTCGCCGCAACAGCAGTAAATGTACGCCTGGATGATGATGGTGGCAATGAAGGAGGCGTAGTAGACGCCCTCCGTCTGGCTGAAGGTGATCGAGAAGAGGTAGCCGAGCATGCAGAGCTGCAGCGAGGAAATGAAAAACTGGGCGCAGATGATCGGCTCGTAGCAGTGGTTCAGCTCCGTGCACATGTCAAGGCTTTTCTGGTACAGCGCAAAGATCTTGTTGAGCTTCGCCTGCGACTCCTCGGGGGTTTCGCTCTTGAAGCGCAGCACCTTGTACTGGGCGATCTTGAAGAAGGCGCACAGGTTGCTCGTGAAGGAGCAGAAAATGGTGTCCAGGCTGACGGCTGGCAGGACCACACCCGTGGAGGCAAATGCACACCACAAGAAGGTCAGCGCGTAGTTGCGTTTGTTGTGGATGTCCCACGGAAAGCTGCAGGAAAGGCAATGAATGAATGTCCTCACATGTTCCAAAGGATACATACAGACAGGGAAAGGGTAGCTCTGGCTCGACATGTCCCGACAGCCAGTAGCTCAGACCCATTCGCACAAAGGGGAGGACACTGTTCAGGGCCCAGGCCAAGAAGAAGCAAGTCCGGAATATGCCGCACACCCGCTGATCCTGCTTGTTGGCCGTGACTATGATCTGGGCGTACTCATCGCCCTGTTCCCCCTCTAATCAGACAGATTGGTATCAGTGGGGGCTAACACAACCACATCCTGTCCTCCTCTCACCATGGGTCATCAGGTGGCGAAACGTGTCAATCATCCGCCAAAAGTCTTTTCGCAGATAGATGATCATGCTGAACTTGAAGAGGCCCAATATGGTGATGAGCAGGGCCACCATAGCGTCCGCCAGCAGCATTACGTTCTTCAAGTTATGAATCACGGCCGCCAGGATGAACGGAAAGATGGTCGCAATGGAGTACACGTTGATGCACCTGTGCCGATATTTCCACATCTCACCAGATCCGCTGAACAGATCAAAGCCAAGCATGGCGATGGTGGCCTTCTGCACCAGAAGAAAGTTTTCCGTTGTCGACATGTTGCAACTCCAAGCTGTACTCTCTCCAGGGTCCTCCGATGGGGTCCTTTTATGGATGTGCACGCACCGCCCAGTGCATTGGACATAGCTGATTATACGATATCTGAGTACTTTGACACCTCTTTGAGCATAGTAAATGAGAAACAGGTTGGTGATTTGCTTTGCTAAATGTTCTTTATTGGCGCCCTAACATCTGGAGGTGTCATCCTGATGTGGCGATGGGAGAGGCGTGGTCGGTTGTCAATCCATTTGTATGACAGTGCCGGCCTATCGGCCCCAGCCACCCCAGCCGCCTCCGCGGCCACCCCAGCCGCCTCCGCGGCCACCCCAGCCGCCACCCCATCCGCGCCCTCCCCAGCCGCCACCACGGCCACCCCAGCCGCCTCCACGGCCACCCCAGCCGCCACCCCATCCGCGCCCTCCCCAGCCGCCTCCCCTAGCCTCTCGGTCGCCTTCGTTGGCATGGGCAGATCCCTGATCGGCCACGTCCAGCAGGCCAATCACTTGCTCGTTATTTTGGTTGTCATCCTGCTGGTTGTCCAGGGCGTAGGCGCAGGCAAGGCACAGGACGCCAATGAGGGCGAGCAGTGTTAGACGCATCTTCTTCGAGTTATTGGATATTTTCTCGATTCAATTGAGGAGTTTGAAGTCTGGAGTGCAACTGATGATCGGCCTTCTCGGCCAGGCGCCTTTTATCTGCTGTTTCGAACGATGGGATGAGCTGTCGTTCCTGTTCTCTTACCCAATACGCATCAATACGTTCTCAACTCTGGTAGAGGTACTCGCACTCGCACTCGCACTCGTATAATGCCTAACCCAATCCAAGGTGCATTCGTATATTTGTGAGAGAATATTTGGTATAGACATCAGACAGATCAGGGGCTTTTTTTTGGACCGGGTTCTGTTTGTGTGTACCTATATTTCACCACAAGATTATTACACCCGTCGTTATTGTCGTTGACTGAATCATTTCAAATGCTAATGTCTCATTTTGGGATCTTTTGTGCGGCTCCTAAGTGGTCAGGTTGATGCATTGATCACTTGATGGGTGCTCAAATACGCTCTAATTTTTTGTGTAAGACCCGTTTGGATTGATGGCTTTTCCCAGGGATCTATCATCTGGCACAAGGTAAATGTTAAGGTAATCGCCCTCCCCTCTATTTTATCAATACTGGCTGCTTTGCAAACTGAATTCCCAATTCACAAGGACTCTTATGGAAATGATCTTCTAACTGTTAAATGAATGCCACGATCGAATCGTTTTGTAAGGAAGCGATCCTGGCTGGGGTGGGGTACACATCTCAGTCTATTCCAGGCTTGCGGTTCTCGCCGTTGTTGGGTTTCGTGTTCCTCTCTTTTGATTAGGGTCACTCCAGTGGGAAAGAAAACGAGAGTTAAATGGTGAGCGGAAAAAATGTGGGTGGAGCGCACGCTCCCTCACAGTTCGATCTAGAGTTAAGAAAAGAAAACAGTTATGAACGTATAAGCCATTGAACCTATGCATTTGGAACAGGTTCTCTTAAAAGTGTTTTTTGTTGTATATTGTCCAAAATACAAACAATAATTTAACAACTTTCAGCAACTCGTGCGAGATACGATAATACGCAAACAGGCCCCTCGGTTCACCGTCACAGAGCTTAGAGTTGAGCTTTAGCAGATCTGTTCTGCGTAGAACTCAATTGAACAGCCCTCGTACATGGGCGTACCGCTAATAGCCCTAATATTTCTCTTGGTTCGATACACACCTACAGCTCTGCAAAATAATATTGTGAAGTTTGTTTTTAGTTAAATATTTTTGGAATAGGAGCACAACTCTTCCAAATTTGTAACAGCCCCTCCGTTCCCAAAGCATAACGGTGAAGCTCCAAAAATGTAAACAGTATTTGCATTTCTTTTACTGAATTATATTTAAGTGTTAAAATGGGTATGAATACCATAGAATGTTCGGCCGGAGGGGTAGGGTGGGACATTCCTATCAGGACCGTTGGCGTTTTTTTTTTATCAACGGCTTGGGTTTATTTCTTTTGCAATACATCGTTTCATTTTACATCAGCAACTGTCGAAGACCATCTTCGAATTTTCAAAGAGGGCATCGTGATCCCGACGACATCCAACGCATTGCAAACTTTTTGTACATTCAGCGCGAAACTATGGAAGGAGACTACACCCTAATGGTCCTAATATGTGTATAACGGCAGTGGAAAATCCTGGTGATTGCTACCGAAAGCATCGACGGCAGCATTTAAAGACAATTTACGTCAGGTCGGTAAGTCTTTAAAATATTGCATCCCTAGTATTCATAATTTGATATAGTGTATTTTACTTCACAGGTAACTGCAGATGTGGAAACATGAAGTGTGTCAGAAGTGCCCTAAGGCAAGTTCGGGACACAATTGCGGGCGGTCTAGACTGGGTTATGGCTGTGATTACGGACAGCTATCAAGGAAATGACAAGGCCGTGCAATGTGCGATGAAACCCTAGCTGCTAATTGTTATACTTTCATTAGCTCCTACTTGAATGTGAATCATTCGTGAGGGTGACTATCTGTTGGAATCCCATTGGCATATCTCTAAATACACCCCTAAAAGTGGCAGGTATACTCTTAAAAGAACATTTAGCTGTGAGTTGATATTATCTGGAGGAATTCCATCCATGCTTAGCGACACCTATGCCAATTTTCTATGTACATTGTCAGTACAAGATATTATTTATACTCTGTTAAAATTTCATTTAAAAATATAATTTTATTTATGGGTATATACAAAATTGCAATGTGTGGAGTCGATGCGTGATTTAACGGCCGTAGTGACCTCCGCGCCCTCCACCGTAGCGACCGCCACCACCGTAGTGACCTCCACCATAGCCGCGGGCCTCGCGATCACCGTTGACGGCATGGGCGGCTCCCTGATCAGCCACGTCCAAGAGATTCACCCGTTCGTCGCCGTCCACGAAATCTTGGCCATGGACGAAGGCCAGGCAGAGGAAGCCGATGAGTGCAAGAAGAATCAGACGCATCCTGAGTCGCTGTTGTTTTGAGGATTGTTCTTGGAGAATCACTGGATGATTGAGTGCGTTGTGCTGCGAGCAACTGTTGATCGTTGAGCCCAGGCACCGGCCTTTTATTTGGCCAGCAGTCCCTGGAGCACACACATCTGTTAATCCAGTTATTGTTGACTATTTTCGCATTTATGGTAGATTAAAATCCTGACGGCACAAACAAATGACGACTTTCGATGGCCGTTCGAACTGATTTAATTCGCAGTAGAAAGCTTCACGAATAGCTTTGTTATTGAGAGAATTGCTTTATTTGCGTTGTGGGTCGATTATACATCCAAATCCAAATACGCTGCGGCGCTTGCTACCACCAATAGCTACGATAGCCATAGCCCCAGGGGCGATACGAAACGCGCCATCCACCGCCCCAACCTCCATTCCATCCGCCGCCCCAACCTCGATTCCATCCGCCGCCCCATCCTCCTCCCCAGCCGCCCCAGAGCCAACGGGCCGGACGTTCGCCCTCCTCTGCATGCTGGCCACCCACATCGGCCACATCCGATAAGGCCACAGCGGGAACGGCATCCGATATGGGCTCTTGATTGTCCGGCCGGGCCATTGCCGCTCCCAGAAGGGCAGCGAGAGCAAAGACTAAGATGAGCTGCATTCGGACCATCCTCTCCAGTGGAACTGTGCCACAGCCGGAGGCCACAGACACCTTTTATACTCGCCTGCACTTCGCGCACTTCTAATTGAAGTGTAAGTATTTGCAGTACATTTGCGGTCTCAGCCCTGACCCATACACCATATTATTCTTAATAAAAATGTTTATTAACACTAATTTGCATGGACCTGAAGAGGCAGAAAACAGAGACTTACACTAAGTTTTAACAAAGCGATCTTTATGGAAAGACCCGCCATACTCGTATCTGTCCATCGGGCATCGTTAATACTGAATAATTTATGGCCTAGCCGAGCAGGCCCAACAGACCGCCTAGTGCTTGTGAATTTCCACCACCGCCCGCTGCCGCTGCTCCGCCCGCTCCTCCTCCGTTGGCCAGATACGGGCGCAGACTACTGCCCAGGGCCTGGCCCAGGAGTCCGGCCAGCTGTGCCGTCTGTTCAGTGGATAGCTGTGGACTCCCGACTCCGGCTCCGACTCCGGCTCCGGCTCCCACTCCCGATCCAGCAGCCACTCCCAAAGCTGATCCCGAGGGCGTGTAGGCGGGCGTGGCAGAAACTCCAGCTGCACTGCTTCCATACGACGGATAGCCAGCGGCCACTGCTCCTCCTCCGCTGTAGTTTGGCCTGTAGCCGTAGTAGTTTCCGGTATATTGCTGGGGTCGCTGATATCCACCGAAGTTGTAGCTGGGCCGGTAGTAATTGGAGCCGTATCCCAGACCCAATCCGGGATAGCCATAGCCATAGCCGTAGCCTGGATAGCTACTCGTATATGCGTACGGATTGTAGCTGGGCCTATAGTTGTAGCTGGGATAACTGCTGCCGTAGTACTGATCCGACTGGGCTCCAGCTGCTGCTGCACCACCACCCACGGGCCGCTGTGGCGGCACTGGCGCTACGGGAACGTCAAAGAGGGATCCACCCCCGATGCCTAGGAGGAGGGGCGTCAACAGACCCAAGGTACGTCCCTGGGGACGATCCGATCTCGATTTTCCGCTCCTCTGCGCCAAGACGGCAGTGAGAAGGAGACTCATCAGAGCCAAGCGTGCGTGAAGATTCATTCCGTATCCAAAAGGTGCAACTAATCTGTGGCCCAGTCCACAGCCAACTGAAGACTGGCCAGAAGAGCAAAATAAGTTATATAGCGGAAAAGTTCTTGGGCAAAATTTCCAAATTGGTTTGCCGCAAAACTTGCAGACCTTCACGGGCCCCAAATGACAATCCGCAGCCCGCGCGAGCGAGCGGAACTTTGCACGCACTTGGCCGAAACGTCATCAACTGGTTGCCCCAGATGGCTTCCACGCTCCGCTCAAACGATCTTCTGCAGACGGATTCGTTTTGCTTTGGGCATCGTCATCGGCACACCCGCCATTGACCTTGCCAAATAAGTCAGAAATCTGTTTCACACCGTTAACTCGATGGCTTACTTCCGCGGGTTTTTCGGTTTTTTTCGGCTTTTGTTTTTGTTACCAGTTTTGGGGGCGTTTTCGCAGAGCCAATTTAGTTTTGTGTTTGCTTTGCAATTAAAATTGTCAATAGCAAAAGCTAATAAGTAACTATTCATTGGAAGCAATCTCCCATTAAAGGTGCATCCCACTATCAGATCTATGAACTATGAGTTACTCGTATGAATGACAGTTCTGAATCATCTTATATACCTGGTAAATGGCTTGATCTCCCGTCCCCCATATACACATGTGTTGCCATGCACCCGCAGACTGCCGTGAATTATAACACATCCACTAATTGTGGAGACTTTGCGAGACATGGAAATCTCTGGATCTTAATTTGATTGTCTGGCCCGACGTCTGGCGAAATGTCTATCAAAACAGTCGATTAATCAACTCACATATAAACGGGAAACTACAACATACATTCTCATATATATACGCATATACACGTGGAATTACAATCACAGGAAAGATGCTGTAATTTGCCTAAGATGACGGCAGCTTGTCATGATTCCCTTCACAGTACTCCTCCTCCGATTAACCTGTTTACTTTTGTCCAAGTGATGTACGATTTGTTTTGATCAAAACTTTTTCTCTTATGTTTTTATAACCCCATAAAGCTTTGAGTTTATACCCTTTAATTCACAATCTAAATGAAATGCCACTTTTGATCATGTCGTAAGTATTTTCTAGGGGAATCTGCATCTCAGAACTATGTTACATTGATCGGCTATCCCGTACTTTAATAAGAAAATCCCGCGAGACTTTAAACGAACGGCCTGCAAGGGTATTTGAGGCTTCGGTTAGTCTTTTCTTCCAGATTTTTTTTAATGAGAATCCACTGGATTGTGTCCCGTAGAAGAAACGAGTTCCACTTGCGTCAATTTTAAAAACTTTTTAAACAGAACCACCTCGTTTCGGCATGTAATTAATGTGCTTTACCTTATTAGCGAAACAAAAGCGGCCAATTCTGATTCCGATATATATAAATGGCTATAAAGTAAACCCGCTCCAGTAGTAGATAGCCGCTGAATTGCTGCGCATATTTTGACTTTCTTCAGGTCAGTGATCACATGGAGGACTTCGACACGTTTGGTTTTTTTAAGCGGGAGAAGTAAACCCCCATTCTGGAGGCCTGTTCGGTGAATGAAGCTGTGAAGTGGCGATGTTTTTTGATTGTCTCTCTATTTGGTGGGAGATTCGTTCTGGAAGCAGCAATCGACGGGCATGGGAATTCCACTGACCTCGGGCACTTTTGCTGAAATCATCGAAAACCAGATAATTGCCGAGTGGCGGTAACTAATGATACTTGGCCCCGAATTCGCAGGATGATGATGTCGTTCTGCTTGCGGGACTCCCCGCTGTTGTTTACTATAAAAGACCCCGTGCCCATCCGATATGGCAATAGAAGCATTTCAAGACTCAAATATGAAACAATTCCTGCTGATAGCACTGGTCGCCGCTCTGGCCCTGGCACTGGTCCATAGTCATCCGTTGGAAGAGCAGCGCCTTACACTGGAGGACGCCGATGCCCAGCCCGTGAACGATGAGGGAGCCGGCATTCGAGCGGCCCGTCACTTTGGCGGCGGCTTTGGTGGATTCGGGGGCAGAGGAGGTGGCGGTTTCTGTTGCGGCGGAGGAGGCGGTGGATATCGCAGAGGCGGCTTTGGCGGCGGTGGCTTTGGAGGTGGTTATCCAGGCGGTGGCTTTGGAGGTGGTTATCCAGGCGGCTTTGGAGGTGGTTATCCAGGTGGCTATGGAGGTGGCTACCCAGGCGGCGGTGGTGGTTATGGCAGTGCATCTGCCTCGGCTTCAGCCTCTGCCTCCAGCTCCGGAGGATACTATGGCAAGTAATGGCCAAATGATCTGAACTGTGCTAAAAATAGATTAAAGTCGAAATTAAACCAACAAAAAATAACAGTTTTTCTGGGTGGGAAAGGGATCTATTTGGATGAGGCGTCGGAGGGACTCATCTCTTACGCACTTGACTAGGGAACTACGACGCGAACACTACGTTGGGTGCTGGAACCGGTTGCCGCTCGCTAATCCATCGGTATCATATTATTCCTGTTCGAAAATCTTCCACAGTACGGAAGATCGATTCGAATGCCAGATAAATCCCATTTGTTTCGATTGGAACCCAAGTATCGGCTGTTAATCGTTTGAGCCGTGAATTGGCAGTCGCTTGTGAAATGTTATGGTAAGAAGCGGACTTTTCTGGAACCATGTAACTTGTTTTCGAGCCAATCACTAATTGATACGTCAATAAAATAACTATTTTCAATCGTTTCCATTCACCCGGAGACCCGTAAATAGACCTTGGGATTCCTATTTTTGTTAGTTCCAGACACAGACTTTCACCAGAAGCGTACTCGAACCGCCTTGGGGTAGGGCCACAGAGATAGGGCCCAAAGAAAAGGGAAGATCTTATGAATCACGGACTTCTAATTAGCAAAGGCAAATATTTTCCACTCTCGATTGTTGAATTCATTTCCGTGGAAACAGGCGCGCGCTGTCACCATGATTCATATTTGTTCAAAACTTTCCTGTAATTGCACTCAATTAACGCCTCGCCCAGACGGATTTATAGAGCCTGAAAGGTCTCAAAAAATAAGCAGAACTTAGGCCTTAGTTGGGGGTTGGTAAAAGATTACAAAATAGTTTCGTCGCTTCTTAACGAATTTCGCCGAATGATGAGGAAACTCTGTTCGGAATAGTCCAACTCCAGAGGAAATGATTCATTTCATCAGCGGTGCCTACCACAACAAAACCGCAGAACGCAACTTCACATCTGAAACGCCGCCCCCTCGTTGATCAGCCCCTAGTGCTGTCGTCACTGTCGCCGAAAAACCGGCCAAAAAGGCTGGACTCTGACGGAAATGTTGTGCGACCTGGCGATGCTAATTGAATGGAAAGATGCACGGCAAATTAAATTAGTGTCCCACTACTGTCATCAAAAAATGGTACTGGGTGCCGAGTGCTGCCTGAGTCTGTCATAATAATTAGCGCGTAGTGGATAATGCTCGGTCAGATCGGACGTATAAAAGGAAAGCGCGCCCCAGTCCAGACACAGAACCCAAAGGAACTCCACGGCAAGCGGACCATCCAAATATAAACCAAATCCAAAACAGAGTGATAATCCAATCTATCAAAAAACAACACACACACACATCCAATATGCAGTGCACGCTCTCCCTCTCCGTGATCGCAGTGATAGCCCTAATCTTCAGTCTGAACATGACCCAAGGGGCACCCATCAGCAGCAGCAGCGATACAGCGGCCATCCTCTCACCAACAGATCTCACCGGGGAGGCGGTGCGTCAGAAGCGAGCCAGTGCGGATTACTACAGAGGCGACTACTTCATATGCTATCCCAAGAGCGAGGTCTACGGCAATGCCTACGGTGGCTCCCAACGGCGTTCGGATGATTCCGTGGCCAGGCCACCACACCGCCTGTCCGATGACTCCTTTGAGGTCCGAAAGGATCGAGCCGATGCCAGACGCGCCGCCTACACCGATAGCTACGGCAAATAGACGACTTGTCGGCACAGAACGACTGTAATACTTAGAGTGTAGAGGAGTTGCACAGGTCTAGCTTTATGAGTTGTACAAAATATAATTTATTAATTTATTAAAACCGTTTTGAAAAAATACTAAGCCTTGCCTTGTATTGTTAACAACAACAAGTCTCTGTCGAGTCCCCTGATGACGTATTGGATTTAGTATCATACGTATTCTCATGTATACAGATTTCGATTCACCTCAAGAATATAGTATGTGTCTATATAGTACACGGGCTTGAAACGAAGTGGCGATGCTTCATGAATGCTACATAAATGGTACGCAATGCCAAATATACAAAAAGTAAAGCATACTTTTGAGCGGAACAAGAAAAATTTGTACTCCTACCCACAGCTTCTCTAGCTCCACATCCGTAAGCCCCACCCCGCCCATTTTCCTTAATTTGATGCGGAAATGTACCTTCTTCCCTATTTCTATAATGGAAAACTTGCAACTTGAGACTTGGAGCGCCGTTGCCGCGCCGTTCTCGTTTGAGAAGTGTCCGCCCAGGGGAAGATGACTATTCCACCGTTACTATACTGAGTGGAGTGGATTGGGATGTACACAATGAATGTACTCACCACATGGCGAGTCGTCGCCACCGAAGCAAGCGCAATTTTCTGCAAGGCGATCTTTCGCTGGAGCGCTGAGACATTTCGCACCTTATTTGCTTTCGGTATTAGGCTAAAAGTGTGAATTGTTTATAAAGAGATTACAAAACGAAGACAAAATGATCTGTGGGCCGCAGTGTTCGACTTTTGCTGCCATAAAAACATAAAAAAAAGCATCACTTTAAAAGAAAACCAACGCAGCGCTGCGGATAATTGCCAAAAGAAAGTTTCCCTAGGTCTCACGACTCACGGCCTCGGCATAAAAGGCCGTACCGGGGAGCCGGAAGCAAACAGTCACCCAACGAGATCGCTACCAAAATGACCAACTTTATCGCGAAGAAATCCCTCCTGGTGCTCTCCCTGCTCTTGCTGGGCACCGTTCAAGCTCAACCTTTAGAGGATCACCACGGACGCGAGCAGCGCCAACTGAAGGGCGGCCCAGGAGCCAACACGGATGCGGATGTGAAGATGGTGGCCAATGTTACGCCGGCGGCAGCCACCTCCATGCAGATGGGTATGGGCCTGTCCCTGCCGATGAATCAGATGGCCCTGAATGCAGTCGGTACTCAGCTGGTGCGGTATCCCAACTATCCGGGGCTGATCTACGCCCCGGGCATCGCTCAGGGATCTCTGAATGGATTGAGTGGCCTGCAGACGAACATAGCCAACAATTATCCAGCCTATCCAGACCCGAATATGGTTGGAGCATCTCCTGGTTTCGGCGCGGCTTCTAGCTTCGGTGGAGCTCCTGGTTTCGGTGGAACTCCTAGCTTTGGAGCAGCTCCGGGCTTTGGAACAGGTCCTGGCTTCAGTGCAGCCCCTAGCTTTGGCCCAGCTCCTGGATTCGGTACAGCTCCTGGCTTCGGCTTTGGAAGCTATCCAGGCGCTTCAAGCCCTGCCGCGCTCATGTACGGCAATCCCATGTCGTATCCAAATCCCCAGCTGCCCAACGGATTCGTGCCCCAGCCATCGGTGGACAACTTCTCGGCTCTGAACAACATCGTGAACATGGCCAATGTCCAAGGACTGGGAGGATCTAACCAAGGATTCTATCAAAATCCCCAGCTGCCCGGTCTCTATGCACCCGCCGGAGGCTACATGGAGCGCATGAACATGCAAGGATATGCACCCGCCTTCTAAGGGATGGCACATACTCCACTATATACTTAAGGGCTTATTTATTTTATTTATTTAGCCAATTAAAAGAGCATTTAACCAGAAGGAACTGCCTTGTCACTTGTACTTCTTTCTAGTTATCCAACGGGGCGGGTTCTGGGGTTGTGGTCTAAGATTAATTTGGGATCGACTGGCGATAAACTGACCCTTGCCAACGATCTGCGGAGGAAGTCCGCCCAGGCGCAGGCGGTAGCCATCCGCGAATCGCAGGTTCATCCTTTGTCCAGCTGCAACGAGGACGATCATCAGCGGCAGGAAGAGTAGCAGCGAGAGCAGTGGGTTCCTCATCTTAGACAGAACTTTGGCCAGCAACTGGAGGCGCCTGGCTGCCAGCTGCAGCTTTTATGCCATGTTCTGTCCCACTTTTCATCAGTCCATCCTCTGGATGAGCGTCAGAGTCTGGGACTCCAACTCGAAAGTAGGCAAACGGCGAACAGGAAAACGGGTTTGGTGGCCATATGACTCCTCATATATCACCGCGAACCCCGAACAGAGTTACCTCTTTGCGTGCGCCAATTAAGCAGCAGGTGTCAAGTGCAAGGCTCTTCTCTCCCCCAGTGGGAAACCAGTACTCGTGCGGGACCGACTGCGTCTTATGCGACATCGGGGCCAAACGGTCATGCATTCTGGCTGAAAGTGAAATGGAACACGTTGATTCGCACCCGCTGCGCCTTTGACAGTATCCCGTTCCGTTCTCGATTTGCCAGGCAGATAAACTGCGTAAAGAGTGTGTAATGCGAGGGTATTTATAAGGAATGAGAACCTTTTCCAGCTCTGATTTACGATCTACCACATGGCGACATGGAGGACAGAGGTGATTTGTGCACCTACCTGCAGACCCGAACCCAAACCCAAACCATTGATAACTTCCCCTGCCAAGAGTGTGCGTGTGTGATTTGTGTTGAGTGCACTGCAGGTAGGAGTACTCGAATGGGATTGGGATAATCCGATAATGGACGCGACTCCCCCGCTCTCGTGCACTCTCGACAGAAGCGTATATATAGAGCCTTGCGGAGGGGTCAGAGGGCAACAGTCTTCTATCAGCAAGGGCACCATGCACATGTACTACTCCTCAGTGCTGCTCCTTCTGCTTCCTTTTGTGATACTGGAGCTCTGTGCAGCCAAGCCTTGGTGGCCCTCAAACGATGTCGGCTACGATGCCAGTCTCGATCCGGTGGCCTGGTCCCGCGCCTTTGTCCAGGAAAAAGTGCGCACATCCCGCAGGAACAAGAACCGGCACCAGCAGTCCACCGACTGGTGGTACCATACACCCTCTGCTCCCGAGCCGACGGCAGCTCCTATGAACTTTGTGAACAAAAATAGCTACAGGAGATTCCTGAAGAGACGCCGCAAGCTGGTAGCACGTGAGCATTACCTACAGAGGCATCCACACTCATATTCACATTCATATCGACATCGACATTAGGTGCTAAGCGTACATTAATTTCTAGTAATTAGCGCATTAAACAAAAGTCCAAGAAGAAGGCCCAAACAAGCTTGCTGTTTTATTTTTAGGCTGGATGGGCAGTCGCGCGCGTCAGCAAAAACCTGACTCGTTCCGATTAGCAGGAGTCTGAATATAAATCCCAGATACGAGTATATCCCAAACAAGTTCTTGAATGGGGGATCGAACTGGGGCACGTTATATGCCGCTGCTTGTCCGAAGCAAACAGAGATCAGAGACGCTAGCTAAGGTCAATCCGTTGACGTTTCAAGAGCATAGACCATTGGTAACATGGTAACATGGTAACATGGTAAAGATATTAGCAAACATGATGTAACTTTTGGCAGATCCAGCTAAAGACATGAGCAAACCAATCGACTGTCGCGGACTCTGTTTGCCCACACACTCCACCAGGCCCAGACCAGACCGACCCCTCCCAAAAGTCTAACACAATTTGGATGAATGAAAGTACGAGTATATTTGGCCAAGATAGAGACCAGCGACAGAGGCAGAGGCAGAGACAACGACAGCGATGGGCCCATAATGTTGACACCAGAAATTAGCAGCTCTCCGCACGAGCCCAAGACCAAGACCAGACCACCAGGCCAGCAGACCACCAGGCCAGAAGCATGTATAAAAACCTAGTTGTCATGGCACTTGGAATTAAGTACCAGCCCAACATCTATCACATCAGCAGCAATCTACTCGCACCATCCCAGCCAAAAGATGAATTTCCTCAGCCTCGCCCTCATCGTTGTCGTCTGTGCCGTGAGCAGCAGTTGGAGCCTTCCCGTGGAGTTGGATACCGGCGCCATCAGCCTGCTGGACTTGGAGGCAGAACAACAACCGCTTGTGGATGAGACAGAGGCCGAACGTGTGGCACGTGGACTGGGCGGCTTTGGCGGGCTCGGTGGCAAATTTGGCGGCCTGGGAGGAGGACTGGGTGGGCTCAAGGGAGGATTTGGCGGAGGACTGGGACACGGCTTTGGCGGCGGCTTCGGCGGACATGGCTTTGGCGGCGGCTTCGGTAGCTTCAAAGGACTGTTTGACAAGAAATTCCGATAGCTCCGATGATCGCGATATCCTAGCTGTAGATCATGTTTATTTTGTAATAAATTTTGTTTAAGTGAAATTTAAAAGTTGCCCATTTGGTAAACCGGATTCAGTGCTCCATAGAACTGTTGATCAGGCTGAGATGTGGTGCTCCTAGTTCTGGTCTTAACTGTGGGACTGGTCAAGAGCTCTGCCAGCGGTTTGGTCCTCGTTTTCGGCTTGGGCTGCCAGCGGCTGAAGGCAAGGCGCACTTGATTGGCAAAGCTGCGCCACCATCTATTACCAGTGGTTGTAAGCGGGGCCACCTGGGGATCGTACTCCCGCTCATCCAGAGCCAAGACCTGGCCGAGAATGGTCCACACCAACAGCAAGCGAAGCAGAGACAACATTTTAGCAAGTGGCCCCCCGATCAGTCCACTTATAAACACTTTCTGGCCGTTGCTTTCTTCGACTCTACACAACTTATTCGATTGATTGTAGGCCATAAAGTCCCGACTCGATTGGTTTGCATAACGTTAACATTTATTGAAGTATCACAAAATCACAAAATCAGCATCCGACTCGGACGATCTCTCTTAGCCATAGAAGCCGCCGCCGTAGTAGCCTCCTCGGCCGCGGTAGCGGGTGCGTGTTATGACGCGAGTGCGCTGGAATCCGCCACCAAAGCCGCCGCCGTATCCACCATAGCCTCCGTAGTAGGGTGGTGGGGGTGGTCCAAAGAAGGGCGGAGGCGGTGGCGGGCCAAAGAACTGACGAACCTTGCGAACGTTCTCATCTCCCGCCTCACTCTGGGCAGTTTCTCCAGCCTCCGAGAGCTGAACGGGGCTCGGCTCCGGATCCGTTCCTGTTTCCGTTTCCGCTTCTGTGGCTGCAATCGAAGCACCGAGCAGCATCAACGCACTGAGGCAGAACAGTAAGAATACTTTGGTGTAATCCATTGGGAGCCGCATTCGCATTAAGACTTGATCAAACACTGAAACTGAGCTCCGACCTGAGCTTTAATTTATAGCCAAACATTTGCTTTGTCCCTCCAAGAACCCTACCAGAGCCGCAAAACAAAGGAGGTTCATTGGCATTGTTGATTGCCATTTGGAGGTGTTTTATTTTTTCTTCTTTTCTTTTTCGTCTAATTTCAATTTTGAGCCGAGCAAAAAGCGGGCGAGCATAATTATTGGAATAAAAAACCCAACAAACGAACTACAGAAATAGATGAAGTTGACCCAATCTTAATGTGATGATGGAACGAGATGTGAGGCGGAAGTGTGTGCGATACAGTGGGCCGAGAAGTGTGTAATTGTGATCGTCTGATATCGATGCGGAATGTAATCTGATTGTATGGGACTAACTGAGCTCTTTATAGCTATACCTGTGTACTCTATGGGTTCGAACTTTAATCTTTAAAGGTATCTTGAAGTTCATCTCTATGGGAGTTCACACATTCTGAGCTCTAATAGTGTCCAAGATCTCTATAAGAATATACACCCCAGCACCATATAATATCAGATCAAACAATTCTAGTGTCTTCTCTAGTGATTACCCAATCTTAACCACTGTTACTATTTGATGAATTGCTCGTTGTTTACCACTTAGATCCCATCCGCGTCGCTTCGCGAGAAATTCAGTGAGCAAACACACACGGCAGAAAGACCATTCCAGAAATATCACCGCAACAAAAACAACCCGTTCAAGTGAAATATGCAATCTCATCAGATCTGTTGATTCCAAACACTCAGAAAATGAAGCTCGTTTGTCGTTTATTTATTGTTTAAACTCAAGACCTATTCAACCAATGAAACCGCCTTTAAATTTGGCAAATCCCACGGCGCCGCCAACAAAGCCGCCGCCAAAGCCCCCACCACCGCCGCCCAGTCCGAGCCCACTCAAGCCTCCTCCTGGAGCGAGTCCCAGGCCATTGTATCCATAGCCGTAGCCATAACTGGGGATCGTCTGGACCGTGGAAATAGTCGAGATAACCGGCACAGTGGTGATAACGGGCACTGTTTGAACCAGGGGAACCGCTTGAATAGCAGGAGCAGCCACCACACCACCGCCCCCAATGAAGCCTCCGCCCACAATGCCGCCGCCTCCCAGGCCGCCAATGTGCCGTGTCCTTCTCACAAGGTCCGTGTTGCTGTCGCCGTCTCCGCCTCCGCTGCTGGCAGTGATGGGGCTGGACGTGACCGAGGCAAGCGCCAAGACGAGCGCCAGGTAAACCGTCTTCAACAGCATGGTGCGATGGAGTGTTTTGCCTGCCTCGGCACTTGGCCGGGTATTTATGCAAATTAATTAGTGTCCACTCCCACTCCGGCCACACGGCTCGGAACTGTTTGTGCAACCAATTCACAGATCGGGAGCCGAAAATCCCCAACATGACAGCGCAGAGCACTGTTGCTGATTCTAGTGATGCTCATGGGTTTGCCCTATGGGCGGTTCGCACCTCATCATCTTCGTCATCATTGCCACAACATCGTGAAGGTCTTGGTATACACAATATGTACCTTCGTGTGCATAAAAAACCAGGTTGAGTCTTGTCTCGCGTCTCACAACGTATCTGACCACGCGACAACGATGAGGTTCGATCTGCAATTACTGCTTTTGAGCATCTGCTCCTGGACGATCAGTGCCCACTCCCTGGTTGGTGCCGGAGTTGGAGGAGTCGCTGGAGTGGCTGGAGTTGGCGGTGGATTTGTCCAGCAATCGCCATACATCCAACAAGTGCCCGTCGTGCAACAAGTGCCCATTGTGCAACAGATTCCCATTGTGCAGCAGCCGCAGCCGCAGCCGCAGGCCTTGGGACTAGCCGGGGGTGGGCTGATAGGAGGCGGAATCGGCGGCGGCGTTGGCGCAGCAGCTGGCTTTGGACGCTATCGGGAGAGCTACCGGGTGAGAGGGCGTGGCCTTGGTGGCGGATTCCGTGCTCGCTACGACAAGAAGATTGGCGGTGGCTTTGCGGGCTTTGGAGCAGCAGCGGGAGCCGGGGCAATAGGTGGAGCAGGCGGCGGTCTACTAGGCTAAGTGTTAGTGTGTTTTAGAATAAATAAATCAATAATAGCAAATAATTCTAATTAAACTCAACACAACAATCTTAAAAACGTAGGTTTCGTATTTGCGGATAAGTCCTTCGCAGTCTTCAGGGGCATCATCTTCGGGGAGATATTCTCCGCGTAGGAACTCCACGTTGGCTGATGTAATTTGGAAGAGATTGTAGCACTTCGCTCTTCACCACCAAATGAACCTCAGTAAGAGTGTGAACAACAGAAAGAAGGCGAAAGCGAAGCGGTGGAATTTTCCCTTCCAGCCACACAATCTCCCAATTCTCTGGGTCCACGAAGGGTGCATATGTGGAAACTGCGGCTCCGTCGGGTATACGATGGGATCCGACGCCTGGGGATCCCCCAGAATAGGCTTCACGACAACATGAAAGCCGGAGATGCGCTTGCCATCGAGCTGCATGGCCCGATAGAGGCCCATTCGGTCGAGGTACCGTAGACGGATGGCGTCGGGCGTCTCGCGTATCTTCAGGATTGTGCCCACGGCGTGGAACGATTTCAGGATCTTCTCGGTGGCTCTTCGTGGGAAGCCTCTCAGTTCCACCCATTTGACGGGAATTCCAGCCGAACCCCAAGCTTCAGTCTCAGTCGGTGTATCATGCTCGCGTTCCGGCCAGACGGGACGTGGGGACTTTGGTCCATTCTGGGCTGGAGCAGGACGATACTCAAGGTTCCAGGTATTCCGTATCAGGGATCGTGAAGGGGGGAGCCAATCACTGTAGCGCTGCGGAGTCTCAGTCGGTGTCTCATGCTCGCGTTCCGGCCAGACGGGACGTGGGGACTTTGGTCCATTCTGGGCTGGAGCAGGACGATACTCAAGGTTCCGGGTATTCCGTTTTGGGGATGGTAAAGGGAGCCAATCACTGTAGCGCTGCGGAGTCTCAGTCGGTGTCTCATGCTCGCGTTCCGGCCAGAAGGGAGGTGGGGACTTTGGTCCATTCTGGGCTGGAGCAGGACGATACTCAAGGTTCCGGGTATTTCGTATCGGGGATCGTGAAGGGGGGAGCCAATCACTGTGGCGCTGCTGCGTAAACTCCCCCGCCTCGGGGGTGCCGGAATTCACTCGAGTCCACTCAACCGGCCATCCTGGAACGCAGCCCGCTTGCTCCTGTCGGCAGTCCTCGGCGACCGAGCGTTTTTTTTCATTGCTGCCATGGTCAGTTGTTTCATAGATGGAAGCCATGGAGTTATTTCAAATTAAATTTGTGAAAATTAAAGAACCGAATCGTTGTTCTCCGAACGAGACTCAATTTGAAACTGAATAATTCAATGACAATACAACAGAAAGTCAAATTTCTAATGGCAGTTGTGGAAAAGTAGTCGCCACATTTCAAGGACTACTAAATCTATGTCTTCTACTATGTGAGCTCGACATGCAATAAATGCATTGGTCTATGCTTTAAATAAAACTTTATTTAGCTTTTGACGTACTCGTATGTGTATAAAGTATAGTACAGCATATGTATAATGTTTTCGATTAGTTATCAAATTCCGGGACCGAAACGAATGTCTTTTTGCGGCAGCTCTTTCCGGATCCGTTTCACATGCGTCTTTCACAAACTAATCTTACCTAGGGCCCTCCCTTTACTGTGGGATCGTGGGACTGTTCTATATATATGTATTTTGTTATAGTATAATAATCTTTCTAGGCGTAAGACGTACACAATACCGAAACTATTCCCCTACGTACACACACACACATTTTAAATAACTTGGCTAGCTACTCATAATCGTACTCGCACATTGAAACAAAAAGCCCTGCAGTAGCCCAATATTTTCTCTTATAAATAAATACACTTGTAAAATAATATTTCTGTTCTGTTTCGTTTCATTTCGGGCAATAAATACTATTGAAAACAGCAAAAGCATTACAACAACGTGTGCTGTTTGGGACTGAGTTTTTGTTTGCAGAATGTTTGGAAGCAGCTCGAAAATGAGCAAAGAAAAATTGCATTTAATAAATTATAATTTACAATAGCGGGCGCGGGTGTGTGTGGATTCTGTTTATTGTATAACATATCTATAATAAATAACATTGCATGTCCGCTTGCGGGAGGGTCTACTGACTGGTTAGCCTGACTTGTGTTCGATCTAGTTTCAATTGTGACAAGATACACATAACTCTCTTTTACCTTTTCTCTTTTCTGTTGCAATTTTTTTTAGTGATTTTAGTGCAATAAATCAACAAATAAATAAATACATGCACTTAAAAGTTACACCTAAGTTACGCGATTGAGGGGAGGGTGAGGATGTGAGGGTAGTGGATCAGACAACTGGTCCTTGTAATTGCATCTCGTCTGCCTATATCCCATATAATGTTCTCCACTCGTATTTCCTGCCATTAGACACCAGAGTCGTAGACTCGTGTTTCTTCTGTATGCAATTATAGTAGGATTCTCTGCTTATATACTATTTAACCTGAGCCCGAATGTGTTGCAAGAATTCATAGTACGATAAACTCGATTCACTGCGATCGTCGGTTAATCTCTCAATAAACTGACCCTTGGCCGTGCTCGTGTCTCTGTTTTTCGAACAGAAGAGAAATCGATTAGAAATGGCCCTCTTTACGCTGGATTTGAAGCACTCACCTGATTATCTGTACCAGTGCCGAATACGGTTTGTCGTAGTTGAGGCGCAACAAAAAGCGCTGCAGTATATCGTACTCGGCACTCACAATATGAGGCAATCCATACACGTAGTCGCCCAGCTCCGCAGTTGAGCTGATGCCTAAAACCGAGAAGGACAGCATTAAAGCCAGGAAGTTTACCCTGGGGTGACAGATATCTTACCCAGCACTGCCTCCAGGACATCGGGTGGCACATTGAGGCCGACATAGAGCATTATCAGTTGGCCACAGTCCATCAGGAATATGGAACGAGAGTCCAGGCTTTAAATTGTAAATTTAATTTGTTAAATTTATCTGTCTGTACGAGGATATACGGTTTTCGAACTTACTGCTCCGCAGATAATTGCAGGCGTGGCACTTCCGGTAGCGGCTCCTCCTCGTCGTCTTCTTCAGTCGTGCTCGCATTGGAGTTGCGGGCATGGTAGATGAGCACATCGATCTTGTACAGCTCCGGATAGACAAACTTCATCAGCTGATCCAGCGGCAAGGTCTTCATGCAGTCCATGGCATACACACGATCATCCAGGCGCGTGCTAGTTCCCACACGGAAAGCAGGCTAAAACGAAGAGTTTAGGGAAACGATATTGACTGCGAATTGAAGGATATACATAAATACATACATGCTTGAGCAGCCCTAAGATGTAGAGGGGCATCAGAGCCAGACTACGGGGAGCAATCAGTTGGCCGGACTGTCCGGAGGGCAGATTTTGTGCAATCTTAAATGCATTGAACACGTCGATGGTTGCATTGATGAAGGCGTCGCGAGCATCGGACAGATTCGAGGCTATTGACCGGTCCACGGCCATCTTGGACAGCAGCCCGATAATCGCCTCCGTGTCGGCGGAGTGCATAACCTCGGGCAGCGACGACGTCACCGGCAGGCACACCGTATGCACCCGAATGCGTCGCTCGCCCTCGCTGTTCGTGTAGAGAAGCGCTGCCTGGAAGCAGATCGTCTTGACGTCGGTGAGGCTCTCCTCGTACGAAATTTGCATTCCGTAGCCCGCATCCGGGTTAACGTTGGGCAGCGACAGCAGATCCGTGGAGCGCACAAAGAAATTGCCGTGGAATGTGTGAACCTGCAGGCCGCGAGTGCAACGGATGCGCATCACCGCCTCGAAGCCGATTTTGCGTGTCAGATAGCGCTTGAAGCACATCCTGAACGAGTCCACCATATGCTGCTTGGTCTTCTGGTACAGCGGGAAATGGTGGACACAGCCGCCGCTGTGTTTGCTGATGCCAGCTGCAAGTGGGGGAATATATTAGTGAACGGATGGAGTAGGGGTCATCCTGGGTAGACTCACAAATGGTCGCCATGTCGCTGTACTGCTGGTTCATCAGGAAGAGGTCGCAGGCAATCTGGTAGCCAGAGCACTCTAGCGCAAAGCGCTTGTAGAAGTCCGTGGCCGGATTCAGGTGTGCCACATCCTTGGCCGAGCGATTGTTGGGATCCTCGCGCGGCTCCAGAGAGCCGGGACCCTTGTTGGGAAGGCACGCTTGAAAGACGGTGATGCGTCCACCAGACGACTGCTGCGATTACAATACAAAGGAATGTCATCGTTTCTAAATATCCCCGAGTTTTACGAGTAGTTACCATCAGCTTGAAGGCCACCTGCAAGGCGGAACCCAGAGCGGAGCCGGGATCATGTGTGTGGGCGAATCGTTTGGGCAGAAGCTTGAGGAGATCACGCACCAGCTCTTTGCACTCCTTGAGGTTCACCAGGAGGCTGTCGGGACGCGGCAGGAAGGGCTCGTCAATGTCCAGCAGCGTCATCTCGTGCGGCTGATTCAGACCCTCAGCCATGCTGTAGAAGTGCACGAAGCTGTCGTAGCAAATGAAGCCCACCTGAGTCCGTGCATCGCCTGGCATCTCGTCCAAATGCCGGTTGAGCACCGAACAGGCCGCCTCCAGGTAGCCGCTCTGCTGGGCAATGATCGACACGTCGAAGAGGAACAGATACATGGCCGGCTGCGGTGGACGTAGCATGTACTCCGACGGCGCAATGAACTCAATGGTGCTGGAGCGCACTTCTGGCCGTCGGGTCACATCGCCGTAGGTCTTGGTGGCCGGATCGAACTGGAAATCTTCGGGCACTGAAAGAGGCAGAATTTGCATATCGTTTCTTGTCGTTGATAAGGGATTCGATTCAACTGTAACTCACACTCGTTCACGCGATAGCAGAGGTTGCACTTCCACATCTTGCTGTCCACAAAATAGACAAAGGGATTGATGTACGTGCGGCACAACCGGCAGCGCACAATGTTGATGCACTGTATCACGGGCAGATTCTGTGAAATACAATAGTTTAGTTGTAGCATTCAGATTGAGATTCAAGGATCCTCCATCTTACGTTCACATCGCGAAACGGATGAATCACTATGCCAAGAGGCAGCCGCGACTTCTGCAGCAGCGAATTGGTCTCGGGGATTTTCGTAACGGTGCAGCGCATAATGCTGGGGCTGCAGTTGATCGACTCGTGGAACTGATTGTGCAACACCACCTTGGGCGCCGGCAATGTGGCCGGCGAGAGGATGTGTCTGTTCTGCATCAGGTCGATGGTGTCCTGGCCCCAGAGCCGACTAAATCCCTGCTGGGCAACATTCAACGGAACCGGTGCGCCAAGCTGCGGCGGACCGGATGTTGGCTGTGGTTGGGCGTAGGGATGCTGTCCTTGCGGTTGCATCGACGGAGGCGGCGGCTGCGCCTGGTACTGCAAAGGCGCGCTGCTGGTCTGAGCTCCGAACATGCCAGGGGGCGGTGCTGGCTGCTGCTGCTGCTGCTGTGGTAGCGGCGGTTGATGCAGCGGCTGCTGGTAGGCCTGGCCATACTGATACTGCTGCGGCGGGGCGAACGGCGCAGACTGTGCCTGAGGCTGCGTCTGCATTGGGTGCGGAATTCCAGGCACTGCTGCCTTTGGGAGACTTGGCGGCCAGGCGGTTCCTGCTCCAGGCGGCGGTGCAGCCCTTTGAAGATTGTTGTTCTGCTGATCATTGCTCGCAGGCGTGCCACCGTACATGATTCGTTGGCCTGACGCTGGCACGGGCACTGGCTGGGCACCACCCGTCGGTGGACTGCCGATCACTCTCGACGCACTAGGATTCAGATTGGGGGGCTTGTTCCCCATAAACGGCCCAGTCATGGGGTTCGCTAGCGGCTGCTGATGCTGCTGCTGCTGTTGTGGTGGTACCTGCTGCAGCTGCTGCGGCGTCGGCGCAGTATTAGCGGATGGTTGTCCATTGGTCCGATTCAGATTCATTTGGTGCATATTGCTCGTCAGACTAGCCACAGATTGGGGCTGTATTGGTAGTGCTGCTGGTGGGGGAGCTCCGTGCGCATATTGGGTATTCTGGGGCATCGGCGGCGCCCCTCCCTGTTGAGGAACACTCATCAGTCCTGGCGAGGCGGTACGCGACGAGTGGGCGCTGTTCGCTCCGTTGCTGCCATTCGTTAGTGTCGTCGGTCCGTTGGCGGTGGGCGGACGCAAATGAGACGGCAGAGTGCTGGGCGGTGGCGCCCCATTGTTGGCACTCGTCGAGGAAGGCGGCAGAAACTTGTTCACAATATTGCTGTTGAACTGCAACGGCGGCGGCTGACTGCTGTTGTTGCTGCTCCCTGGATACGGGACTGGTGGCTGCTGGAATTGCTGTTGCTGTAGCTGTGGCTGTGCCTTCTGCTGGAGATATTGCTGTGCTGCTGCCGCTTGCGGAGGCGGCTGTTGATGCGGGACTGCTCCGGGCAGACCGTTGACCAGACTGCTGCCCTGGTTGCCGTTCGCAGGGGCGGCGGCGGGTGGCACAAAGTTCTGATTGTAGGCGGACATTCTGCTAATGCATACGATCTGAAAGCAGAGGGAGATGCGATCTGTGAGTTGTGATCTTCAGCCAGTCATTGTGCCAGTATCTTATCTCCCTGAAGGTTAGTTAGTGTCGAAACAAATTGGCCCTAATAGCAGGGCTGCTCTCTTGACTGTCACACGTTGACTACTTTGCTATCTTATCGTTCAATGCCAGAATACGAGTTACATGGACTGGGAAAGCTCTAGGGCCGAACGTGCGGCTGATAACTCATTCCAGATCAGAATACCAATTGGAATCAATGGAATGGGGTAGAGGAAACCCTTGTCTGTGGCCTCTAATTGCATGCAATGCCAGCGGCCATATCAGACTGCAATATGGAATGCGTAACGAGCTTCTTCTTCGTCAATTGCTATCATTATTGCTTTTATGGGCCCATTGTACACTCTCTATTTACGAGTATGTATGTATATACCGAATACATGGCTGTTATTTCTGTGTGTATGCTTTATAGTGTCTGCGTCAACATTTATTTGGATATAAGTTGGAAATTTGTATCAAATTCGTTTATTTAAACAGCTTCGACGAGACGGCCGGAGACGTGAAAAAAAGCTCCGATTAAGCGTGTTATATGCTGTGTGTGTGCTTGACCTCGTAGCAAGCGATGATCGACGACGACGCTCGCTAATAAGCAGGTGGGCCAAAGGCCACTGGCACAGACTCCACTCAGTGTTTGCACAGCAGTCTGATAGCGGAAGCAGGAAAGAACTGCTACTGGGAGCTGGTAACTCCAACTGGGGGCCCCCCGTAAAAATCACTTTCGCTCAGACGGCAGGGACTAAAACAGATAACAAAGCAACATTTTTGATGACGTGCCTAACTACCGCCCTGCCCTGCCCTTCCCCGTCTTTCTGTCTCTGGGTAGTCATTCGCTCTTCCCCCCGCCGCCCATCACCCACTCATTCGGGCTGTTGCTGCCGTCTAGAAATTATAGAACTATCACCAGAACCCATCACCTTTCTGCATAACCCAAGAGGTATGCAACGCCACAAGCACAGACACACACACTAACAATTGGGCGCAGACCCAAGAAAATCGCGTTTTTCACTTAGTACTTGACCAGCAGAGGCGCAGCACTTGCACTTTGTAGTTGTCTCTTCTTCTTCCGCCCTTTATGTGCGATTTTTCGCTCTTTGCACGCACGAACGCAGAACTGCGCTTTGGCCGTCTTTTTCGTAATTATTTGTCGAATGGAGCTTTTGTTGCTGTTTTTATTTATAAAGGGGTGGGGTCCCTGCACTGGAGTGCTGGTTACTTATTAATTGGCAATTATTTCCGAAAACGCGAATGATTGAAATTTTCCTGGCTGGGGCTTTCAATGATTTTACGCTCTCTCTTTATTTTACTCACTGGCGTCTTTCGCGGTTGTGGGGAGGTTTATGGACGCCAACGTCTATGGGCTGTTAAACTAACTTGCTGTGCAACGCTAATCACAAATTATAAATTTTAAGACTTTTTGCGAGCCCGAAAAGGAACAAAAAATTTTGAGGCCACGTCAATCAGTGTGACCGTCTGTTTGAAAACATCATCGGGGTTGAAGAGAATAGTGTGGCAGACAGTGCTACCATTTTAGCTTATTTAAGGCTAGATTAAGCTTTTTTTTATTACAGGTACATATATAAATTGCGATTTAAATGCTCTCTTCCCTGGTCTTCCTTTCATGTAAATGTGTGGGTTGCGCACAACTACGACTTCCATTGACGTATTTCAATTTAATTTCAGCGAGTGAAGATATATTAACCATTTGTCGAATATAGCTAATTTTGACTCGGAAATTCTGGCAGCACTGGTGACAGTCTTGCCAGACAACCGTACATCAGCTGTTCGAGAGACATATGTTCTGTGTGTGTGTGCACAGTGGAATATTGGAAACTATATTTGTGTAAAACCTGCATTTGCGAGGTCTACAACGTTCTATGAAACAATATCTAAAGAACATCGTAGGTGACTTAAAGAATAAATTGTTTTATTTGCAGTAATCGTATCTAGGCTCCATTACAATAAATTTGTTAGAGTATTGGCTCTATTACAGGTTTAACATTTCGGTTTCAAAAGAAATTCGAAAAAATATATACAAGTTCTGTAAGTAACGGTTGGACAGGCTATCAATTGATCCAAATCCGAATTTGTTGTTGGGCTATTCTTCTAGGAGAACTACATTTTGTTATCCTACAGTTTCGTCTTTTATCTTTTAATATTATTTTAAATATCGAAGCGTATATTTTGTATTCGATTCACTTTTCGTTAACTTTGCGTGGAGTATTCGGTAGCTTTGCAGTGGGTGTGGTATTTTAGGTCTTAGGAGTTTTTAAAATTGAAGGCTAGCTAGGATAGTTCATTTCAAAAATGTAATTTTAATTTAATCGCATTACTGTATTATGGTAGTGGTGTATGTATTTCGTTGGAGTGTTAGCAGCGGGCTGTTAGTAAAGCTTTATTCATCATTGTGACAATTGGAATTCGAAACATAATACTAGTAGAGGTGTGTATATATATAATATAATCGTATTGGATATAAAAACTATGCAAGGACAAATCATTATCGTTGTGCACGGTGTGTGTGTTGGGTTCGGTTTTAGAAACAAGCGTTAGATGCTGTATCGATGGAGATACATACATACATACATTCCTATCAGTATTGTATTTCGTCTATAGCAGAGTCTTTTATTTCAAAAATAGAATTTCTATCCTTAAATCTCTATTCTTCATATTCTACAACTTTTGATATATCCCACTATTGGTATTGGTATTGGTTTCCATTTCTGTTACTTTTAGTTAGTTTGTTAGTAATGTAAAAGGTATTGAATTGGTGTTCTTTGTTTTGCAGTTTACTGCGATTGCCTTTGAAACACACTAGTACTTAGGAAATAATAATTGTGTTAATTGTGTGTAGATAGTTTCTAGTGAGTGTCCGCCGCTCTCAAGTATCACTCATATATTGCAACCCGTTTCAGAAGAGCTTAGCTTTCCTCTTCAATCCATCGTTCCGTCGTTTGTCCTGCCTTGGATTATGCTTTTCTTATTTCTGCTTCTGGGTATATTATTTACACTTAATAGACAGACTCTAGAGGTAATATCATCTCCTGCGAATTCTGTCCCGACATTCTGTTGCTCCATCGTTTCCTGCATATGTTACGTTGTATCGTCAGTGTTCAGGGGTTTGCGCACTTGTGGAAATTTTACATATAGTTGAGGCTCGTTCTTGATATGAATCATATATGTATATATATAAACATTTTTGGTGTTTCTCTTGATGTCTTCTCTGCCGCCTTCAGTTGTATGCATTATCTTCTGGCCTCCTTCTCCTGCAAATAGATGCGCTGACTCAGCGACTTGGCGTAGATCCAGTTTTCGCCCACGGGCTTGAAGTGCTGATCGTTAGGGGTACACATACACTCTGTCAGATATTGGCCAGGTATTGAATGGGGGTTTAATTTGATTACCTTGTGCTCCCAGGCCAGGTCGTATTCTTTCCGCATCTTGACTTGATCCCTCTGCTGCTGTTCCACAACAAATTTGGCATTGGTGGCACGTTCAATGTCGTTAAATCTGTGGGAAGAGCATTAAACGCAAACAGAGATAGAGAGAGAGAGAGTGGTGATTATTTGGTGTCCGTATTGCGGGGTTAATTGATTAATTGGGATATTGGTGATCTGATTACTTGAGTCCCGCTGTCACTTCCTTCCAAACGCGTCGCGATTCGTATTCATCCTGCTCAACGATTGGTCGAACTTGTTTCTTAAATATTGGTATGCGATTTACGTCAACGAATACTTCGGTTTTCTAGAAAATTCAAGAGGCACACATACACGGGTCACTAGGCGATCAACAGCAATACTCAGAGCAGCTCTAATACTCAACACACAACATATACAATGTAGAATATGTTATACAGGTACACATAAACAGTTTGAAAAGTTCAACAGTTTGGACAGACAGGCAGAGGAGTAGTAGCTAAACGAGCACATGGTTAAGTTAATATTGTGGTTGGATTGGATAGTTGGTAGTATTAATTTTCTAGATAAACAAAGTAAATACACAGGAAATGCACCCAAACTATTTAAGAGAAAAGCAGAAGAACCGTGTAAAGTAAGTAGAGGTACAGGGTGGTAGAGGTTAATGTAGAGGGTGTAGAGGATTTGGCTGCCAACTCGAGGGGTTGTTTCTTGCAGCGTGTTGGGCGCAGTGTAGGCATAAAGGGGGGATAAGTATATAAATAGGTTTCAACATTTACAAAAACAGTATGAGATAGTACAGTAAATACACGACTACATACACGACAACACAGGCAACAAGAGGCAACGGACAACTTACATTCTTATCATGCCATTTGGCCTCCATCAGGCCGCTCCACTCGCCGGCTATGGACACAAAAGGTTTCTTATCGTTGGGCGCGTAGACCTGCGAATAATCTCAATCAATAATTGTCCAACTTAAGCCACAGGCAGTCAGCAAACCTCTGCGGAGACCTTGTTGCGCTTGCCGCCATAGAAGGGCTTCGTGAGGAACTCCACGTTGGCATGGTAGCCCGTCTGTGGACATTTGATTTCCACCGAGCCGCCCAGCTCAATCCAAGGCACCGTTAATATAGATCTACGGGAGCAAAATACTTCATTGAAGAACAGGAAGGCAGGGAGAAGTCTGATCTAAACACTTGCCTCCCGTAGCCATTGGGGAAGGTTACAATATACTCCTCGCTGCGGTCCACCAGGGTGACGACGCCCTCGCCGATGTTGTGCACGCCAATGGAGAGGCCCAAGAACTTTGACTTTGTCCAGACGTGGGCCGCAAAAGTGATTTTCTTATTATAATGCTCAGCATAGAAGGCCGAAACTGCAAAGGACAGAAGGAGACGGTGCATTCGGTTAACGGCATTCATTTGTGGTGCATTTGGTTTTCTTACTTGGCGGATGATGGGACACCTGCTCCGCTAAGAAGGTTAGCTGATCCCGCCGGCACCAGGGCACTGGGCCGTCGTGCACCTCGTTAGTGTCCTGAACTTCGTCTAAAAAATATGTCCCCAGTCCATTAGAGAGCATTGCTTGTTGAATTTCTGGCTACTTACCAGGAAGATCCCAGTGACATTGAAAGACTTCACCCAGTATGGGATTGTAGGGCTTCTTGGCCACCGCACTCTTGCGTCCGGCGTGGTAGGCACTCAGATACCAGCGGCAGACCTGGACAATTCGATCGCGTGGGTCGTCCAGCTCCGAGATTCTGTGGTTTAAGCGCATCACTCAGTTGCTGATTTTTTTGGAAAGACATCCGCACACTCACTTTATAAACAAATCGGGATGGGCAAAGTAGTCGGCATACATCTCCAACAGAGAGCGACGCTCCAAGATGAAGGTGGGCAGGACCACCTTGGTGAGGTCCATGCCAATCTTTACCTGCGACAACAGATGGGTGATCATCGAGCCATGCGCCTCCATGCTGAGGTCATTCTCCTCCTCCTCTTCGTACAGTGCGTCATAGTCAATGCCATTGTCGTAGCTGTCGCTGCGAGAGCTCATCGAGTTCTTGGCCGACTTGGTTGCCCTGCTCGCCACCGCATCCCCATCCGCAGCGCTCTCCTCTATTTCCGGCAGTGTCCTGGTAACCGTCTCAGTCGGCGGCCCAGTGGCCTCCCCGTCGTGGGTGGGTGATGTGGGCTCTGCGAAGCCCCGCGTGGCGCTGCAAAGTGAAGTCGAATCAGAACTTGTTGATTAAGATTCGTGCGGCGCTTGGGCATAAATTATGCGCTGACATAAATCCTCCAGCATGATGTCAGGGCTGGCGTCACTTGGGAGATGACAGCCTCCTGCCGCTCCTCCTCCACTGTTGCTTGCTTCATTTATAATTTATAAAACGGAACACTTACAGCGACCTAGCACACACAAACATTACCAACCATCCACACAGATACGCACACACACATACACAGCTGTAAATGGTGGCACATGCAGGTGGGATGGCTCTTTGCTCACCTCAGACTCACGCGTCGGACCCACTTCTTAAACATGGCGTGGGAGGGAGGGACACTCCTGCTGCTGCTGTTCAAGCTTTAGTGCACCAGACGGCGTACAGCTTCGCAGTGCATCCTCCTGCGGAGGCAACGAATCGAATGGAAAACAAACGGAAACAAAAGGAAGGAAAGCCGCTGCTATTTTGTGCGTTGCCTAGGCCATTTCGGCCATTGCTGAAAAATCTATTGAAAATTCCAGTCGTCGAGAGGGTTTTAGCGTATGAACGGTGGTGCACTCCACCACGCGCTGCGAGTCGATGACGAACGCAACTACAACTGACAGGACGATTACACGGACACAGATACAGCTACAGTCACAGTCACAGTCACGGACACAAACAGAAGACGACGAAGGCAAAGTCGCGCGACTAGCCACCACGAAAACGAAGACGAAAGCTTGGACGCGTCAGCTGTGTCGCCACGAAGGGGTCTACTGTCGTGGAGCAGGAGGGCAAGCAGGGTCGGTGGGGAAATTGTATTTATTATTTACACGCGACATGGCCAAAATTACAGACCTCCGGAACTGCTGCAACTGCGACGAACTTTCAAAAGGTACGTCAGGCATTGCATTCGGCAGGGGCTCCCCAGGCGCATGCGTCCAACTGGAACAGCAGGAGGAGGAGGTGGCTCGTGACGCTTGGGGCAAGAGGAGTATCGGCATATGTACGTATATTGCGGTGGGGGAAGAGGAGGCAATGGTTCAATGGCAGCCCAATGAATGCGTAATTTGCGTACGCATCGTGCTAACCGGCTGCCGCATCACCTCACATCCTGACCGCTGATGGATGGCATTTCTAGAGGCTGTCGTCAGCAATTTCATCCTGCTGTAGGAGGGACTCTTCTACTCACCAGCCAATCGGAGAGCTGCCTAGGCTGGTATAGGGATCATCGTGGGCATCGTAAAAGTCCTCTTCACCTTCGCTGCTCGAGTAGGAGGTCTCGGGCACAACCAGACCCAGGGGCGCTGTGGTGGCTGCAAAGCGGAATACAAATCGGAATTAGCAATAGACTGGCAATATTAGCTTAAATAGAACTCGAGGAGAAATCGACCAGAGGCCCACTTGACCCTGAGCTAATTGCCCACCGAGATATTTACAATGCTAAACAAATTTGTGGCATTCTAGCACTTGACCACTCACCATTTTCCGTGATTGAATCATCCTCGTCGTCCCCTGGTTCGCCCTTGGCGGCTAACACATCCTTTGACATCCCTATTCCACCGCCGATGATGACACCGCCGCTGGCCGAGGAGGTTGTTGATGCGGCTGCCTGGGGACCGTTGTATATGCCATTGATGGGATGGGCCATGTTTTTGGCAATCTGTAGGCTAACAATCGAGTGCTTGATGTGATCCAGCATGGCCTGCACAAAGAGAAGGGGTATTTTGGTTTTCTTTATTTTTTTTTTCAATGGACAGGCCAGGCCAATCGATTCGCCTTCGCCAAAGTTTGGCAAGGAAATGAAGAGCGACTGTTGGCCAGCAGACCCCTCTGCCAGCTGCTGGGCGGGTGTCATTCTCCCAAGCTCGTGCATCTGGCCATAGGGCTAACCCTGAACTTGCATTTTAAATCGATGGGGATGGCGGGGGGAGGAGAGGCCTAAATAGTGTGCCTTGGGAAACGTGTGTCGTTAAAGTTGCTTTAGATAGACTAGACTACGAGTATATCGTAAATTCGTAATTCCAGTAATAAATACTATATATATATATATTTTGTTAGATTTTGTGTCCGAGAGTTCAGCGAAATGGACAATAAAATGGAGGGTGATTCGGACACCGAGCTGCTTGATCCGTTCAAGCACAGCATGGCTGAGGTCAGCTCCCGGGTCGATGCCTACAAGAGACGCCTGGAGGAGAAGGATATGCAACTCAAGATGGCAAGCCTCAGTCTGCAGTCGAGTTTCTGCGCGCTGAGCTTCGACTTGATTGGTATTCGACAGGATATAGAAATGTTGGAGCGACAGAAGGAGCAGCACCAGCAACTGCAACGGGAGCTCATGGCGCGCCTGGAGCCCGATACCATTGAAGTGTCTACTGCAGAGAATGGCTCTCCGAAGGTGGAGATAAATCACTGCAAAGCGCCGGAAGGCAAAGACGAAATGGTTTTCATTCGATTCGGCCCAAGTAAGTGCCCATATCAGAACTGTCGGCGCCAAATGGATAGCCAGTTGCTTCTGCTGCACTATCTCTTCGACCACGAGCAGGAGACTTCTGGCGTCCAGCAGTGCCACCGGCTGATCGAGGGCCAACGCACGGTGTTGTCCTTTCAGGCCATGAACTATCCCTTTGGGGTGAACCAGGTGCTGGGGCTGCTTGCCTACTGCGGCACGGTGGAACAGCAGTTTGTTCAACAGAAGAGCCCAATGCGCCGGAAGGTATACAACAGCTTCCTGCCGCAGCAGCACGTGCACATGGAGAGCGACATACCCGTTGTTGTGTTAATGTGCAGGACGAAGCCCAGTGCTATGCTCTCGGAAAAGTTGCAGGCGCGCCAAAGCCACCTCCTGGACAAACACACGGATCACATTTTCGTGATCTGGCTGGTCACGCCCAACATCAGGCGTAAACTGAATGCCACACTTTATTTGTGCGGACGCGATGCCGCTGTCATGGGATGTAGTGTGGTGCGTGTGCGGGAAGTCAACCGGAGCCAGGAAACGCACCGCTTCATGCCCGTGGACTCTAACTACTGGCGACTGACTTATGCCGAGATGCAGAAGCTCTCAAACGGCTTCCGCGACGAGCTACACCTGGAAATCGGCCTCACAGAGGTACCGCCCACGTAACTTCCGTTAAATTGACATTCACCGACTGCCCGCCCCTCCGTTCGACCCTTCGCGTACTTACACTGGCGTTGTCCTGTAGCGCTTTACATTTGGCCTGCTCGTCGGGGTCGCTCAGCTCCGCGATGCGCTTTTCCAGCAACTGTTTTGAGTGGAAGAAAAAAATACGTTAAATTACATAATTCGTTTGCATTCCGTGGGAAGGGACACAAGGTTGCGAGAACAACTCACGTTTGTCTGCTCTATCATCAGCTGGAGGTAGGCATCCGCTTCGGAAACGCGGCGTGCTAGCAGCTCCAGGTGATTGGGCCGTTTGCCGCCATAGCTGGACTCCTTGGTATACCCGCCAGCGATGTAAAAGGCGCTCTGACTGTCCCACAGACGCGAGCGGTTCGCGTGGCGTCGTATTGTGTCCTCCAAACGTCTCACCCACTGCTCCCGCTCCTCGCTGTGTCGCGCCTGCATACACAGACACCAGTGAGAGAGAAAAAAGTTTTATCGTTACAAAGCGCCAACCACCAAAAGGAAGAACGGAAGAGGGTCAAGCCGAGCCGAAGAGTACATACTCTTTCATGGTTGTAATAGGTTGAACACAAAGTGTTGTTATACTGACTGGGGAAGGGTTAAGGGTCAAAGAGGGAAAGGTGGCTGCTTGTACGTCAACACATACGTCGTATTTTAATTTTGAAATCAACGAGTAGTTTTAGTCAATTGATGCACACACGTGCCGGGCACTTGCCTGAAAGTGAAAAGTCTTGTGATCGACGGTTATTGTGAAGGTGTTATCCTCCTGATCATCGATGCCGATCAGGGCGTCCTTGAGTCGCACACATCCGCGTCGCACGCCCTTCATCATCTTCTCCTTGGACTGGAAGCAGAGAAATGCGTTGAAATTTGAGTAAGCTCATTAAACAGAGTCCCCCCGTCCAGTACTTTGGACGGGAATGCGTCAAAGGTGATTGCGGTGGTTCCGAAATCAATGAATTCAAATCAATGCTACTGTGGAATTAAAAATAATGTGCTGCGGAATGCAGCCGCTTAGATGTACGCCAGCAGTCGGAGGCAATAGAACGCGCAATCGGTGCTATCTCTCTATCTCAAGGAGCGCATATCTCAAGGAGTAGCTGTGAAGGATACTCCTATAAACGGTCAACCATGGAAGCGGCAACAAGTGAGCACCAAGGACTATGGATATTATCCCATCTACACTCCAGCTCCCATCTAATCGAATGTCGAATTTTAGGTGCGAGTGCCAAAGTGATGGTGGATTTGAAACATCCTTGGATGATGGCGGATCCGTGGTTCATGGTTGCCACGCTAGGCATATATCTGTACTTCGTGACGTCGGTGGGTCCACTGTAAGTCTGATATGATAATGAAGCTCGTTTGCATTTCATGCCACTGAACCAAGTTGAACCTTTGTACAGAAAATATTTTAAGCAATTCAGGGCCTTCGACAAAATTATGCAAGAACTAGTCGGAAACGAGCTTTCAATCCGTTGTCCACTTTCAGATTTATGCAGTTCCGCAAGCCCTACGAGCTCAAAAAGCTGATTATAGCCCACAACGTGATCCAGGTCGTCTCCTGCATATACATCATTAGAGAGGTGAGTGAGTGGGAGCGGGAGCGATGCAAGATCTGTGATCTCGGATGTTTGTTTGAATCTTTCACAGATTTTCTATCTGTCGGACAATTCCATATATATTTTCTGGAAATGCCGAGACCTCGGCAGCAGTCCCGAGATGGTGAGGCGCTACTATGAGCTGGCATACTTCCTCTTTTTTCTGAAGACGTCGGAGCTTTTGGAGACGGTGATCTTTGTGCTGCGCAAGAAGCAGAATCAAGTGTCAAATCTGCACCTTTTCCATCACTTGTCCACCCTGACGCTAGTATATATTCTCATACACTACAACCAGAATGGTAATGTTCTTTGATCTGCCATCCAATGATTCAAAGTGTAATGGTATCCATTCCCCTTCACTTCGTCAACAGGTCTTGCTGCTTACTACGTCGTCTTCCTCAACTCCGTTGTGCACATCTTCATGTACTCGTATTACTTAGTGGCAGCGGTGGCCGATAAGAGCACTATCCGCGCTCTGACGCCCGTCAAGAAGTTCATTACAGTGATTCAAATGGTGCAGTTTTGCCTCATATTGACCCAGGCGGCGTTCCAGACTGCATTTTGCGGCGTTCCGAAAGTAGTTTTTGGCTACTTCACGTTTGTTATAACGGTCATGTTGTATGGCTTTTATGACTTTTTTACGAGAGCCTACAGTAGCCCAAAGCATGGCAAGAGCGAATCTTCTGTGGAGTAAATATATGAATAAGAACAATACATTCGTCCGGACCAACAAATCTGCCTTTATCTCTATACATTTTATCCAAATGCACAATGCAGATAAGATAATAGTTCTGGGCAATTGCTGTGATTCTGGTTGGAGGCGTCGGTATCGGAGTCTCGGCGTGATACGTGGAGAAATGTTATTGGCATGCTATTATTCATATTCCAGCTGACATACAGCGCTCACTATCTGTCGCACACACACTCACCGTGTAGTAGGAGAGCAGGCCCGCATTCTCGTCCAGCACGAAGAAGCGGTACTGCCAGCCCTTCATCACGTTCGTCCATTTGCTCAGGGTTCCTTCCAGTGTGCTGGCGCCGGCACCAGCCCCAGCTCCAGCTCCAAATCCAGCACCAGAACTGGGCGCACTTGAAGGAGTACTGGCCATTTTTCCAGCGGCTGCAGTATCAGTATCTGCAGCCTGAGCCTGAGCTCGCCCCTCCTCCACGACTGCCTTGCCTGGATCTTTCCGTGCCGCTGGCGCTCGCGCCAACCAATTCGAGAAACTTGGCTAAACGATGCTGATGACGCAATATGATTCCTCCTTGCTCTTCTCGGTCAAAAAATCTCGCTCACGGCTTCCCGGACTCGAGTCCGTTTTGCAAAACAAAAGAGTGACCGCGGGTACTCCGATATACGGTCCTACCCTCAGGAATATACCGTGTCATTTTAAAAATATACCGTAAATATACTGACGAATTTAAGTTTATTATACATATTCCTCAATTTTGATATTCCTTCGAATATTACCAGCTATATAGAACATTTAGCCATGCCCACATAATTTTAACCCATTGATGAATCAATTTTCTACAAGATTGGATAGTTTTTAGTCCTTGCATTTATTGTATTTTGACTAAAACAAGGCTTGAACAAAATAGTTCAACAAGAAAAACAGTCGCTAAAACCCTAGTATAGGTTTTTGTATACCCTATTTTGTTAATTTTATATGAAGATGAAACGTAATTTGTTAAGACCTTTTCTGAAATTGATATTCTTTAGACATATTCAAGTACCTTATTAGTATCTTGAATATATTTATATCGATCCTGAGCCTTGGAAGACAAACGTATTCACAATTCTATATCATCCATTTACCCCAGGGTATGTGTGCTTGGAACTAGCAACATGTTTGTGTATGGAATGGGACTCATTGTTGCAATAGCGAAACTGCGGCGAATCGGGTATTGCCTATATTTCAAGCTATATAGATTTGCCCACTTAGCTTTATCCCATAGATAAATACATTTTCTACAAGATTGCTTCTTTTAATTACCTTAATGTATTTTATTTTGACCAAAAAACGGTTTTCAAGTAAATGTTGCCGCAACTTTTGTGTATGGAATGCGCAACATTTGTGTATGGAATGAGACTCATTGTTGCCAAAGCGAATTGGGGTGAAATGCGGCGAACTGCGGCGAATTCAAAATTTCGCATATTCTTTGTTCCGTTGAATAATACTATTTATATAGAAAATTTAGCCATGCCCACTCAATTTTATTCGATTGATGAATCAATTCTATACATGATTGGCCTATTCGAAATACTTGCATTTATCGGATTTTTATATAAAATTGAAAATTTAATTAATATATTGATGAAATTTACAAAAATACCATGGGAGCGCGGCGAAAACCAGTATTTCTACAGTATGACCCTCAGAACATCACCGAAATATACGGTCTTATTTGAAAAATATACCGAGTGGTGCGCGCCAAATCGAACTTTTTTGAATGTGAGCGACAAGGATTTAAATGTTGTCAACCGGGCCTTTATCTATGCCCACATAATTTTATACGATTAATGAATAAATTTTCTACTTAACTGGCCAGTTTTTAGTCCTTGCTTTTATTGTATTTTGACTAAACAAGGTTTTCAAGTAAATGTTGCCGCAACATTGTGTATGGAATGAGACTCATTGTTGCTAAAGCGAATTGGGGTGAAATGCGGCGAACTGCGGCGAATTGCGGCGAATTCAAATTTTCTCATATTCTTTGTTCCGTTGAATAATACTATCTATATGGAACATTTAGCCATGCCCACTCAATTTTGTACGATTGATGAATCAATTCTATACATGATTGGCCTATTCAAAATACTTGCATTTATTGGATTTTTATATAAAATTGAAAATAAAATTAATAATTGACAAAAATACCATTTAGCACTAAAAAACACCACATGGGAGCGCGGCGAAAACCAGTTTCTACAGTATATACGGTCTCACTTGAAAAATATACCGAGTGGTGCGCGCCAAATCGAACTTTTTTGAATGTGAGCTCCCGGTTATGGTTGCAGCTCGGATTCGTCCATCGTGGCGCGGCTTATGGAGTCCGAGGCGACTCTGTTCAAGTAATGCACCCGCGACGCGTCTCGAGGACGAGGGAACGCGGCTTCTCCACCCCCCTTCCACAAAGCACGACGGCTGCCATCCACGCGGGTGATCTCGATGAGATGAGCCTCCGCATCGGACCGACGCGAGAACATGCCCCATTGTGGGGCCTCATTTCTCACTTGTAAAGACAAGACTTTTTTTTATAACTTTATTCAAAAGTACATAAACCAACGATTTATTTGCTTAATTTCAAATCAATTACATTTCCGCTCAACAGCACCAACTAAAACTAAAACACTTAGGACCTAAGAAGAAAGTATATCAACTACGGCTTGGTTGGGCAGGGCACGAATTTTGGTCTCAAGCACTTAACTAAGCTAAAAACAAATCCCATCCGGGTGGAGCTGTCGCTTAACTGGCGAAGAAACACCTGTAGAGCATGTATAGGATGCCAAAGAGCCAGATGCCCTTGTAGACCTTGTCCACCACCCACATACTGAAAGGCAGATTGAGATCAGTGCATGTTTTTTGTCAGAATTCCAAAGTACTTACACTTTCATGTGTCTCCGGGCCGCTGGAATGGATTCGTCCGACTCCTTCAGGATCAGACGACGGGCGCAGAGCACACAGTTGGTGAAGTAATCGATCAGATCGAGCTCGATCTTTTCTATCACATATGTCCTCCGCTCTTTGTTGTTCATTAGCTTCCGTAGCTTCACTGCTTCCGAATTGTCAAAGTTCCAGACGTTGTTTGCATAATACTCGAATACCTCGAAGCCCTTAAAGATGCGATTCTGGACGCGGCACAGTACTGGGGGGTAGCGAAGCAGCCAAAGCAGGGCATCCACGAACAGGGCCGGCATCCATTGGAAGAGGATCATGCAGATGCAGTGCACCCAGTAGTTGGATTTCATGGATCCGCCCGGATACCAGGCTACGCCGTTCAGAGGCACCTTGTTCTCGATGACCCAGCGGCCGAGCTCGATGATCTCTGCCCAGGATACCTTGATGTCGTTCGAGGACGTCATGTGGGCCACACGGTTCGTGTTGTCTGTGCCGGCCGTGATGTTCCTCCAGCTGGCCACCAGTATGCCATTCACAGCCACGTCGACGGGCAGGAAGTCACCGTATCCGGACGATTTGCAGTACATGGTGCGGATGACTCCCTTGCCGGCGCCGATGAGCAGGCCCGTCGGTCCATTGATGTTGTCTGTCCAGCCGGGAATGGGCTCCTTCCAAATGGGAATAACTATCGAGGGCCGCAGAATGACGGCTGGCAGCTCCTTGAACTTCTCCACCACCAGGGCTTCGGCCAAGGACTTGGTGTAGGCATAGGTATTAGGTATATCGCCCAGGATCTTCTTCTCAATGGTGGCCACCTCGTCGTCCGACAGCCACTCGCAGGCCTGCATCACCTTGTGCGGGTCTGCGGGAGGATCATAGGGCTTCTCGTACAGCGTCTTCACGTGCAGGTGGCAGTAGGCCGTCGAGCAGTAGGCGAAGAACTCTAGATGCTTCAGACTGCCAGCCAACTCAAGCATATACTTGGTGCCGCGCGTGTTCATGAAGACGGCGCTGCGCAGCGGCTCATCGAAGCTAATGCAGAAGAAAGTTTACGAGTAGTAATAGAATAGATACAAATGTATCCCACAGAGGTGTTACATACCGCACTGTGGCCGCACAGTGGTATACGATGGACACTTCCTCGCGCAGCGTAGCCAGGTCCTGCTCGGAGATGCCGAGGCCAGGTAGGAGGACATCGCCGGCTATGGCCACCACCTGCTGCAGGATGCGCTCCTCTCCGCGCTGCTGCTTCACCTGGTCAAAGAGCTAAAAACACACACGCATATCGGAGGTTGATTATTAAACTAAATGAGGCCATGAATTTTCATAATTCGCATTAATTTCCAAGGCTTCCACTGCTTACCACGTTCTGGAATATATCCTTGATGCGCTCCTGTGGATCCTTGCCCTTCTTGGGGCGAATGAGCAGATAAATGTGTTTCAGTTCGCCACACGAGCTGCGGTAATTAATAATATTGCAACATGAGCACAGATTGAGATTAATTGATGTGCGCCGTGCGAGGCCAGCTAACCTTCGACCCAAGCACACATCCGCCCAACCACCCACTCACCGCAAAAGCTTCTCGACCAGGACCTTTCCCAGGAATCCAGTGCCTCCTGTGATGAACAGACTGCGCCCCTTGAAGCACTCTGCAATGCGATCCACCTCGTTTTCGTCCACATTGCCTATGGTCGCCAGGTCATTCTTCTCGTACACAAACTTCGGTTTGGCGGTCATCTCTGGCTTATGATGTCTTTGACGATGGCGATGAGGATGATGTATGTGTTGATTCTCTGTCAGATATGGAAATGGAAGCCTCGTCACGTAATTGTCACATCATAGCCAAGTGCACTTTTAATTTCATTTGATCTTGGTCGTAAAGTTGTCCGGGCCTGTTATGTGGCAACAACCAGTCCGAGACTCGGCCAGGCGACAAACGCAGATCACAGCCGCTTTCAGCCACACTCCGCTGGCGCTGTCCCCAATCCATGCAGTGTCAACGCAGTGACCATCGAGTGGGCAAGCGAACCGACACCAATTTTGAATTACGGCACTTTGGCGATTGCCACATCTGTGCCTCATGCCGCATGCCACATGCCGCATGCCGCCCCGATACTGATATGAGCCATGAGCTTGCCTGCCAGTGCGCTCGGGCATGTCCAATGCACTGCAGCGGACATAAGAAAACCTGCCCTGGGCACCATCACCGTTGTGTGTCCTTCAAGTTGTTGACTTACATCCGATCGAAAGCCGTCCACCGACACAGTGACCCACAACACCACATGGCGATTGGAATAAACGGACTTGGACCCCAGACTATAGAGCGGACCCACCCAGCAATGGAAAGCAATGAGATATGGGATGTGATACCTAATAATCCGAACCGCCTACCGCTCCAACTGCTACTGAAACTTGACACTGAAGCCAGGTCCGACTCGGACTTGGCCATAAAAACAAACAACGAAGCTTGGGTATAGTTTCAGATCTACTTTTTTATGGCCGCTAACTTTTGATGCAATTTTGTAAACGGCCTGAATGTCTTGGGCCTAAATAAAAGGCGTTAATGACTATAGCATTGGCAGATCAACAGCGACAGTGGCAAAAGAATGGAAAAGCCCCGGGGCCAGGCCAAGATCAAAATAATTAAGCTGCAGACCATACGTATAATTCCGTTTGATACCAAAGACTTGAGAAGCGAACGTGATTTTTGAAAGTGAAATTCCCTTGGGCAGAGGGCAGGCCAGGCCTACTGTTAGCCTGGTTAACCACTAAACGCGACTGCCAGACTGCCTGTTGACCCGCTTGTCTCGTGTTAGTACATGTAGCAATTATTGTAGTTTCAGATCTACAATCTGGTTGCCATCGGAACTTTCCTAAGGCAGAGTCCGTAAACGTTTCCATCTTTGCATCTCTGTCAGGTCTTTCTGCCAGTCATGACTGCGAGTCTAAGGGGAATCAATGGGGATCTATCTACAATTCACAGCAGTGGTTATTGTTGATGCAGGCATTGCATGGACGGATCAACAGCTGCAACCGCTCGAGAAGAATGTAAGCAACATGAGGTGGCACTCGAATTGGCACTGGCACTGGGATTGCAGATTGGAGTGGAGGCAGGAGTTTGGGGCCAGGAGTCTGGTGTTTGGGTGGGGGGCTTAGTCGAAGCCAAGACACAATTTCGTAATAGCCGAAAAATGCTTTCTGCTCTGTGTGTTTCTTTTCTTTTGGCCACGGTTGGGCAACCAGTTTTGGCCTGAACAGAGATGTCAACGATGCGATTAATAATCAGGGAAACCAAGGAGTGGAAAACTAACGTTATTGGCTAATTGAATATAAAGTTTACTGGCATTTGTTTTATATCATGAGACCAGAAAATAAGGACACGGACATTCCTCTCAAATTGTATTTCTTACAACAAACTTTGCACTTCGACTCGCACGCCTTGAACTGGACTTAAATGCCGCTTAAATCTATTGTAAGTAGTCCAATACAAAGTCCCCTTTTGAATGGAAATCACATTAATTATTTAATTTTTTCATCAATAAGCCGATCAATTGATTGCTGTTTTATATGCAGAATTATCCAAGCAAGCAGTTGGCACCTTCAATTGACAATGGTGGAGAAAAACCCTTTGGCCGGACGAAAATACACACAGATACTCAGATATTCAGCTACTCAGTACTCAGTACACGGATGCCGATATTTCTTCCGGGTGTTGACCTGCACACACCAAATGCTAAACACAAACTGATCAGACCTGGCTGCGGCATCCACAGAAAGAGTCGTGCACTCGAAACAAACTTAATAGAAAATAAAACGAAAACAACTTTAGGCTAAACTATGTATCAAGCTAGTTAAGGCACACACAGATGCACAGACGTACAGATACACAGTCAGAGGGGCCACAGATCTACAGAGGCTAGCGGAACACACAGACACACCAAAACCCAGAGGAGAGCCAGAGAGAAGTGACATACCATACGAACATACGAGCATATGCAAAGAGCGTGCAACGAGAGAGCGGGCTTCCCCCAGTCCCGCTCCACCATTCAGCAGCGCCAGCGCCAGCAGCAGCAGTCAACGGTCAGAGGTTTCGACTACTGTGCGGCGCTTTCTCACCTGGCTCTGGGTTCGACTCTGAGACGGTCGATGTTTACCTGCTCAGCGGCACATTTGCTTTGGATACTCACATCCGCCATGCACTCAGAACATGATGAAACTGTGCATCTGGTGGTGGTGCTGTTGCTGCTGTTGCTGCTGCTGCTGGTCAAGCCATCAATTTGTGGGCCAAGCGATGATGGCCAGACGTTGCGCATACGCAGTGTGTGTCCTCCCCCGAATAGGGAAAACTACTGCGGCCGCTTTGGCTACTGAATCCGAACCAATCTGGCACGGCCCGGCCCCGGCCCGCCTTTATGGCCTGCATAAATCTCCATTGCGCTGGCCATTAATTAGACAGAGTTTGTTAGTTACAGTTGTTAGGCAAATGCGCGCGGATTCGGCACACAATCATAAATTTCGTTGGACTGCAGCCCGGCGATGGAGACGGCCATTGGAAGCGTGACAGATAGAAGAGCAGACAAAAATTTGACAATGGCATTGACACCGAAATATCGTCGTGGTGTGGTTTTGGCTCTATTTTTAGCCAGGGCTATGGCTAATCAAATATTAACGAAAGGCTCTCCGAAGCATTAGATACCGTTAAAGATCGACTATTACAATGGTAGCATAAAGATACACTTTTAGTGGCACTACAGCGAGCAGTTTATGTGTTAGCTGCATTACAAAGCAGTTAGTCACGCTAATCATAGCCAGATTGTTGAAATGGCTATTGATAATTGAAAAAGCTATTGCCCTCTGTACGAATGTTAAAAAAGCCAAACGGAGAGAGTGTGTCCAAAGAAGCCTTGCAATCCTTAACTGTTGCTATGCTTACGATTGATTTAAAGCGACCTCAAGTGCACACCTCATCTCGGGGCAAAGGCAACCCATCGAAGCATCATTTTGGCCAGTAACTGGGGACTGGCACACGTCGAAGATCGTGGCTTGGTCAACAAACCGCTTTGAACTTGAGTTGGTCATTTCGATTGTCATTTCTGTTTCGTTTCCCAGTGACTTTGGTTTCGTTTTCCGCAGCGATTTATGCAAATGAAGCCATCAGCATGTTTAAGTATCCAAACTGGTTTCTATTGATTTTGGCCGATCGTAAAGTGAGCATCCAACACATTAAGCCAGACGTATCTGTATCTGCTTGTATACATGACAATGGACCTGACACATTTCTGCCTCATCATGCCCAGTGGACAAAGTCATTGATAAAACGGGCATAGTACGTACGTACAAGAAACAACACGCACAGATACAGAGACAGAATTGGGCTAACTGGCAGACTTGTCTTCAAAACTTTGGCCTTTCAAAGTGTGGCTCTAATTATAGACTTCCGCCTTTGAACAGTTTCGCAGCCCCACCCAAGAGGAGGGGCCTGAGACAAAGACAGGGACAGGGACAGGGCTGAAAAATGCTTGCCACAGGCGCCACAACGTATCCCGTTACATGGCCATAAAGCTCTATAAACGATGCGACCGAGGGCAAATTATAGCGCATACGAACACGTAGACGATCCACTCGCCGATGGCTAATTGGACGTGCCAGGCGAGGCTACTCCTTCCCCTGCTGATGCCACTGCTTCTGCCCCCGGCTGCTGCCCCGGCTGCTGCTCCGGCTACTGCTGTTCCTTCTGGAACTTAAAAGTGGGCGTAACATAACAATTGTGGGCGATTTGCATACAATTTGGAGCTCCAGTAACCAGCAAACTGGCGTCAAAATGTTGCTACGTCATTGCTGGTACTGTTTTTGTTGGTTGAATGTTGATGTTGAATGAAGTGCACACAATGAATCTGGCCTGGCCTTTGTCTGGCTGACAGCACTCCGGGTACGAGAATGCATGACAGTCATGACAAACATATCTGGGCAAGGGCAGACCGCAGTCCATGGACCAGAGATGGACATTGTCAAGGTCTCCTTCCGGTCTGCTGTTGCAGGTAATCTGCATTTAGCCATTAAAAAAACTGTATTCATCCCACGGCAAACAGATATCCGAGAGGCCATGCAATTCCCGTTCTAACAGCCCCCAAAAGTTGGGGGGGTGGGATCTCTGTTCGTGAAACATGTTGCTGCAACACTTGTTGCTTGTACCCACACGCACCTCCTGACGAAGGCAGCAACAGCAGCAGCAAGAGAAGTTTCGCACCACTCGCCCACGGTCCCTCGCAAAGGACCCCATATAAAGCAGGATGTTTCGCCAAACATTTGCACAGAACAGTTTTACATTCGCCCGGACAACAAGTGTGTGTGTGTGTATGTGTGGCATCCAGAGATACGCACGAGCGGCATAATCTAGTCCTCCAGAGCCAGCCTTTTGTGGCCCCAGAAGACAGGTGGGTAGGCTAATTACTGTGAAATGTGGCATCCCCTGACTGGTGTGATTGGTTAATTGCACAAAATCTATTGAAATTGAGCCTTGCACCAGAGCCAAGAACCATATCAGTGCGGCATTAATTAGTCCATTAACCGACGTCATTTCGGAAGAAAACTACACCGGCCACAACACTAGCTTTTTTGACTCTTCTTTGCCAGAAATATTATTAAGATTAAATCAATTTATTATTGTGTAATTGCATTGAGATATACAGTCTCATCATTTTGCACTATTTCTGGAATATATATTTTAAGTGGGTGTCATTTTGTATATTTTGTAGTTTTACAAATTCATTTTGAGATTACAATTTTATGCTGGTGCCTACGAAAATTTTCACTCGTGTTAAAAACAGCTTATTAACAATTATTTAATCAATTAACAAGGTTTTTCGTGAAAACTGTGTATTTTTTAAATGTATCATGCAACTCATGCATTGAAGCCTTAGCTTAACTTTTTCTCATATACTTATTTTATTCGCTAAAAATATATATTTTTTACCCTCAAAAGCCGAGTATTTGAATACATATTAAATATACACTTCAAAGTAATTTAATGTAACTCCCCATCTAAGTAGAAAAGCTGCAGATTATACATTATTCCATTTCGAGAACTTTGTGGGGATTGTGTTGGTAGGTAGACGTGTGCATCACCCACCTTATAATGAGAGCTATACATAGGTCCTCTGCATCCGAACACCCGCACACATCCGAACAACGATACCCGATACACGAGGGAAACAAATAGTCACCGTCATCAACAGTCGTTTTGGTTAATGAAAGCAAATTGAAATATTTATGACTGCACTTTGGTGGCGCGGAAAGGAGAGACGACAAGACAGTAGAGGCAGCCAGCCGCAGAGCGTCACTAGATTTTCATTTGCATCCACACTTTTTCCATGGAAAATACATATGACATTTAAGAGTCTTAGTGCAACGTTTTTGATTTACGAGTATCTGTGGCACTGGCTCATCTCATCGCATCGCATCTCACATCTACCCTGACAACCGGAATGGCCCGCGACAATCATTTGTCTTGGCACTTGTCCCCAGTAGCAGGACCCACCTGACAAATGATTTTTAAATGCTCCCAAGAACAGGACGACTGGGCGGAGCAGTCGGAGGAGCCACTTCAAAGGTATCTCATGCCGCATATCTCTCATATACCATGTAAATCAGGTTACACCTGTCTCAAACTACAAAGTCCCATCCGACATATCGATGGCTAAGCAAATTAACGAGTGCGTTATTGATACGCCAGCACCCACCACCCACCACCCAGCTTCACTGTTTCACTGTTCCGCGGAAGGAATAAGGAGATTACACAGAACAGAAGGCACGCACAAGGCACACACTCGTATACTATACTCGTATACTCGTATACTCGTAGCAGCTTACATTTATGAATTTTAAATGCACATTTCGGCATCGCAAATCAATCAGACGTTTGGCAATTGCCGTCTACCCACTTCACAATCGTTGATTCCTGGCTTTTGGAGTGGTCGTCTGTCGCTCCGTCCAGAAGTGCCTCATGTCATTGCTTGCATCATATTTGCCCGCTGTTCATAAATGAAATGATGTCTGGTTTTTGGTGTTTTATTGCAGCTGGACCCTTGAGTACCCCATGTGGCAATCTCTAGCCGCAACCAGAAACCGCTGCACTTGCAGTGGCTATTGTAGAGGTGTGAACAGCGATTAATTGGTCAAATTTTTATTCAAATTTTTCGCTGCTTGCCCAGCCAGAATGACTGAATACCAGTCCTGATTGTTCGGGAGACTCAAAATTAAGCAAGTACAAAGTACGGAGACAGACAAAATGTGTGTTAATGCTAATGCTCAGGTTGCGAAGTCCGCTCATCAGCCAAGTTGGAGGTCAAGTTTTTTCTGTTTTTTGTCTGTCCCGAGTTGTCTGAGCAGGTTTTCTACATTATTTCTTTTTGGAGCAATCAAAATCACACAGTCACAGAGAAGTCTTTGGGCTGAGTGTTAATTTGGCCGCCTGCTGGCAAAGGTTTAACGCTGGCGTGGCTAAGAGCGACTGCGAGAATATGGCAGTCTGTTCATCTTCATCTGAAAGGGGTCTTTGTCTTTGCCATGCAGATGCATCAACACAGCAGCAGCTCGTTCAGTTGAATGCCACCCAACGGATCAGTTTGCCATAAGCAGGAGGGCAGGCCGAGGCAGAGCACCATCGTAATAACACCAGAACTGAGCACCGTCACCATATCCAAAAGCCATAATCATTTGCATCTCTAATGGCCCTACTGTGGCATCCTCCGGACGTCATACATCAACACCCCCATACACATCCACAGCCACATCCACAGCCACTCGCACTCCCTTTGGTTAGCGACTTGTGCCGTGGCCAACAAGTGTTAATGCCTGTAAACTCTCATCCGCCTGTTGTTTGGGCTAGGTGCCAATGTGGAGGGAGGGCCTGGGGCTCCTGTTGCTGTGGCTTTAATGCGGTTGGTTAACTTTTAACAGCCATAGCTCCGGCCATAAATATTATGATGCTTAATTAGCGGGACACTTTTTCTGCAGTTGAGTAAGGAATGGGGGAAGGGAAGGGTTTGCAAGATGTAGGCATCTTCTGGCTAAGCTACAGTTGCCCCCTAAGTAAAATGGACGTTCGGCCGCCAGCGTTAATGTGATTAAAAGTTGCAATAGATAATCTGCGGTGGCATCTTGGGCCAACTGGTAATTAATTCCCACTCTCTCTTGGTTCATCTTTCAGACAAGATGGGCATTGCCTTGATGTTCCTGCTGGCGCTCTACCAGATGCAGTCGGCCATCCACAGCGAGATCATTGAGTCGCCCAATTTCGGTTCGAATGCCCTGCTGGAGTCAGACACGGATGCGGATCAGGGCTCCAGTTTTCAGACGGGCCATAGGGAAATCCTTCAAGATGCCGAAGAGAAGCCGGATCAAACAGAACTGGAGTTTCGGTACCCCATCTCGGCCATAGGCATCGACTATGCCAGGAATTCGGTGATTCTGCGTTTCCAGAAGCACGGCCGAAGGCAGCGCCTTAAGTACGATCCGGAGCTGGAGGCCAAGCGTAGGTCCCTGCAGGATAACTTCATGCACTTTGGCAAGCGGCAGGCGGAGCAGATGCCTCCAGAAGAAAGCTATGGCTCTGATGGGGAAGAGGGTATGGTGAAGCGGTCTGACATGGATCGCTATAGTCGCGATCCCAAGCAGGATTTTATGCGATTCGGCAGGGTTCCGAAGCAGGACTTTATGCGCTTCGGCCGGGATCCGAAACAGGACTTTATGCGTTTCGGCCGGGATCCCTCTGATTTTATGCGGTTTGGCCGGACCCCCTCGGACTTTATGCGGTTTGGCCGGACCCCCTCGGACTTTATGCGATTCGGCAGGACTCCATCGGACTTCATGCGCTTTGGACGGTCGGACAACTTCATGAGACTCGGACGCAGTTCTCACGAAGAGCTGCGAAGTCCCAAGCAGGACTTCATGCGGTTCGGCCGGCCAGACAACTTTATGCGATTCGGACGCTCTGCTCCCCCAGAGTTTGAGCGCTATGGCAAGATGGACTCGAACTTCATGCGCTTTGGGAAGAGCTCCAATCCGGCTGCCCCACCCGCTTCAGGAGCTCCCGAGTCGAACCAGACAAAGTCGCAGCCAGCCAGCAACCAGCCCGGCGAACGGAGTCCCGTGGACAAGGCCATGACTATTCTGTTCAGGAAACAGGAACAGCAGCGGCAGTCCAAGAGCGGCGAACAGACCGAACACACAGCTGAGGGTGGGAGCGTGGAACAAGAACAGTTCTACGGTCAGTAGAGAAACACCCCTACCATAGTTCTCATCCATGTAAATATTATCTGACAAGACCACGCTCGGAATGTAATGATTATGATATGAAATGTATTGAAATATATAACTCTTAAAATACGTATTGCCCTCTTCCCTCGTCAAACACTTGATAAACGCCTAGGGTGTGAATTTTTAATGGGGCTGGATTAAAAATTCACCACGCTTTGATCTGATCAAATTAAAAGTTGACACTCCACAAATACTACATATAAATACAAACTTAATCGAATATATATGTATAGTTTCATTTGAAATGCATTGAAATGTTGTGAACAAGTCCTTTCGAATTAAAATAAAGAATGGTCAAAACACTATCCATATTTTCAAAATTCAAATTAATCCAGAAGATCTGGCAGAGCTGTGCCACTTGTTTATAGAGATGTGAGTCACGTATAGAGGAGGCTATGGACGAAGCGCGGGTTTTTCAAATATACCCACGAACATTATAAACTTTCAAGATTTTAGCGTTCAGGTGAAAGATATCGTGGTCATTTTTTTTATAGTAGAGAGGAAGAATGGAGATATAAGGAGAATTCTCAAAAAGCATTGTTTTCCGCGGCTTATCTCAAGTTAATCACCTAATTGAAATAAAGTCGGTTAGCTAAGGCGAACTTTCCATTCGTGTTGTTGTTGTCGCTCAACTGTCTACAGGTTTCAATATTTTCAATATTCAGTACTTCCGTGCACAATTTTTTTCCAATGGATTGCATTCAAATCCTTATCGCTCATTCACTTTCAAACAATTTCTATTTGGCGGTCAAGTTGGGTGGGACTTGCTCTCTTTTTTTTTGGATTTGCTCTCTATTTTGTGATGGGATATCCTCTCTTCGTTGAGGGACTTTTTCTCGCCACAATGTCACTGCCACTATTTTTTTTGTTGACCTTTTTCTCTAAAACCTTTTTTTTTGGGCAAGATCCAATAAAAGCATGTATTAAGAGCCAGTTAAGTAAAAAATTGATTCACAAATCGTATAAAATTATGTGGGCACGGCAAATGTTCTATATAGCTGGTAATATTCGACGGAAAATCCAAAAACGAGGAATATGTAAAAAAGAACTTGTAGCCGTCAGTATATTTACGGTATATTTTTCAAATGATACGGTATGTTTCAGTATTTATTTGAATCGGGTAGAATCGGTAATAACCGGTTCACAACAATGTCCATGCACACATACCCTGGGGGAAATGGATGTTATAGAGTTGTGAATATGTTTGTCATCCCAGGCTCCAAAGAAGGCAAAAACAATTTAGACTCTGTTTTAAACATATTTCAACGATATTTGAAGCTTATTTTTTTCTTGCAGGGACCAAGAATAGGTATCAGGATCGAGATATATATATACAATATAATTATAATAAACATGAATATGTCTAAAAACTGTCATCTTGAGAAAAGGTCTTTATTACGTTTTATCTTCATACCATATTTACACTGTCATCTAAAATTAACAAAATAGGGTATACTCAGGCCTATACTAGGGCTTACACGCAACATAGCGACTGTTTTTCTTGTTGAACTATTTTGTTTAAGCCTTGTTTTAGTCAAAATACAATAAAAGCAAGGACTTAAAACTAACTAATTGTGTAGCAAATTTATTCATCAATAGGCTAAAATTATGTGGACACGTCTAAATGTTCTATATAGCTGGTAATATTCAGCGGAAGATAAAAAATGAGGAATATGTTAAATAGACCTTGAATTCGTCAGTATATTTAAGGTATATTTTGGTATATTCCTGAGGGCCAGGCGGTATGTCTTATCAGCTGTCCACAGTTTCCACCTGATAGCGTTCGATCCATTGCTGTTTTTTTGATTGGATTGGCAAATTCTATCAATAGATTCCAAATTAGATCTTGCTATCTGAAGTGGATTGGCGCATTAGTCAACGGTAAACATATTGCATGTGAACTTTAGCACCGGCGCCTACGTCAGTCTACCTATAGAGGGGTCTAAAGTCCAACCTGTTGCATCGCTCTGATCTTGTTCTTGTTCTTCTTTTGTGTATGTTTTGGAAAAGTGTAAATACATATATATATATAAATTTATATCCGGGAACCGCACAGCGCAGTGACCGCCTTTTCCAAGCTCTAGAAATCATTGCAAGTGGCCGCCAGGAGGAAGAAATATGTCTGCGCTGCTGAAAATTAACAGAGGTGAGTGGATCTTTGCCAGGGCAGTCTCTTTCTCCCGACAATAAATTTGGTGGATTACATAACCGAAATGACGATCAAACAATGTGCAACAATAAAAACAGACTGGTCAGCGGAAGACACGAGACAAAGATAGAGTCTGTGGTCAGTTCTTATCAGGCCATGGAATTTTCCCCTCATCCAGTGATTGATTCTTGTCTGTCTCTCTGTCTCCTCCTAAACAGTTCAAAGGCTCTTCACGCCCGCCCTAGTGCGCAGCGTGTCAGAGGCCGCCAAATACCCGAGGATTACCACACACTACACGTTGAATCCCCGGGAGAAGGATGGACGGTGGAAGGAGGTCGACATGGAGCGCTGCATCGAGGAGGTAGACATTGTCATTGTTGGAGGGGGACCAGCGGGCATGTCGGCAGCCATCCGGGCCAAGCAGCTGGCTGCTGAGAAAGATCAGGTGAGTGGGCAACCACATACGGCGATGGATGTGATGTGCTGACCAGCGTACATACATTTCTTATCCCCGCAGGAGATTCGAGTCTGCGTTGTGGAGAAGGCAGCGGAGGTGGGTGGACACATACTCTCCGGAGCTGTTGTAGATCCCATCTCGCTGAACGAACTGATACCTGACTGGCAGGAGCAGGGCGCCCCGCTGAACACGCCCGTGAGCAAGGACACCTTCTCCTTCCTCACCTCCTCGGGTCGCATCTCCATACCCATCTTCAAGGGATGGCCCATGGACAACCATGGAAACTATGTGGTGCGTCTCGGCCACCTCGTCAAATGGCTTGGTGATCAGGCCGAGGCGATGGGTGTAGAGATCTATCCCGGCTGTGCCGCGTCCGAAGTGCTCTTCCACGAGGACGGCAGCGTCAAGGGCATTGCCACCAACGATGTGGGCATTGCCAAGACTGGGGCGCCCAAGGACACCTTTGCCCGCGGCATGGAGCTTCATGCGAAGACCACCATCTTCGCCGAGGGATGTCGTGGACACCTCACCAAGCAGGTCATGCAAAAGTTCAACTTGAATGAAGGCAGCGAGCCACAGGCCTACGGAATCGGTCTGAAAGAGGTCTGGGAGATTGCCCCCGAAAAGCATCAGTGAGTGGCTGCCTTATAAGTGTGAAAATATACCATTTCTTATAATAATGGAATGCGTTTCAGGCCCGGTTTGGTGGAACACACCATTGGCTGGCCCTTGGATCGATTCACCTATGGTGGATCTTTCCTGTATCACCTGAACGAGCCCACCCCTACGATAGCTGTCGGCTTTGTGGTCGGCCTGAACTACAAGAATCCCTGGCTAAGTCCGTTCCAGGAGTTCCAGCGATTCAAGACGCATGCCAAGGTTCGCGATATATTCGACGGTGCCACCCGCATTGCCTATGGAGCCCGGGCCATCAACGAGGGCGGCTACCAGAGCATACCCCAGAAGTTGTCCTTCCCCGGCGGCTGCCTGGTGGGCTGCAGTGCCGGTTTTCTAAATGTTCCCCGCATCAAGGGCTCCCACTATGCCATGAAGAGTGGCATGCTGGCGGCGGAGAGCGCGTTAGAGGCCATCAATGCCGACTCCCAGTCCACCGCTGGCGTGGAGCCGACAAGCTACGCGGATAAGTGAGTGGAATGGATTAACTTAAATGGAAATGTATGTAATGAAACTCACTCAATGCAGAATCAAGGATTCATTTGTGTGGAAGGATCTGTACAAGGTGCGTAATGTCCATCCCTCGTTCCACAATCCGTTGGGCCTGTACGGCGGTCTCGTCCTGAGTGGCTTCTCCATTTTCATGGGCGGCCGGGAGCCCTGGACCCTGAAGCACGGTCCCCAGGATCACGAATCGCTGCAGCTGGCCAGCGCCAGTGAGCCCATTGTCTACCCCAAACCCGATGGCAAGGTATCCTTCGACCTGCTTTCATCGGTGGCCCTCACCGGCACCAATCATGAGGGCGACCAGCCAGCACATCTCACGCTGAAGGACGACCGCATTCCCGTTGATCACAACCTGGCTCTGTACGAGGGTCCCGAGCAGCGTTTCTGCCCCGCCGGCGTGTACGAGTACGTGCCCAACGAGGAGGGCGGCAACATGAAGCTGCAGATCAACGCTCAAAACTGCATCCACTGCAAAACATGTGATATCAAGGATCCCAAGCAGAATATTAACTGGGTGGTACCCGAGGGAGGTGGCGGCCCCGCCTACAATGGCATGTGAATGGCAATCATTGATTCAGATTCAGATTTAGATTGAGATTAGGAAATCATCTCCTGTACCGCAATTGCATTTGATTAGTTTGTAAAATTGAGAATTTGATAACACGATTGGGAATTTAAGCTGTAAAGTTGCAATAAAATTGTAGATAAAGTGAAAAGTCAGTTGCCAAAAAGGTTTTATTTAAAATGTTCTACCATCGTTTTTTCGGTTTCTGTTGTTCTTGTTTCTTGTTTAAAACACCAACTTAATAGGTAAATACAATAAATTTTCAATTTCAAAACCTTTCATATATATTCAGTGCACGGATAAAACTTGTTCTCTTTTTATATAGCTTCACATATATGTATATATAAGTATGTATTGTATAATATACTATCTTGTTTTTCACCAAAATGGTTTGCAATGGTTTGCTTAGCCGACAATTACGATTTAGTTGTATAATTTGTATTACTTTATTTGTTATTTGAACAGACGATACATCGATGGATACATGGCCTATCCTAACATTTGTGCGCCTTCGCATATCCTTTTTCTTAGACCTATCTATAGATTTACCATATCTGCTCAATGGGCTGGCGTCACGGCTGCCACTGGAACATTTATTGGACCACAATCACGGAAATTCAGAAAGAACTAGGGGATCTTTAATACTAACATTCCATAACAGGGAGGTTGCTATCTGGCATTTCGTTACCAAGGGACAAGTTTTGCTACCTTCTGGGTGCCATCTGTGGCAGCCGTGGCTCTGGAGCTGCAGACCCATGCTGATGGCCGTGTGTTACAAGTCTTTGTTTAATTCTTATATGATGCTGTTCAGGTGCCAATTAAATCCCATTACAACAGTGCAACATGCAACAGGTTCAACATTTTATCTATTACACTAAAGGTACAACGAGTACAATACAATTTACATTCTGAACATTACAATTAGTACCATACGAACGCAGTTAGTGTAGTCTGTCTGTGCTGTGAGTGGTCCCTGTGACCGTAGATCGTCTTGTAGACTGTCATCTGTACAGTGCATCGTTATTCATACACACATTTGCGTATATGCGTATGTATATGTATGTATATATTAGCTATGTAAACTATCATCAATATATTGTTTTCCTAAACTATGTAGTTTTATAGTTCTCTGGATAAGCGGTCTCCACTTCCCTCTCTCAATGCCAATTGAAATTTGTATTTTTGTACATTACGTGCTGCTTTTAGTTTGAGTTTTTCTCTCGGGACGGGGACTTTATAGAGGGGGGCCCTTACACTCTAAACATGGTTTTGGATAATTCAGTAATCAGTTTTCAGATTTATCTACTCGTACTCGTACGTTTAATTAAATAGCACAGTTAACACACCTGTATTGAAATGTTTCACCATCGAGTTGTCCGTTTATCATTATCATTTGCAATCCATCATAGTACGACATTTATATTTATATTATTTTCCTTTTTTTTGCTTTGTTTGGTTTTTTTTTATATCGTTTTTGCTTGTTTATTTAAAAGAGGCACTGTTTTTAAGGCAACACTACACAGTGAAGTTATATACCAGGATTTCTATGTACATTCAAACCAAAGAAAAAGTTTTGGGAAATTCCGAAAAGTCTTTTGCAAATCATATGAAAACTCAATGCTACAACATTCTCTCGTACAACATTCAAGGAGAGTGCAATCTATGTACTCTGTGTACTAACATACACATATATGTGTGTATATATATATACATTTACATAATCTATGATCAATCAGAGATCATTTCATAGCAAAAGATACCATTCGCCTATGGATGAGATACGATACTTTCGCTGGTAAAAGTTTGCTTCAGTTTCGCTTCAGATCAGGGCATTTTTTTTACGTTCACCTTTGTTTTGCTTATGCATATAGTATTTGTTATATATTGCTAGAAAATATCATCTATAGTGTTTTGGTTTTCTTTCTATATGGTAGACATATAATTTCGTACTCCTCTTCGGCTCTCATACATAAATGTACGTGTAAAGCTACTCAAATGGGGAAACCTGTAGAGTGTGTGTATGTTTGCTTATTTTTTAATGCTCATCATCTCTCATCTCATCTGGCGCTCCAACTGCCACTGTTTTTCGCATGTGCCTGCATGTGGACACAGTTGCACAGCACAGCGTGCGGACACGGAGGCGGGTCGAGTAATATCGTCTCGAATACAAATATACATAAATATTCTTTCTCTTTACGAGTTCTGTTCTGTTCAGTTCACTTTACGTTTGCTGCTGTATAAAGTGCAACAGGTCATACAATATTTGCCGAGCGCGTTTACCTCTTGGTCAAATATTGGGGGAAACATCGAATCGAATCGAAATGGGGAATTGACATTGCAACAGACCCGGAGACACACCCACATCCACACTCGCATCCTCACTGGGGCCTGTGCAAACAGGGCCGCATCGCGTAAGAAAATATACAGAATGTAAATAAACATTGTCAACAGAAAGTGCAAAAAATAAACGATAATTTCTTGAATAATTTTATTTAAATTATATATTTTGTTGAGTTGTTTGTTGATGCTGTTGTAGTTGTTGTTGTAATTGTTGTTGTTTTACAAACTGCTTGTAAATGTAAAAAATACAAAACTTAGGCACGAAAACTTGAATAGAAATCCACTTTAAACGTAAATTACAAAATATGACTTCGTTTTGCTTAAGAGATGAAGAGAAAAAGAGGTCTAGCAAATAGATCAAGCTTAAATCAAAACTAAAACATAATCATCAAGTGTTTAAATCTATGTTTTATGTATGTATGTGTATTATCCTTTTTCAAAATCAATCAAATCTCTAGAAGAACGAACACTCCGCTTACACGAACAGAACTGATAATAAAACAAAATAATCAAAAGAACATATTTGATAAATTGCACGAAATTCCAAGTATAATTGAACATTGAGTACATCTCTTTCTGTGTCTATGGTTTTTTGTGGGTGTGTGTGTGTATCCATTCTCAATAATTAATCTGATAGTGCGACTTGCATGCTTACGTATCTTGTAATGGGTTTACAAACTATGTTTAAAACTTATGCTAAATCAAGTATTTACAGCAAATATTTCCTCCGCTTCTCGTCTCATCTCGCTTTCGCTTTGTTTTTTGTATGCAGCATTTGTCCTAAGATTAGATTTAACATTAACTTTAACCATAGCTGTAACTGTAGTTGTAATTGTAACTAAACTAAATCAGCTCCAACACTCCAAACAACTTATTTCCGAGGCTCTGGGCCTACGCTGGGCTCCAACCAACATCATAAATCCATTCCACCATGGGATACGGATTGGCATTGGGAACGAGCCCTAATTTCACATTTATAATTTAAAATTATAACTATTACCGTAGGTGTGTGTGTGTGTGTGTGTGTGTGTGTGGGTGTATTTAACTTACAATAATTATAGATATGACACTGTCACTGTTCGCTTAAACCGAAAACAAAACAAAGCTCCTATCTCTTCCACAATTTCCAGTTGACTTTTCTCTGAACTATTGCACTGTTGTTGCAACTATTGTTGCTGCTGCTGCTGCTCCTTCTCCTTCCCCTCCTCCTGCTATTGGTGTTGCTGCGTTCCATAGGCCACCGCCAGCTGCTGTTGGCCATAGCAGTCATAGCCAGAACCAGCCATGCTGTACGAACTACGGACGGTATCCACGTCCTTACGCGGCGGCGGCGGCATCATGGCCAGATCGTCGATGTCGCTGATGTTGGGGTGGACCTCTTGCTTCTTGTGGCTTCCTCCGCCGCCGCCGCCGCCGCCGGTTCCGTTGCTGTTGTGTTGCTGCTTGTAGTGGCTGCTGCTATCGCCTGCACGTGCCGGCTATGTACCCCATCCACCCGATATTCTGGGACGTTTGTGGTTGGGTGCATCGTAGTCCCCCAGCTGCTGCTGTTGTTGCTGGTGTTGCTGGTGCTGTTGTTGCTGTTGCTGTTGGTGCTGCTGCTGCTGCTGCACTGCGACGGCGGCCAGACGCACATCCTGCTCGCTGCTGGGCGCACCTGCGTTTAAGATGATAAAGTCTGTTAAACTATTAGTTCGATTTGCTCAAAGGTCGTGTGTGTATGACAAAGGCAGAGGGCAGGCCATCAGGCGTTCAGGCGTTTAGGCGTTTAGGCGGGCAGGTTTTCAGGCAGATCTGGGTCGGGTCCGGGGATGGGGCCGGGCCCCCGTAATGAGTGTGGTGTGTGACTGTGTGTGACAGTGTGCGTGTTTTGAGTGAGTGTTTTCTGGTTAGCAGGAGATCGCATCAGATGTTAATAAAAAGTAAAATTAAAACAAAAGCCAGGCAAAATATGTTTTTAATTTCTTTAGAATATCGCTTAATCCCCCCTTAGGAAAAAAGTCAAAAACTGAAGGAAGGAAATAAACTCAAGATGAAAACCCTCCCGTCCCGTCCCCGAAGAAACAGAAATCCTTTTTTGTTTTTGTACAAGAATTTAGCTAGATATTTGTTTTTCTGTTTGTATATGTAGAATTATGTACATGTGTATGTGTGTGTGTTGCATGTATTCGATATTGTGTATGTATGTATGTATTTTGTGTGTATGTGTGCGTGCGTGTGTTTCTTTATTTTTTAGGCCAATTTACCGGCAGAATTCCATCTAGGATTGTGGCCCATTAGCAGGCGGTACTGATATCCTTCATACTTATCATGCCCTAAAAATATTATCACACAATTGTTGTTGTTGTTGTGGTTAATGCGAATATAAAAAACAAACAAAGGTATTATGTAGATATTATAACAATAACAATAACAATATTAAGATAAACGCACTCAATACGATTCTTCAGAATTTCTCAATAGAGAACCCAATGCGTATGCGTAACACAGATATCTGGTATGCATATTAAGTATACGCACTGCACCGTCTGGTGTGTCAGTAAAAAGAGTTACATTTTAGCATTTAGCATTAGAAAACATGCCGCGAACAAAACAAATTCGAGTCCAAAGAATTTTTTTAACAAAACTGCAGAAACGTTCAAGCGAAAATACTTTTCAGAACAAGTGGCCAAAAAGGGAGACAGCGCGCGGTGGTCAGGATAGGGTTTCGGGGGCCTCAGAAACGTACCTGGTGTGGGCGTTAGGTGACCGGTCGACGACGGCCTCGAGTTGGGCATGACCAGGTGCTGCTGCGAGTGGCCCAGGACGCTCAGATTGGTGGCCTGCTCGGCGTTCCCGTTGCTACCGCCACCGCCTCCCCCTGGGGGACCACCGCCTCCCAGGATACTGGCGTTGTTCAAGTGCGTGATGACATTGCCGGCATTGGCGGCAGAGGAGCCTGCTCCCCCGCCGCCGGCCGAGGCGTTGCTGCTCGTGCTGCTGCTGGAGCCGCCGCTGCCCGTCGATCCGTTGCTGTTCTGCTGATGGCCGCTGGCGGAGAGATCACGCGGCGGCGACTGCGGCTCGGCCTTGACCTTAATGGAGACGGGTGAGGTGGCGGGCGGCGGTGTGCTATTCGAGACTGCCAAGTGCGAGAGACTGCTCGAGAGAGATAGAGAGAGAGAGAGGGATTACGGAGAGAAATTGAGAATGCTGTCCGGGAATTCCTTGAGTGGTTAAGCGGCTCTTACCTAGAGTGCTGCACCAGACCCTGGTGCCATGTGGGCAGGCTCATGATATCCGCACTGCCGATGACGCCGGAGGAAGAGAAGTCCTGCGCCCCGAAGGAGTAGCTCGTGAGGGCGGGTATCGGAGTCTGCAGCGTCACCACGGGCGTGTTTAGTGATGTTTGGCTCTGTCGTTGCTGGAAAGGAGAGCACGGAGGGATCTTAATTGAGGGGCTCCTGGTGCTATCTCGATCGTGTTCGTCCTCTACTCACATCTGTATAGGCCACATCCTCGGGCGCAGACATGTTGGGCGGTATGGTGGCTATGGTGGGCGGTATGACTACCCGCAGGTTGGCAGCCCGTCCGTTCTGGCTGCCCGGCGACTGCTGTTTGATGGGCAAGTGATGGGCTGTAAGGGATGGATTGGAAGGGTTAATCTTACGCCGCACAGAATGGAGTCGGGGGACTGGGCGATCTTTGGGCAGATGGGTAGTAGGGGAGTAGGGGCGTAATGGAGGGGCTCGTAATGATCGTAATGCGCACCTATGCCAGGACTGGGGCCTGGACTGGGCGATCCCACAAGCGGCGAATGGGAATGCGGATAGCCGTTCGACATCTCCAGCATCGAACCCGATGGATATACTGATGGCACCAATCGATAAGAAGATAAGAAAATGCACAGATACGTTTAGACCTTAGATCGAAGCACTATATATGTATGTATATTGGAATTGTGGAACTCTGGTGTTAGATTCATGGCGGGTGAGTCGAGGGAAATCAAAAACAAACAAAAATAAGCACTAAACACATTCTCTGTTAGAAGTTTTTAAGGGTGGGGGCGGGGGAGGGCAGTGGGAAATCATGCAAAAGAATAAAATAAAACGAAAAATCGAACGAGAACGATAACGATAACGATAACAATAACAACTGATAGATAGAAAAATGTGTGTGCACCCTTCTGCCAGAGACACTGTACTAACTTATCAAGGACATCCCACCTGAATCCGTCTCCGAGCTGGATGGACGGGGGCTGATGTTGGTGTGGGACATTTGTGGGCTGGCCTGCAGCAGGTTCTCACCGTAGGAGCCCGGCACTGGCACCGACACGGGCAACGTGTAGCTGCTGTTCGGGAGCTGCCGCGGCGCCCCGGTCACTCCGATGGCCATCTGGTTGCGCTGCATCATGTTCTGGAACTCCTCGTCGATCTTGTTGTACTTGGCCTCCGTTCGTGGTGTTAGCGTGTAGTCTGTCTCGGCCTCGGGCGAGTCCGGGGACATGACGCCGTTCTTGTTCTCCTTCTGTTTTCAGAAAGAGACGAAGAGAGAATGTGTAAAGAGAGTGATTAAGTGCAAGGAAGGGCAAAAGGGGAAAAGGATGTCAGGTCGGGCCTTTGCTGTTTGGCTGAGAGCACCTAGCTTTCATAAGCCTTGCCAGCAGTGTTCCATTTGAACCCTGCTCTGCCTCTGGCTCTGCTTCCTTTCCTTGAGCTGCTCTTTTGGGGTCTCAAGTGGAAGCACTCGTGTCTCTCTTAGTTAAGCTCCACTTTCTGGGAGCCCTTACCTCAATGATGTTCTTGTTGGTCAGCGACTCGTGCGGCTCGTTGTATTCCGTGTACTTGAGGAGCACCCTGTCCATGTCCGTGCTGGCGTATTGGTAGAGCTTGTTGCTGGACGAGAAGATGATCAGCGCTATCTCGCAGTCGCAGAGCACCGACAGCTCGTAGGCCTTCTTCATGACGCCGAACTTCCGCTTGTTGAAGGTCACCTGGAAACGCAGGAGGAATCGTGTGTCAATTACCGTTGCTCTGCTCAAATATTTATGCGCCTCGAATGTAATTAGACGCACAAGTGGCCGCGGCCCCAGGCCTTCTAGGCCCCAGCTCCCTCCCTCTAGCCCCTTTTTTGTGGGGCGTGGCGAGGCCGAGGGCTTGTGAATGAATCGATTATGGCGCCGAGTCAAGGTTACACTGATGGCCCGTACAATAAACAAGTTGTTGGGGTTTTACCGTACCCCCCACCCCGCCGCACGTCCAACTGTTGTTCCGATGACGCGTTTAGGGCCTGGCTGAGACGACGACATCAGCTGGACTGAAAGCAGCACGGAAAACCCTCTCACTCACTCGACACACGCAGCAGTCGCGGTTGTGCGAGGGAGATGGCCTAGTATGAACTAGTTCCAAATGGATTTCAGTGCCAAGGACATGCCACTATTGCTATTACTGAGATCATTAATCCTGATGGAGTTCCAACCTCAGATTGAATATATTTTTAGTTGTGGCCGGAACTAGTTCTCTTAAAATGAACCGAATAATATGAAAAACTTCTCAAAAGCGAATAATAATTGATATTTAAGGAGGAAAGTTTGCAGCACGTCAACAAATGGAAGCTAATGGTAAAGTTTGTAAGGAAAAAACTCGCAGGAAACATTGTTTTAGTTGTAAATCCCTCTTACATTTCAATTTATATGGAATTATATTACTCAAAACGGAAATTGCCACCTAATAAGAGCCACGGAGCATCTCGAAAGGTGTACGATTTCCTTCTAATTGCCGTAAATCGATTCGATTCTCCCCTGTCTCTCCATTCTTGGGCATTAATTAATAAAGTTTTCTATTACATTTGATGGACGGGCGGGCTTGCCATGGATTGCCATGGCAAAGAACCAATTGGCAATCTGTCTGGCTGCAGTGCCAAATGAGCAGGCAGCACACAATTGTTGCTCACTGTGGAATTATTAGTAATGGGGGGAGGGGGCGGGCAGTAAGGGGGGACTCACCTGCCGATTGCGTTCATCGGTGATGCGTGATATCTGGATTTTTTTGCGACCCATGGCAACGGTTTTCCTATCCTATCCTCTTGTCGCTCCTCCGATTATTAGGATAATGATGATGGCGGATGGCGTATGGTGGCTGGTGTCTCCCCAGTGTGTTCCTTTAGGCGAATGCTTTGGTGGCTTCCCCTCTTGTCTGGTGTCAGGTAAATTCTCGTTAATTATTCTTTAGGTTCCACTTATTCGCGTAGCTGTTGCTGTTGTTGTTGCTGTTGCTTTTGTGGCAGACTTGGGGCATATTTAACATGTATTGTATCCACACATAGGTATATTATCCTGCATATGTATAGGGGGGTTCCCTACTTGTTTTCCTTGTTATTGTTGTATAAGTGGACGGTTTGTCAAAACGGCACAATCTTCTTGTATATATATATATATATATTTATGTGGTATATATTTTTATATAATTACGTTTCCCTATAAATTGGTTTCAGGTAGCTGCAAAGAGAGAGAGAGAGAGAGAGAGAGAGAGAGAAAAGACACAATGAATGACCGAAGACTGAAAGAGTGATGGGTGGCAGGGGTCGTAGGGGTCGTAGGGAGGTCTGATTGTGTAATTAACCCATGGCTGACCCGTTTAACCCATTTACACTTAGATGGCGACTTCAAAAAGGTTTCCAGCTGGTCTACAGCCAGGGCACATCGAGGAGGGCGCGCAGATGGGATCCTCGCTCCACTGGCGTTGAAAGTTCAATGCACTGCTCTAATGGGCGGGGAAGATGGGCTCCCTTCTCACTCCCTCCTGCACTCCCCCCCTGCCACTCAACCTCAAGGTTGACCTATTTCATCAGCTGGGCTTCAGTTAATTGACTGGCCGCATCCACATCCACATCCACATCCCACGCATGATTAGATTCGCGATTGCTCCTGCTCCCCACTCGCTGGGAGGGCGCAACACTTTGATGTCCTTCGAGCGCACAGGACACAGCACATTAAGTGAGTAGGGAAGCTTCAGTTTCACTTTTCAACTGTTTTTTAAAGCGCCAACGGATGCGTCGCCTCAACGGATGTGTCTGCCTTTGGGGGCACTCGAAACACCAAACAATCCTCCAGCAACAGCCGGAAGTGGCAGGAAGCTGGGGCCACCATCAACAGCACTCGCTCCCTGTCTCTGCATTTGGGGGCCTGTAGCTATGACAGTGGCACGTGGCTGCCAAGCGCAAGGCGATGCCTCCCCGCTTGAGGCACTTCTTCGGGGCAACAACGGAGCCAGAGACGGCGAGAGAGCACACGGAAATCGAGGCGGATAAATTTCACTTGCCTCCGTCGTTGCTGTTGCTGTTGCTGTTTGCTGCTGTCCTGCCCTGGCAACCGAAAGGAAAACGGGGAGGGGAAAGGGACTGGCACCACTTTGCTTTGGTTTGGGGCTCTCGCAGCGAGCCTGGAAAAGCAACAGCAACAGCACCAACGATGGCTACGACCTACGCAATATGTTTCGGAGAGAACTCCAGAATGGGAATTGGAATGGGAATGGGAATGCGAATGGCATTGGGAAGGCGAGTTGGGGTGGGAGCTGGTGGGGGGCTCTGAGCTTTTAGCCTTGACGAATGTGTGTGTGACAGCACACACACACACACACACACAAAGACCGAAAAGAGGGGTGCAGGAGGCGGGACACACTCAACAAATTCGATACACAGTCCTTGTCCTTGTCCCCCCGCTCCTGATTATGCGTGAGTTTTGTGTTTCTGGTGGCTCGAACATTCATTATTGATATGGAAAGTGGAAAAAAGGAACGACAAAACGCCAAGAAAAACCTGAATCAAATCGTGAGTGTAGCGAAGAGCGAGAGACGGCATATATATTGGGAAATGTGAATCGATAATGATAGTGATGACGCGACAAGTTTGATGCCCGATGCCCGATGCCCAAAGGGCCCAGGAAAATGGCTTGCGGATTACGCATACGCACCGCCTGCCAATCCAATAATAATCCACTCTTTTTCGATTTTGGAAAATCCCAATTTGTCGCCTTGTTTATCTTTGGGCTAAGCGTTTTGGCCCATAATTAAGGGACACCCAATCCGCTTAGGCTTACTCACTCTTCGAGTGACACACAGTCCCAGTCGAGAGTTCCTTTCGCTAAATAATATTATATTTACTGTTGTTCGTTGAATGCTAACCTCAAACAGCGCCGATAAGCGGTACGAATCGGTTGGGTAGGGTAGGAAGTGCGTCAGTTCGTGGGGGAATCATGAATAATTCAAGGAATATCCCCAAGGAGAAAGGCAAAGGAAAGGCAAAGAAAGGGTATGGTATGGTAGGCATGGAGTGGGGAATATCTGTGTCATGTGTCGCTTATGTGGCTTATCACCTCTCCCCTGCACTCCACTCCACTCCACTTCATTCCACTCTACTCTACTCAAGTGAGTCAATTAGTTGAAAGCGAAAACACTAATCCCAGGGCATATGTCAGTCCCAGTCTCAGTCTCAGTCTCAGCATCTGTGCATCGAATGCACATCATCCAAGGAGGGGCAGGAGGCACAGACAGCGCCGCCAACCAACAGGATATCAATTGCTGGTATTGCACATGCCACAAATTTGTAGCATACTTATCAGGGCCGGCAATTGAGTCAAGCTTCCCCCGCAGAAAAGATTGTGGCCTGTAGATTCTCGATTGCAGGCACAACTCAACAAAGGTCTCCGAACAAAGTTGAGCTGTAGGTTAAATAAAAGTTGAAACTCAAGCAGAGTGAGGGGAAAACTCTTTTCTAGTTATGCAACGCACTGGCATGCATTCCCTTGTGTACGCACGTAAAGTAACGAAAGGGTCAAAGGGTCAGTTACGTATTTGTGGCATGTGCCACAGCGAAAGAAAAAGCTAAGTTCTCCTGAAGACCCAGAAAGTACATAAGAAGGAACATATATATGCCTGATCTTTGGCTGCAGCTTCAGAGCTGAATCTCAACCACTCCGTGCAGCATTCTCCATTCTCCAGGAGGAGCCTGAAGACCCTGAAGGCCTTTGTTTTTTCTTTGTGTGTTTTCTGCATTCAGAAAAAGCGGGGAAAACCCCCAGAACCACCAATATCTAATCGCATTGAAGAATTGTTGCTCTTTTTCGCTATAAATTATTAGAAAATGTTCACGTCACGCTGCACCCACGAGCATAGAGGCGTGGGGGGGGGGGGGGATACATATTATATGTGTGGATAAGCGACTCGTCAAGTGGTGGCAGGTGCTGCTGCCACAGCAAAATATTTGACTAATTGCAAGCAAAGAACGAGAGAGGGCTAATCAGAGCGCAATGGAATGGAATGGAATGGAAACAAAAGGGAAATGGAAATGGAAATGGTTGTGCCCCAGAGGCTGAAAGAACTTAACACGGTTTTCATTGCAACAATTAACCAAAGGAATCGCCTCTCTCTCTCTCTCTCTCTCTGTGTGGGTCAGCACTTGAGTGGTAGGAAGGAAGGAAGGAAGGAAGGATGTGCTCCTCTATGTGTGTTTCATTGGATGCAGATGTGTGTCAAGACATTTGTCTTCTTGCGGCATGGGGCAATTAAGCAACGTAGCAACGACTGCCGACTGCCACACATTTCTCCATTTAATTGGCCGCAGCACCCCCAACCCCCAACCCCCAACCCCCCCAAAAGTGTGACGCGGCAACGACGACATCATTAGGCAAATGGCCAAAATACACACACACAAACAAGCACATAGTACTTCAAAAGCACCTTCGTTATTCTCAATAAGTGAAATATCAGAGGGAGAACAGGGAAACAGAGCCGAGATCTCTCCTCAATGGGGAGGGGGAGGGCACCCTGTAGCACCTATAACACCTCTGCTGCTGCTCTCCGTTGGAACAAACGATTTCGGCAGCAAGGCATCCCCGTTTCGTGATTTGATTTCGCCAAATGAATCACTTTCTGTGGCTTTTCCTTTGATGAAATGAACGCATTAACGCCGCCAAAAACTTGTTGCCAGCTTTGATTGCTCCCTCAATTAGCATTTGTTGTAAATAAATTTATGCAAATGTTAAACTTTTTCCGTATTTTGGATGAATGAACTCCGGCCGAAAAACCAGTTGCGGGACTGCAATGAGATCAGATCACCCGCGGGTGGAATGCAACGCCTGGGAGAGAGAGAGAGTGAGAGACCTTTCATAAATTTGATTTTTATGGCAGCGACTGCGACCAAATTTCAAGTTTAAAAAACTCCACACGAGAGCCAAAGTATTTATCACTCACGTTAATAATTATATAAATTATGAAGCTTTATATGTTGGATTTTCATTGGGATATATCCCATTTGTTGTTTCGCTTGTACGGGATAGAACTTTTGCTTTTTCTGAAGCTCTCTTTGGATACTTTCACTTATCGGACGGGGGCTCTCCTCGTGGCAGCTCGTGGGGGATTCTCTGGTGTGGCTATAAATCTTGACTTAATTAAAGACACGCGCGCGCGCTTTAAAACGCGACGAAAACGCGTCATTTGAGGCGGCCACTGAGGCGAAACTGTGGCCAAACTGGGAGGGGGGGGAACTGCAGCAAACCGCGCGGCGAGGAAATAAACAGTTTGGTAAACTATAAATTACTGTGTGAACATCGCTATAATGAAGAGTTGAGTGCCCTTTATTACCAGGGGAATGCTGGATGGCCACAAAACGCTGGAAATTGAAAGGATTCGGCGTTCCATGGATAATATAATACTCATAATTGACTGCTGGAATCGTTAAGGAAGGGAGTAAAACAGATTCTCTTGTGTTTGCACACTTTTCGCACACACGATTTTTGATTTCCGATGTTGCAGACGCAACATGGAGAAGCATGTCGAAATTTCAAGGTTCTTTTCTGGACAAAAACCAAAAAGAAAAGAAAAACACACACACACACGAGCACACACGAGCACACGCCTCGCTGGGCGTCTCCATCTACCATGTTAAGGTAGTCGACGGGCGGGGAGCACACGTTTGAGGCGGCTCTCTCTATCTTATCGCCGAGCGCACACTTAAACTGGTGGTAGGGGGGAGCGGGGAGGGGGAGGGGGAGGGTAGAGAGGGGTGCTAGAGGAGTGTGCAAGGCAGAGAGCAAAACAAAAAACACTAATAATAATAATAATAATTATTATTATATAAAACCAGCAATAAAATCATAATTACCACAGACAACAGATAGAGAGAGACAGAGAGAGAGAGAGGGAGGGGAGGGGAGAGTATAGAATAGATGGAAACACACTCACACGCGCCAAAAGTAATATTTATATTTTTAATAACTACACACACACACCGCAGCACACCTACACATAAAAGTGATAAGAAACACTTTCGCTTTTGTTTTTTTTTTGGTTTTTTTTTTTTTGGGTTTTCGCTCCCAGATAGTACGAATTTTGATTGCGAATTTTTGTTGTTATTCTCTTATCAAGAAACAACAAATATTTCACTCCACTATTCTCAAAGCAAGAACAAGATTTGCCAAAAAGAAGGAAGACAGAAGAAAGAAGACAGTAGAAGAAATAATTCAACTAAATTGTTGATAAGAATTGTTGTTATTCCTTTTTTTTGTGCTCTTCTTGTGGCTTGTTCGGATTTTGTTCTTTTGGCCATAAATGAGATGCGGCCCAGAATATTTTTGTGTGTTGTAGCGATAATGCACATCGCCTCCGAAATGTGTGTGTGTGTGTGTTATCGTTAATCAATTATCGCTGTGGCTAAGTCCAAAACTAAGTCCAAAATCGAGCGATAGATTATCGCCGTTCAATGGCTTTGTTTGTTTAGCTGTGTGTTTGTTTGTTTAGCTGTTTGTTTGTTTGGTAGGTGGTAGGAATGCCAATCCTCTGGAATCCTCTCCAGCTTCTGCTTCGCCGCCTGCGTGCGGTAGGTGTCAAAGTGCATTGCACGCATGTCCCGCTGGCAAAAGGAGACGGAGGCCAAGTGCCAGAGAGAGAGAGAGAGAGAGAAGGGTAGGGGCGGCAAAGAAAGACCTATAGCGATAAGAGAAATCCATATTTCTTTTCATTTTGCATTGGCAAAGGAGAGGGAGAGAGGGGGGGGGGGGGTCGAGAACTGAAACAAAGTGCAGACAATTATCAGTAAATTTGCCAATCAGTCGGGCAGTTCGTCATTCCGTCAGTCAGTCAGTCATACCATAAAAACTAAATGCAAAAAAAAGAACTCGAACTCGAATGATGATAATGCGGAATGTCTGGAGGGAGAAACAGTGGAAATGGATTTGAACTTCGCTGGAAACACGATCAGTGTTTCGCTCCATCTCTCCCGCTCCCTCTCCCTCACTCGCTCTCTCTCTCGTTCGATCCCCCTGCGATTGATACTGTTATCAGTTTCCAATTGTACATATTGTATGCTTTTAAACAAATGTTTGCCTGTCTGTGTGTCGAAAAGGGAACTTTTGCCAAAAGATATCGAACGGGGAAACATTGGAATCGAAGCATTGGCCAGCTTTCTCAGAAGGGAACTCCATAGCTGAGGCGAAACAAAGTGGAAGTAGAACCGCGTACAAAACGCCCGAACAACTATATTATCTAGCTGCTGGAATCGCTCGAATCGAATGACGTCAGTTCTGGCGGTAGTCGGTAGTCGGTAGTCGGCTTCTTTCGGTTCCCCCCCGCCCGGTGCCCGTGCCACTACTCTATTGGTAATTTTAAATAATTGATAATCCAAATATGTAGGACCCCTTCAGAGTTCTTTAGCGTCCGACCACAAGTACTTATTAAAGAACATACATATGTAAATTATTGACAAATCCTTACGTATGGGAAAGTTCTAAAGTGTGAGACATGGAAATTCCCAACAAAATGATATCGTACGATCCATTTTTCTGCGCCCATAAACTTACATGTTTGCCACCCGGAAAACGTTCTCTCCACAATCCAAAAATCAGCTGAGACGAAACCGCCTTTTGGGGTGTGGGGGAATCTCAGAGGTGGCCTCTCGGAAAAAAGGTTTGCACACTCGAAGGCTCCGCGGGAAGTTCAAATGCAAATGCTTTTGTTGTTGAAATTATTGCCGGACAATTGTTGGGGCGCTTTGTTTGGGGGGCGCTCGGGGGCCTTGTTTGATAAACATCGACGGCACAGAATACGCGTAATGTCTGCTGATATGTTTTGGTGTTTATTTTTTGAAACTTTGTTGCTTTTTTTTGTATTTATGTTTGACCGAGAAATCAAATTGATATTTGTAAATATAAACAAAAGGTGACTCCGATTGTTGGACGGCGGAGGGAGGACGCGTTGCGGCAAATAAAAGTTATAAATAAAATTTTATAATTGTCCGACGGTTGGCGTTGTGGTTGTGTTTGGGTTTGTGTTTGTATTTCTATTTGTATTGTTTGTTTGCAATTTATTTATGGAAATAGACGTTTAAATTTGTTTATAGATTTGGAGTATAAATAAATTATTGCGCGTAGAGCGAGAGCAGGGGCGGCGGCGGCGGCGGCAACATATTTTCCGTATAGCACATTTCTGGCGCAACAATTTCCGCGTGAAGAAAGTATCCGAAAGATCCGATCGAGATCGTATTTGGCTCGAAGCGAAACGAATTTCAAGAATATGGTCGGTATCTGAATCTAAATCAGAATCAAGAAGGCAGTCTCCACTGAAGAAGCGCGCACGGCAGATCCCCGAAAAAAACTGAAGAAGCGGCGCTGCGGACGCGTACAAACGTACTGACGGATACGGCTGTCGTTGACGTCGTAATGCGAGGCGGCTGAAAATGCCCCAATACCAAGGCAGAACACACTCAGACACCGATACAGAGGTTGAGAGAGAGAGGGAGAGAGGGAGAGCGCGAGCGCGAGCGCGAGCAAGAAAGAGTGAGGAGGATACACATACACACACACACACAGACTCTCGGCGAGTGCTTGTGCCTGTTCCTAACGGTATGTGCGATGGTATTTGTGCGTTGCTTCTGCTGCAGATTCCATTCGATTTCATTTCGTTTCTTTTTTTTTGTGTAACAAAATATCACACACACACACAGAGAGCGAGAGACTGAGTGTGAGAGAGAGAGAGAGTGGGCTCGCGCAGGCGCTGCTTTCTGAGTTTGTGCTCAAAACGAAAGCAAACTTGAGTGACTTTTCAGAGAGAGCGAGGGAAAGAGAGGGAACGGGGGGTGGAGTGAAAGAGTGAGTGCCTGCCTGCGGGAGTCAAACATGAAACATATGGTTTTTGTTTGTGCTCCCGAGGTCCCAGACGCTCTGACACCCACACAGGGACGCACACACACACACACCCGTACAGTGGATCAATCAGCCGTTTTCCATGCCACAGCCATGCCACAGCAACAGTTGCAACAGTTTTTCCTTTTTGGCGCTGCCTCGTCGCTCCTCCCAGGAATACCCTTTTGCAGGAGGAGAGAGAGAGAGAGGGGGGGGGGGGGGGGGGGGAAGGATAGCAGAAGGAAGGGCATCTGTCTGCCTGTTTCCATGGACACTGTTCCGAGTATTTCCTCTGAAACTTTCCTGCTTAGGAGCTCATTATGGAATAAGAGCAATATTTCTGCTTGGGTATCAAAATTCGGTTCAAAAAGAAGCTCCTTGTCTCGCTCTGGCGTCGACTCATGAATGTTAATTATCCTTGTAGCCTCCCCTTACCCTCACCCTCTGCAGCTACCCCTACCGCTGCGCCTCCTACCAAAACTAATGCGTTGCTTTGCTTTGCTTTCTCCCACTGCCACTCTCCCCCTCTCGCCACACCATTTAGTGGGTTATCGTGCGACAACACATTGTCCTTGTTTCGGGGTCCTCTCCCCCGCACTTTCCCTCCCCAAAACACCCCAGGCCACCCCCAGGCCCACCCCCAGGCCCACCCCCAGCCCACCCCCAGGCCCACCCCCAGCCCCCCAGCCCACCCCACCTTAAGCACAAGCACACGCCATGCTGCTTCCTCCTTGCCGCACTATTAGTTGCTTCCTGACGAGGCTTAATAAAAACTCCGTTGACCTGTGACCTGTGTATGGCAGCAGCATAAAAAGGCATTAAAAGCCGCCAAAGAGGAGCACAACAGAAGAGAACAGAAAGTGGATAGAAGGAAAACGAAAGTAAGAACAGCAGGAGAGAGAGAAGGGGCCTCCAGAGAGGGGCTCCATAGAGTACCCAGCACGGGTAGTCCTTTCGAGTATATTCATACGAGTATATGGCATTCCCATTCATTGTTTCTGCTTCGATTGATGACAGCAGACAGAAGCAGGGAAAAGGAGAGAGCGAACAGAGAGCGAGGGGAACAGGGAGTGGGAGTGGGAGTGGGAGAGGGAGAGAGGATGGAAGACAGGCTGCGGTGGGGGCGGGTTTATTTTGCAAATTGAATTCAATTTGTAAATGCGACTCATGACTCAGTTGATTCCATCCCATCCCATCCCCTCCCATGCCCCTCCGTCCCTTCCTTTCCAGGCGACTCTTCAGCCTTTGTCGATGGCCCAGCTAAATGGAATATTATTTATGTTTGGGAATGGAAGGCTCTCCATTCTAATGCCAGGACAGTGCCCCCCTTTTCGATCCTGGAATCATAAATAATACGATTGTTTCCACAACCTTTGGAGGGAGATGCGGAGCGATGGATAGGGAACAAGATGGGAATAAGAAAGAAAAGGATTTTCTGTTCTAGAATGGATACAGAGGAGAGAATGGTTTTTGACATACACTTCTGATACGCACCGTCTCCGGGCCCCCCCCACAGGATCTCCCAGAGAGGCGTGGAATGTGGCTCAATGGAGCCCCGGCTGTGGCTGCCCGTTAAACGGTTGGCAAATCTTTAACGTGACTTTTTACAGCAATATGCAAATGCCAGATGCTGGTGCACCCCTCCCCACCCCCTCCCCTTGAATGGTTTTCTGTAAAAATCACGCATTACCGATCCCAAGTGCGGCGGAACCATGTTACCCGTTTTATGGCTCTCGAGAGATCTCTCTTTGCAGCCTCTCAGCGGCGCCACACAATGTTGCACGGAAGGGCCGCAGCACAGCACAGCACAGCTTCGTTTCGTTGGGTTTCGTTCAGCATGTGGCACATTGGCACTGGCAATGCACATTCGTGGTTCGGTCCATGTCCTTGTGACTTTTAACGCCTCCGGTACCTCCGGCCTCGCCAGAGGCTGCCCCTGGAGGCTGTTGCAAGCCGAGGGTGCGACAACTGCCAACTGCAAACAGTCGTCGACAGTCTTAATTCAATAAACGCCGCTCAGCGATTCGCCCATGTGCCCGTGTCCATGACCATGTCCCTGCCTGCCTCACGCTGCATGTGGACACACATGTGCAACATGCGGCAGCCGCAGCCGCAGCCGCACCAGCAGCAGCCTCAATGTGTTGTTGAGTCTGACTTAACTGCCGCTGCCGCTGCCGCTACCATGCCGCTTGCCGCTTGCCGTTGCAGGGGTTTACTTCAGCGATCCTCACCCCAAGCCAAGCCAGAAAGCAACTCCAAACGATCCATGGACCACGTGGAAACTTCACTGCACTTCACTTTGGTGTTTTCTTTTCGTGTATATACCGAATACCCATCGAATGAGAGTGTTCCAAGGGGTATGATGAGTTTGTGAGAGAGAAAGAACCCCACAGACAGAACAGTAAGAACTTTCTGATTATGCGCGTCGTGCGGCAACGCCTCTCGGTTGGAAGTTCAATCAAAGAAATGCACTCCAAAGGGTATTCCCTTGGTCTATACATCGCTGAATCTTGTCTTTTGCTGCTGCAAACGCTGCGTAGGTAATTTTCATAAATTTCATTCATTCCCCCCACAAACAAAGGGCGGAAGGAATCTGGTGGATGCAGCAGCACACAGAGTATCTTGTATCTTGTATCTTGTACCCCCATAAGCGTACGGGAATTACAGGGAAAACCATCTTTTTAATTGCTTAATGAGAGAGAGAGAGACAGAGTCGAAATTTGAAATTGAAAAATGTCTTTGCGGGAACATCAATTATGCAAATATCCTGAAAAGAAGGAGCTCAAGTAATTATGTGTGTGTTTCAGAAAAGAAAGGGAGAGTGTCCTCCCCCCCCCCCCCCCCTCCCCCCTTCCTGTGTCTGTATCTAAAGAGTGGCATTAGCATTGCCTAATTACATTTCAATTGCTTGGCTTAAACAGGGCTTTATCCGAGGCCTCCTCTCCCATTTCGTTACCTTTCGTTTCATAATAATAAAAAAAAGGGAATCTCGAATCAATTTTGGGATCGAGCATTGAGTGCAATTTAAATGTGATTAAATGTTGGCTTGGGGACACTCGAATCGGGGGCAGGGAGGGGTAAAGGAGGCCCTAATTTCCCACTCTGCCTCCCCTCCTCTCCGATGAATAATCTAATCAATTTTGCCCACGCTTTCGGAGAAAAGTCAAAGCCTGATGCCTCCAGGAGGCATCCTCTCGGCTGCCTGTCATCCTGAATAAATTCCACCTTAACACGTGTGCCACACGGCCAGGGGGCACGGGGACTGGGGACTGGAGACAGGGGCTCTGCTGTGAAAGCATTTCACTGTTTGCATGAATGATAAGTTTTCCCAAACAGAGAGAGAGAGAGAGAGAGAGAGACCAGGATCTCGGGGGAGGAGCAAGATGAGGGTATGCTTAGAAAGACTTTCTCTATTGCTGCCATCGAACTTCACTGGTGAAAACTCTCTCTCTCTCGTGTCTCTCTAATTGCCCCTGACAGTTGGCTGACTTTTCAGCAGAGCCCTGATTGTTCCCCCCAAAATAGTTGCCGCCTGCCGCCTGCCCCCAAAAACTTATCTGAGAATCTGTCAACCGTTTTTTCACATTTTTTCCTCACAAAGTTTTCATTTCAATTTTCCCAGTGAAACGATGAAGGATTGCACATATTTAATGCACTTATTCGAGGCCAAGGACAATGGCTAAATGGACTGTCCAGGTAGCCGCGATAATTGAGTGGAACTTTTTCCTTATTCATGACTTCATTCTTCACTCGACTTTTCAATCAGAGACTGACGGATTGGCACAAGGCAGAGCCGCAAAATGGGGAATTCCCCGGGAATAGTACAGAATCAACATACATGACGTGTGCATGACGCTGTTCTGTTCTGTTCTGTTCTGTTCTGTTCCCAGATCCCCCCCCACAAAGCGTGCGTGCAGAAATAACACTCGAAAGAGTGGGACATATGGCATTCAAGCCAAGACATTGATTGAGGTAATCTTCTCTCATCAATCAAATACATATAGTATCTATGTGAGTGGCTCTGGATCTCTGTATCTGACAGATACACAGACACACTCCTACGCACACAAAAAGTATGAAGTGTGGAGGCGGATTTAATGATTTGCAAATGGAATTTACATGAAGCTCAAAGCTTGGCCTTAACCCCACCCCACCACACCGCCCACTGCACTTGCAGCCAGAAAACATCAAGGAAAAGCCTTTCCTTCCTGGAAAATCCTTCAGTTCTCTCAGTCTCAGTCGAATTGTATGTGTTCTGTTTTGTTCTTCGAATACGTTTTCTGAATAACCAGAAATGCATGCAAAGGCCACTGCTATTAAGGGAGCTCTTATGGAGAACCTGTAGGAGGATTGCCAGAGGATTCCTCCAAGAAAACATTAATTTTTTCAAGTTTAAGTTTATTTGATAGCTTAAAACTTGTTGAATTTCCCTTTTCAGCGTTTTATACACCCGTGAGACAAATCTTTGGTGGGAAAGGACAACCGGAACCAGGAGGTATCAACAGCAAAAGGCCGGAGACAGGCATCCAGGATAGGAGAGGTTAGCAACAAACGACGGAGATGGCTAAAAGATACACGGAAATTGACGGAAGCTCGCAGAGCAATAAAGGAAAGTGTCCCACCCAGAGAGAGAGAGAGAGAGAGAGAGAGACAGCCATCCACTGGGAGGGGTGGGAGGGTTGGTACAAGTTTTATATAATTTCTTCCCCGCCAAAGGACTTGAGTTATTGCACCATCCCTGCCCGCCCACACGCCCACACACACAATATTTCCGCCTAATGTCTTTATTATGTTCCATTGAGTGTAAATATTTGCCTTGCACACACACACACACACACACGCACACTCCACTGGCAGTCTGCCGGTCTGCCACAGTTTGGGGCAAGCTTCGTAAAGCGTGGCACGTGCTGGAAGGTAGGGGGTGCAGGTGCGGGTGGCTGGCGACTCACCTTAGCGGAAGAAGTATCTGCCTTCAGGCTTTGGCGACAGCCGAGGACCAACAACAGGTACAAAAGATATTTTCACTGCAATGAAAAGAGAACAGCGGAAAAGCCAAATGAAAATGTAGTCAATTTTTAGCCAGGGGGGGCGTTTTTAAACGCCCAAAGAAGAACAACAAGAAACGCTTGAGTGTCGCACGCGATTTATGACGCGCGCGGTTCAATGCACACGCGTTTTAACACGCGTTAACCTCCTGCAACGCACTGCGTCGCACAGTAAAGCCCCCCTGAAGCCCGGACCCGGACTACTACTGTTCGAACAACTCTTTCAACATATGCGGCATGTGTGTGTGGCATGCCCCCGCCAGCTTGGAAGCAGAGAGAGAGAGAGGCCGAGCTGTGCTGGAGACAAGTGCTCAAAGCGAGTTTAAAGTTGAAAGGATACCATAAATCTTGTAAGCTGATGCAAAGCGACAGTTGAGGCGAGGCAGGCACCGGATTGAAGCAGCCAGAGAATGGATGGGGCTGCCACAACATCATCACTCTAAACGGGGCCTGAATGCTCGGCTCTTGGGAGGCCCGTAGAGGCCCCTCTGTAGAGAAAACTGCGTACATATGTACATATATCTAGTTCAGAGACACAGAAAGAACTCGCGTAGAAATCATTTAAATCCATCGATGAACTTGGCTCCTTATTTATTTTTAGCAAAAGGTTACAGTCGGCTTGCTTTGCCAGGTCTTCGGTCTTTGAACTTTCTAAAAACTCACAAGAAACACAAAAAGAAATCATTTCGAAACACTTGAGTGTTTGATGCTCTTGAACTTTAACCTTAAGTGTGCTTCTATATCTACCGATTACCGAATAAACTCTTTTACCTTTTCCTTTCCAATCTTTTATCTATTTAGAAGCACCTCTTCTGCCTCCTTCTTCTCCTTCCGAAAAGATTCCTTTTTCCTACAGCTGTTTCTGGTTTCCGATTCGCTGTTCCTGCCACTCGGATGTCGCTCAATCGATTGCTTGTTGCATAAATGGTTTTTGAGGAAATCCCCAAACTCAATGAGGCACATTTCCCGACCCCCCCCCCCCACTCTTCGTGTGGACTGGACTCCGAGTCGCGTTTCTGCCTCAAGTGGTTGCATCCTCTGGAGGTTGAGGCAGCTTCCTGGGCAGCAGGAGATCTGGGACCAGCATTCGAGTTTCGAGTGCGGCCAATAGAAGATTATTGAAGGGGGGTGGGGAGGGGGAGGGGTATTCACTTGAGCATTACCTCAAATGTATCTCCATCTCTGTACTGCTTTGTAGCTGTATCTTTTTGTGCGTGTGTGTTTGAGCGGAGGGCCTGCAGCCACATTTCACTTTGCTCTCTTTCTCACCTCAAAGGCCCAACAGAAACAGCGGCGGCAGACATCGGCCATAAGGCGGTACTACGCTCATTCGATGTTGAAACATTCCTCGATCTTTTCTGTGTGCATGTGTGTATTTGTGTGTATTTGTGTGTATGTGTGTGTGTGTGTCCCTGTGTGTGATGTGAATATCTGTATATTTGTGCAATGCTTCGTTTGAAATTGGTTTTTTGTTGTTTTTTCTACAATAAAACCAAAAGTCAGAGGCAGTGGCAGTGGCGTTGGTGGTGCCTTAAAAGGGGGGAAAACCCTATGTCAAGGGGGTACTAGATTCCCATATTCCAGACAGCTCGTAGCTGTGGCGGCAATCCTTAAAGTGTGACCCCCGTTTGCGACACCCCTGGTTACCGAAGACGCCCAAGAAAGATATTTCCCGTGTACGCAAATGTTATTGACATGGCAGGCATGAACTGGGCCGGAGGGGCGGTGGGGCGGTGGCAGTGGCAGGCGTAGGGGCAGGGGCATCGTCAGACCGACGCCCAGACTGACAGGCAGCCAAAGACAGAAGGAAATGGGCAAGAGGCGAAGGCAGGAGGCAGAAGGCAAGGCATGGCTTGGGCTTGGGGCATGCCACTTCTTCCACTGATGTTACCGTTAAAAGAAATGCAATTAAAATGAATCTCTAGAACCCCTGAAAACCAGAGCAGCACCAAAACGGAAGCAATTAGTAAAACTGAAAGCAGAGAAGGGGCCCGGCCGGGCACGGCCCCGTACAGATCTTCCATCTCCTTGTAATCCGTGGCAGCACACACACACACACACACACACTCACGCAGAGGCAGAGAACAGACACAACGCGTGCTCTATGTGGCATTTGCATTCGGTGGAGATCGTGCCACACTGAAGGAAGGAAGGCAGGAAGGGAGGAAGGGAGGGAGTGGCGTGGAGGTAGGGAATGCACTTGGGAAGGAGGGGTAGAGCCAATCCTTTGGCCATGGTTGCATCCCGCTGCCCCACTCCCAACATTTGTTATTCTTTGTCACGCCTTTGGGGAGACGACAGCCCCTCTGGAAATCATAATTTCTCAATAATTCCTTTTGTCATTCATGTTTTTGGTTTGGGGTTACACACGGTCGCCGTGGCCCCCTCCCTCTCGCTCCCTCTCTCTGCAAGCAAAAGGTAGAGAGACACAGAAGAGGGGGGTCCCGGGAGAGATGTCTAGAGGTGGAGTCCTCTTCCGAGTGCTGCCTTGATTAGTGTCTAAAATCAGGAAAAGGGATCCCGAAAGAAGCCCCCAAACAAAGTAGACGTGGACGGGCCTCCTTTTTTCTGTCGATGGACCACCCACAAGAATCTTCGCTGAATCACCAGATGATTGGGGAATGCAATGGCCTCCGAAACCCCCAGAAATTATCCAATATCCAATGTGTGGAAAACCAATAAAGAAAGCAAACATAAAATCTGTATAAACATGGGAATAAACACAGCAGACAGACTTGCAGAAAGAGAACTATGGCTATATCTATATCTCTATCTCTCTCTCTCTCTCTCTCTCGATGTGACTCTGCTATATCTGTTCTTGTGTCCGATTTTAGCTGCGGCACGTGCCACAGCCACGCCGCAGAGGATCTATCTTTGCTGCTGGCTGTAAAAATAAATGGCGGGGCCAATAACATTACTCGTATGCGCATATCTTTTCAGCATGAATCGATTTTTGTTGTTTACTTGCACAAAATTGATAATATTTCAAAATAGATCTTCGCCGAGGGGGGGGGAGGGGCGATGGTTCTGCCTTCAGGTGTTTGTTCTTCATTCACAAAAGTTTAATTTTAAAACCAAAACCAAAACAAAAAATGTTAAATTTAGTTAAAAAATCTATCTATAAAAATGTTCAACTTTCATTTTGCCTCGATCTTTAGCTTGTTCCTCGTGACGGCATCGCAACGCATCGTCGCGTCCACAAAATGGCGTCTGTTGACGATCGTTTCCGCTTCAAGCGCATGCGCGAAAATCCGCCAAAAACTCACCTCAGTGATCGCTTTTTCACCTCACTGCTGGCCTGTACATATCTCTCTCTCTCCCGCTCTCTCTCTCTCTGTCTATATGTATATCTGTCTCTTTTCTTCGCTCTCTGCCTGTGCCTGCGATCGTGTGCGCTGCTGCTGTACGCCATTTGCATTTTCGGTCTAAATATAGACAAAAGTGCTCGCCTCGATCGCCAGAGCATCCTCTGCTGCCCCTCCACACACCCCCTCCCCTATGATTTACCCTCTTCTTAGCCAGCTACCCTGCTGCCCCCTCCCCCCCCCCGTCCCCCTCTTGCATTCCCATTCCCCTCATTCGTGGCTGTTGTTTTTGTGCTCACGTTACGTGCGGCGCTGCTTGGGTCCCTCTTCCACCTTTCCCCTTCTGCTGCTCTCTCTCTCTCTCTCTCTTTCTCGCTCTCAGCAGGAGGGAGGCTGTGTGTTGTGTCCGTGTATTGGTTCGCTGATTAAATTTCAATTTTCATTCTACGAAAAATGCTCTCTTTCTTTTCTTTTTTTTTGAAATTGTTCAATCTTTCTACACAAGATTTTGCAATCATCAAAGAGGGGGCATACAGAGAGGGGAGGCTGGTGAAAAGAAGGGGGAAGAATGAGAAAAGGGTGGTGAAGGGGGTGGGGGGGGGGGGGTAGGACAGGTGCTGCCAAAATGCGTTACGAAAGCGCCTCCCGAAAGTAGAATTGCAAAGGCAACAGAAGAGCAGAAAGCAGAGGCGCAGAGCAGAGGGGAAGGCTGGAGGAGGCCGGTAACGGGAAAGTGACACATGCGGCATGCCCCCTTCCCCCATCCCCCCCCCCCCCCTGCTCTCCTGGCTCCTAGCACGACCTGTGGCGGCTCACCACGCCTCGACTCTACCAGTTGCTGCTGTCCATGTCAGCGTCTGATGTCTGTCGTCGCCAATTGCGCAGCTGCAGATACCGATACAACGGATACAGATACACATATGGACAGATACAACAGATACAGATGCAATCCGAAGAGACAGGAGACATAGAGAGAGAGAGCGAGGGAGAGAGCGAGGGAGAGGGAGAGGTAGAGAGGTAGAGAGTGTCTCGATAGAGCAAGAGGATGTGTTTGTTACACTGACATTTCATATAAACAAAATATATCTCGTGTGTATATCGTATATATCGTGTGCCCACATCTTCCACTCATTCGTTATATATCTTTCGTGTCTGTGTAGAATCCGTAGTCCCCGCCATAGGAATCACAGAGCACATGGAAATCGTTATACTAGTACATATATATGATCGATATACGATCTATACAGGGTTATGCGATACATATTTTCAATAGCGGAGCAGTGGGGATATGCCTGAAATGTCTGAAGATGAACAAAGATTGGGGGGGGAGAATCATCAGAATCATCATTAACTCAAGGAAAAATCGCAATATTGGTAGAATCGTTGACATATCTTTAACTAAACGATTATCGCAGGGGTAACAGGGTATTATATCTTCTTTACTGATGGATATTCCACAGAACTCGAGTGTTTCGAGATCTCCCTTTTAACCCAAAGGTTAAGGAAATCCGTGCTACGACTTTTCCTGACCGAACGAACAGATACAAATTGTATCTTTAGCTTATGTACATATGTATATTCGAAACCCTTGGCTAATTGCAAATATCGGCTTCTGTTTGGGCTTCTTTTGCTTTTAGGAATTCTCAGAATACCAGATCGAACAAGACCTACAACAACAGCTGCCCATGCTCTATAAACATACACATACACACATACATGTATGTATGTATCGGTATGTATATGTTGTAGCCCGTGTGGCATAAGCATCTCTCGTCGGATAGCATTCCCTCGCATTGGCTTTCAATTAACGTAGAACATTTTGCGCCAAGGAATTTTCCCCCACAACAATCAGGGGAGGAGGGGCAGGGAGGGGAGTGGAGGGGTGAGATGGGTGCACTGACCAAAAGCATTCATTGTACAGCATAGTAAGCCTTCAGGTATTGATTCCTGCCTGCTAATTGCAATGTTTTAATAATAATAACGAGGAAAACTACACGCTGCAGCCGAGGAAAATGCGTGGGAGAGAGAGTGGAAATTTCTGGGAACTTTTACTCCGCGGAATATTCAGCGAATTTCTAATTAAACGAAATTCAAAGCCTTGGGCAACTGCCTGGAAAATATGCATTGTTCCTTGCATTTCCATTTTCATTTTCATTTCCATTTCCATGACGATTTCGCTTTCGCTTTACGCTCTATTATTGTACTCGACAGCCGCAATAAAGGAGAATTTAGAGAAGTTTTCCCCTCTCCGGGCACTCTCCCGTCCCTCTTGCCTTCCCCCTTTGGCATTTCTGCAGCAGTTTTCCTTCTTTCTTTTTTGTTTTTTTGGCTCCGTCGCCGTCTTGGTCCGTCCGTTTTCTGTCATTTCATTTGCGGCTTTAAGTATTTTTGGCTTTGGGCCAAAATGTTTTTTCATGTCTTGTTGTCGCCATGCCACAGGCACACACACACACAGACACACACACAGACACTCGACGTACTGTTAGTGATTAAGCGTGAAAATATCAGAGATCCCCATCCAAAGCATACCCCCATTCCCCCAGGCACCAGCCATGAGGTACAGAAACCGCAGCCGCAACAAAGCAAAAAAATTTTCTAGTTTTCTGCAACATTGTCTTTGGATTTTTGTCCTGTAAACTTCAGTTACAGATACAGAGATACAGAGATACATGTCAATCCTTAAAAAAAAATAAGGTTTAAAATGTGGAAAAGATGTAGAGTGCTGGTCACACAGCGGGGGGGGGGAGGGGGGGGGGGTCTGGTGGCATGCATTTGACAGGCCCGTTTTCCACCCATGTGGAACCCCACCCTGTCTCTCTTTTCCGCCTTTCCCCTCCGCTCTGCCAATTCTGTGGAAAGATTCAAGAGTTTACAGCTTTATAGACTAATCACCTGGGTGGGAGGATGAGCAGGATGCGGATTGCACGGCAGTCAACTGTGCCTGCAGTTTTCCTTCGCTTTCGATCGCAGATTACACATTACACAGATGGGCCATTCCAGGGCAGTGCATCCACGTTGCGTTCCTCCGTTTTTCCCCCCCGTTTTATTGTACGCACATTATGACAATTGACGCGTCTCGTCTGTCGTTTCCACCTGAGGTTTTCCCGTGTCGCTGTCGCTGGCGCTGTCGCTGTCGCTGTCTGTGTCCCGTGCCTGTGGCACGATTGTATAACTGAAAATAAATGCAGTCGATGAGTGGAAGATGCGGATAGATGGGAATCAATCATTGCACAATCATTTGCGTATCTATTTATTTGTGTACCTGTGGCATGTGTCGCATGCCCCGCTGCTACGAGCCTAGGCTTTCGCCAACAGATGTATGCAACAAGTCATCAGAAAGGTGGGGATGGGGGATGTGGGATGGGGGACGGGGATGGAAAGACGGCAGTCACTTGCAGGATTCTGCACTTACTGACGTTGTGGGGGGGAAAATGTGGGGAAAAAACGCCCACACATACACAAAATGGATGTATCTCTGTATCTGTATCTGTATCTCTCTTTCTCCTTCTCTGTGTGCTGGGGTGTAGAAATGCGTGGGTGGCTAATGAAATGCTTCAACGAACAACAAGCAACAGCCACATCCACAACCATCCTCCCATCCCATCCCATCCCCTCCCATCCCATCCCATAGACTTGATCAGCTCTCCTACGTATTGGTGTATTGTCTGTGTGTTGCCTGTGCCTGTGGTGCTGCCTTTTGTTGTGTTGTTGCCATGGCAGTGGTGTTGCCTCCAAATGAAATGAATGGCTGCCTCGTGTGTATCCAGATTAAACAAGAGGAGAGCGTGTGTGTGCCCCTAGAAAATCCACCTCTTTTTTACCCTGCTCCACCACAAAACACAAGACTCTACAAAAATGCGGTAACTTTTGCAGAGATTTCTCAGACATTCTCCGAGTTATTCTCTTAGGGGATGAGCCTGAAGGTATCCCGCATTTATGGTAAAACTTTTCTTGCTTTTGGTTAATTTCTAGGTAGATCTCCTGCAGGGCATAGCCCATTCCTCAATGCTCGCGTCGCAGAAGAAAAGCGCCCTGCAGTTGTCTCTCATAAATTTCCATCGCCCCCAAACAAAATCACGTTCTTTGCCTCCTCTCCTCTCTTCTCCTCTCTTTCTGCTGCTGCTACCTCTGTGGCTGCTCTCTTCCTCTGCCCCTCTCTATCGATGACATACATCTTTGTCTCTATATCTGAGAACATTCCCTATATCTAAACGCCCACGCGTCATGTGCCTCAATGTGCCTCATAACTGATGTATTTATTATTTTTTTGGTTTTTGTTTTTTTTGCTTTTTTTGTCCGAATTTCCTACTTAATTATTCCTGTAAATATTTCCAAAAACATAATCGTAATTGGGGCTCGTAATCCTGTTATTCTTATTATTGTTATTTTGTTGTTGAAAATTTTCTTAATTTTTCGTGCAGTTTTCAACTTGTTCGCGTTTTAGCAACACTCGTGTATTGGCTATTGTTGGCTTTTGGCCAACGTCTACAATTTTGGCGTAAATAAACAACATTTTGTTGCAATTGAAAAACAAAACAAATGTGAATATATGTAGGATATATATGCCCATGTATATGATTAGGGGAAAACCGAATCTTTGGACACCCTGGAAACTCAAAAAGGGGGAAAATCCGTTTGATAGCAAAAAGTTTCGAAAATTGTAATTACAAAACCAAAGGAAAATGGCCAATTTTTGTATACTTTTTGCGTAGAACGTGATCTCTGCTGATTAGAATTTTGAGGCATACCCCAATGGGAGGCATGAAGGCAGAGAGTATGCGAAAAAGAAGAGACGGTTATGCACAAAAAAGCAAAAGGAAAAAAGGGGGACACGAGAAATATTTTTAGATCGGAATGGAAAGTGGGAGCCAGAGGCAGAGTTAGAGCCAGACCCAGACGGCATATTAAATTTCCGAACAGAAACGTAAATTTTTCGAGAGCTCCGACATACCCCACCCTCTACACACTCCTCTATCCACACTGGAGAGCTTCCTCTGGTGCTTAAACTTAAGCCCACCTCTAGGGCAAATGCTTTCTCCGTTTTTCTAAGCGCAAAAATCTAGGCCCCTAGGCCGATAAGGTGATAAGCTGATAAGTGATAAGCTTTTCCAATGCCAAGGCGGGAAAATCGTTTTCTTTTGTCTTACATTCTCCTGGTGGCTCCCTCTGTGGGCTGTATGGGCAAGCTGGTGATCGTGAACGCGCCATCTGTTGCACATGTCCACATCTGGCGGCCAAGCTTTCCTTAGCCACATGTTGCTAACGATAGCTGTTGTTTTTGTTGCTGGGATGATGTTTTTGATGTTTTTTTTTTTATTTCGTTTAAAATCTCACATAAAAACAGATGTTTTTTCTGTTTATTTTTGGATATTCAAATGACTTTTGATAGAGAAAAACCTGCACTTTTCTGCACTGCACTTGAACAGGGACACTTTATGGATTTTGTGGGATTTTAGGGATATTTTCTGCACAGCACTTGCACTTTTTTCACTTTCTGATGGATCGATCGATTCCCGAAAGCCACCGTTTGAGTGGCAGAAGCGTGGCGATTGAATTGAAATGAATTGAATTGAGGATTGAACGAGAATGAAAAATATTGTGTACCAGAAACGTGTGGTGTGTGTATATAGCCTTTCCTACACTTCACTTTTACTGGCAGAAGAAGCGGCAGATGAACAAAATCGCATATACAAAAACAACGAGGAGGAGAATGTATAATTATAAATAAATGTTCTATAAAAAACGCTTTTTGTTTCTTCTGCCTCTGTTCCGTTTCGCTCGGATCTTTTCAGATCTGTTCGGTGTTTTGAGAACTGTTTCTGTTTCTGTTTCTGTTTCAGTTTCGGTTTCCGTTTTCTTTTCTATCTAGTTCGCGTTTTGTTTGTTTGTTCAATTTCATTTTTGGTTTTGAGCCATTTTTATATTTTGAGGTAACGCCAAAATAGAAACCATCCCATCCCGAAACCCTGAAAGGAAAGGCCACAGAATTCATCTTCGGGGGGATTCCCCGCCACTCAAATTCCCAATCTCTGAAGCTCTTTTTGATGAGCATTCGAGAGTTAGGCGTACCCTCCCCTCCCCCCGCCCCCAAAAGAGCTCTTCCAAAGCACTTTAATGCCATTTTCATAGAATCCGGTGAGTGGCGGTGTATCTATGTGTCTGTGGGCTGTTGGTGTGTGTGCACAAAGGATTTCTTGCGGCTTTTTCCACTTTGCGAGGCAGAGAGCCAGAGAAGTCGGCCATTTAATGTTGTTTTTTGCCAGAAGAAGAGGACCAAGGCTAAGGGAAGCTAATCAGATTATACGGGGATCAAATTAAGCGCACCCGAGCATAAGGCGTGGCGTTTAAATGGTAAAATCTAGACTAAAGCAATTTTGATATGATGTGAATTCACAAAATCCACACAGAATCAATCATCTTTGATTGTGTACCATTACAATCGATTTCCATTCATCGATTGGTTATGTTATCAATCGATATATTTGTTAACATTTTTATCCCTCCAATCACTTCAATCACAATCTCACACACACACACACACGAACACTGATCGGAGCATCGATAGGCATACTTAGAGGTGGGTCGATGTGCCAATAGTGATGGCAATAATTAACGCGGGGACTCCTCGACGGCCATGCGATGCGTCGCAAGTGATTGCCCGACGACTGAGGCGAAGCGATGCGATCCGCTAATAAACCTCTTAATTCTTAATTCTGACCGATCGCTCGAAAATAAATCGAAACACAGATGCACACACACACACATAGGGATGGGGAAAATAAACAGAGATACAGATACAGATACAGATACAGATACAGATACACGACAGTCCATCCCGCACACTGAGAAATATATTTTAAAATTGTATTATTTTTGGGTTTGTGGTTTTCGCTTTTGTTATTGTACAAGTATTTTCGGTCGCCTTTTCTGATATATACTTCTCCGATTCCGATTCCGAATCCGCTTTTGCCTTTGCTCTGTATATCCGCATCTGTGCATCTTTTGTGCTGTATCTTTTGCGTTGTTGCTTTGACTAGCGATCTCCTTCGACTAAAAGAAAGGAAACTTCTGAGCATCTGTTTTTGGGGCAGCCGCTGGCTGCTGGGCTGTATTGGAAATGTAAGTGCGATGATTTTTAAATAAATTCTCACTTATTTTTATAAACTCGCGGCCAAGGGCCGCACACCCCACACAACCCCCACGGCCCATGCCACACCCCTGCCAGATCGAAAAACATATTTATACATGCATTCACATACGATACACATTTATGCTTATGATCCCTTACTATTCTCGCTAATTTCACGCGCCTCAACGGGGGGCAAGGAGCGATGGAGGGGACGGGGGAATTTCAGTTAAAATTAGCACTGAAACTGAAAACATCAATATTTGTACATTTCATTTCGCCAAAGTGCATTCCATTCCATGGAAATTCCACACAAAACAAGGAGTTATTTTTAAACAGCAGTGCTCTCTCCCACGCGGTGAAATGCGTTTCGTTTCTTTCGGCCAAAAGCATGCCAAAATGTCTCGATATTGCGGAAATCCTTAGACCGTTCGGCATTCGAGAAGAACGAAAAGATTGCAACCTCCACGGGTCTCCCGTTTTGCTGGTAACCTTTCCCGAATCACATATCCCAAGGAGGGTGGCCAAAAATCTATTTCCATCATCCATTTGCGTACATTCGGATAATTGTTCTTGGAATTTTACGCAATTTAGGCCTGCCAGAAGAAAGATGCCCGCTTTTTTTCTTCTTATATAAACCATATTGTATTTATATTATTTGTGTCACGTGTCGAAGCCAGCCGCAGTCACTCTGTGTTCGCCCTCAAGTAGGCCACACTTTTTGATGGGAGACCTTTGAAGGGATTCAAAGGTGGAGAATACCAGTTTAGTGGAATAACCAAAGCAATTGTAGAGGATCGAAAACATGCCTCAGACAAAGCCTTCTCTATTCCTGACAACGCTCTTACTCAACACTTTGCCATTCAGGAAAATACTCTTCTATTCGTGGGAACACTCTTTTATTCAGAGAACACTTTTATTACTCGGAACCATCTCCTCTGACCAGGCAAATCGGGAATGCCAGGAAGCGGCTGGCTGCCATTACTGTGGCCAATGAAGCGAGTTCCTAGTCAGCGAGGTGGTACCCCAATACCTTGGCACACTACTTCCACAGAGATACACACACACACACACACACACACACTCGCCTGAGCCTGTGTGGCCTGCGTTTACTGTCGGAAGGGGGCTGCGGCTGCAGAATGTGTAAGGAGCTCGTATAAGCGTAAAATTTGATTGAAAATGATGAATTAATGAGGCGTTAAATGATTAAATACGAACAGAATGGCTCTCGGTGCGCCCTATTGAACTGGAAGGCATTGTTGCGAGAGCATTAACAATATCAGACATGACCTAAAAGGTCCTTACCTGCGCACCCTATCCATACGCCACCCTCCCCACCCCCCATTATCGCACCCATCAGTGGATACACGCTCCTTGACTACCGTCAAGTGTCCTTATCAAATCGATGAATTAGCAAATAGCCACCAATACAACACCATAATTATTTTCCAAGTGGATTGCGACAAATTTTCGATTAAATATGAGTTTAAGTGAATATTAAGCGGTTACAGATAGCTCAACAGGAGATGGAAAAAATAAAGGGAACAGAATAAATAGTGCCAGTAGTGAGTAATTTTGTATCCTGCCATTTTAGAGAGTGTTCCTTTGTTTTTCCAGCAGTTTCGAATTGCTGAAAAGAGAGTAGAGGGTTCCCTTAAATAGAAAAGTGTTCCCTGGGGGGTCCAAGGGGTCTCCACATGCCACAAATCGCTATCTGCCATCCATTGCAAACTAACTTTAATTTTTGGCTACTTTTCATAATATTTGAAATTAGAGAATACATAATTCAATCAATATTTCATTTTATTCACGTGTAATTTGCATATTTGCATAATCGACAGACATTTGATGGCTTATTCGGCACACACAACACTCCCAGGGAACCAGGCAGCCCTCTCCGTATCATTGTTATTGATGAGCCGCCTATCGCCAGCTCATCCCCAGCCCCTATTCGATAGCATAGCATAGCACGAGAGTCGCATTAAAAACCAATAACTTACATTGCCTGTCAAAACGGAGCGCACAAAAAACACACAGAAAAACGAAAAGAAAAGCGTGTATATATCTAGATAATACACCTTCTATATATATGCTGTACATATTTTTGAATAGGCAACCCGATTCCGCTTCCGATTCCGCTTCCGATTCGGATTCCTATGCTGTGTGCCATCAGGTGCTTGGCACCCATCGAATTTGTGTTTGTTTGCCTTCCTTTTTTCCCTGCATTTTGCCTACATTTTCCAGTCTGTGTTCTTCTTTTATTTTTTTGCCCATTTATGAAGATTGAAGATTGAAAATTGAAGCGTGAAAATCGCACACAATGGAACCAATGAATTTTTTGTAATTTAGTTTTATGGCTATATATATGAGATAAAAGAAGTGCAAGTCAAGGCCATCGACTTTTGAATACCCTTTCCTAATGGTTCCACAGGGGATGCGAAAGGCGTTGGAGACCAATCGATAACTGTCGATGAAAAACTATCGTAAAACATGTTTCATCACTAAAAACAGATTACAAATGAGCGAAATTTTCACAATAGTTTCAAAAATCCACTAATGTGAATGTACAACCTTTTCTGCTTGAGAGAAAGAGACAGAAACAGAGACAGAGAGAGTATCGAAAGTCAGGGAATGAGACATGAAGATGGAATATTAGTAGAAATGTTTTTGTGGTGTGTGTTTTGGTTAAATAAAACCAATTTATTTGCCGTTTCCAGGACATCAAATATTCAAACTGCGTGCGGCGTCAATCAATCCACAGAAATAGAGAGGAAGGGAGAGGGACAGAGAGGAAGAGAGAGAAGGAGAACGAGAACGAGCATTGGCATTTCCGCTGCGACAGTCAGACGAAGAAGGGAACCTGCAACTGCAACTGCCACTGCCACTGCCACTGCCACTGCCACTGCGACTGTCTGAAAACAGCAATAACTTTGTATGCAAATGCAGTTATTGCCCAGCCCTCCCCGCACAGTGTTCTGCCCCCAAGGAGAGAGCCACATAGACCACAATAGACCATAGTCCACAGATCGAATCAGAAACGTGACTGGAAGCCGAACGTCACTTTCGTTTTGGCCAGTTTTTGCCCAGCCAAAGATTGGAGGGAAGGTGGCAGGCGGATGGCTCGACGGTGGCGACACCATTTGACACATACCAAATGTCCTTGAGTGGCAATCGGTATGGGAACGGTGCACGGATATGAGAAAATGTGGTAAGTGCCTCGCCTTTGCCTTCAACAACTGCTGGCCCTGACAATTGCCTTGCAAAACACTGACTTTGACTTTGGTTTTCTTTGTGGTTTGCATTTTCCATTTCCCTTTTGCCACTTTCGGTTCCAGTTGCAGTTGCAGTTGCGGTTTGCAAATTAATTGTTAAATCAAGTGGACGGGCGAGGAACAGGCCGCAGAGACTCCTCCGCAAAAACTCCTCCGCAAAAACTAAAAAGAACGAGGGGGAACGTTGTGAGTTGCTGCGGACACCGCAACTCTACAGTTATACCCGATACTAAGTCAGTATGGCTCTCCTCCGGCAGACGGCGCTAATATTAAACGACACGACAAAGAGTGCGTGCGAGAGGGACAGAAAATCAGTCTGAGCGGGACGTCGGGCGCGAAATTTTGAGATATATGTTTTATAGTTTTGGTTACTCTAGCCTTAATGGTCTCTGAGATTTGTGGGGGGCGGAAGGAGGCGGGGCAAAGTTTTGAAATATACTTGTAGCAGTGACATATCACAGAAGTCCAGATATAAATCGTCGTTGCTCTAGCTTTTATAGTTTTTGAGCACTAGGCGCTGATAGGGACGGACGGACGGACGGACGGACGGACGGACGGACAGACGGACAGACAGACATGGCTCAATCGACTCGGCTATTTATGCTGATCAAGAATATGTATACTTTATGGGGTCGGAAACGATTCCTTCTGGACGTTACACACATCCACTTTCACCACAAATCTAATATACCCCAATACTCATTTTGAGTATCGGGTATAAAAAAACGAGTCTAAAGCTGGAGATACTCTTTTGATGGAATACATTTTTATTCAATGTAGCGTATATTGATATTAATAAGTTTACATAGGTATTGATTGATTGATTAACTTTATATTGATTAGAATTATTTGAGTAGTGTGTATTTTTCGATTAGGTTTAAAGACGCTGGATGGAGGACGATAGGACGATGGTTGTAGTATTGAAGAATTTGAAGTCCGGTGTTTTGGGTAGCCGTGAAATGTATATCCTTTAGGGCAGAAACTCCACCACCACTGATCCACCTCTGCAGCGATTGAGGGGCCTGCGTCTGCCGCCAAACACTGACAGGATGTGAGTTTTCAATCAGATTCAAGGCACCAAGACGTGCCACTGGCCAATACCCAGCTAGCCGAGTCGAATCAAAGGCCTAGCCCAAAAATATGACAGAAAACATGGCATATACCAGAATAATCAAAAGGAATACCAATGGCACCTTTTAATGTACATCCAAAGCGCAAGTTAAACGAATAACGGCTACCCTTTGCAATGGAAGAGTCAACAAGTGTGGAGAAATACGCAAGTTTCAGTAAGCTGTCCGCTCGTCTATGTATGTCTTGCCCGCTTCGATCCAACATTATCCTGTCACCCACTTTTCTACGCATTTTGCCTTCCCCGAAGTAAAAATGCGTTGAATAATGAGTGACACGATAATTTTGCCCAAAACCGGCAGTACCTATCAGACAAGGAGGCAGCCTACTGACACTCACGTAATTATCCACACCTATTTACTCGTCCAGTGCAAAAGGTGTCCCCTTCCGTTTAACCTGCTCTGTGAACGTTCATTAAAAGGATCATCGGCACTACTTTTAATTACAATGATCCATACCAAATGTCTGGACATATTTTTGGGTTTGGAGATTAATTCGACTTGGCCAGGTGTTGGTATTTGGCCAGTTGCACATCTTGTCGCTTCGAGCTCCGGTTGGAAACTGATTTTCGGTCAGATTTTTTGCCAACGACAGGCCTATCCATCCTTGCTGATGGATGTATCACCCTATTGGCTGAAGGAGCCATCGACCTGTGTACATAAAACCAAGCCTGTGGCAAGCTGCTCAAAAGTGTGGTCTTAACGCACCCCAAGATCCCAATCGTCGCAGGCACATTAACCAGTGTGTGTGCGGGTTAGGGGGAAGTAGTGGGGCTCCTCCCATGTAGTTCCTGTTGTCAGAGACCAGGCTGATAAGTGGATAACCCCATTGGCCGAAGGAGCGATTTTCATGCATTTTATGCCTTTTGCATATTGCATTTAGGGCTGCCCAATCGCATCACTCCCATACAAATACAAGCGGCAGAAAAGGGGGGCACAAATGTTTAAGTATTCGAAAGAAAGAGACACCAAGTAAAACAAAGGCCACAATCGAATGGGAATGTCTTGCGAATCCATTGCCTATTCTCGCGATATCAGCTATCGATATTAGATATCGACTATACGATTTTCGATCAGCTTCTTAGAAGCCTCCTTAGAAGCCACATAGCTCCATGGAAACCTTTTATAATTTTATTTTGGGCATTAATTCTGTAAATTTCTCTCTTTTCCCTCTCCTTTTACACTACAAAATCCACCATAAATTCCAAGAAGGTTTTTCTTCCCTTTTCAAGGCTACCATAAAACAGCACAAGCAATAGAAAGAGAGACAATTGTAGAAGGGGTGGGTTCGGTGAGGGGAGGAAATGCAGTCAAAGTGCCCTCCTGCATTCGTAATGAGTTTCCAAGCTGCGATTTCGAGTTTCACTTGTGGTTTCAGTGCAAAATGTCACAGGAAATGGGTCTGTGCGGTGTCTCTTTTTCTTGATAAGTGGCCCCCCGTAACCCACACTTTTCGACACCCACCACTCCGCTCTTGTGCTCTCTTCAGAGCGGGCGCCACAAAGTATGCAGCACTTTTTTGTTGAATAAAAATCGACTTTATAATAAAATCTCATTTCTTCCATTTGCTCGGATTCTTTTTTTAGCAGTGTGCTAAATATAGCAGAAAAGTTTAAAGTTGAAAGTGGCCTCCACATATACCCACACACCGCGCACACACCTCCTACTGCAGACGCCTACTCCTCTGCTGCTCCTCGGTCCTCGTGACGTCAGCCGCCATTTGGCAGGAGCTAAAGGGGAAAACAGCCAAACAAGTGCAATATTTGAATATTGAATTAATTTGTACACTACACACACAGAAACAGAAACAACACCTCCAATGCAGCATTGCAGTGGGAGAGGGAGGGGAAGGGGGAGGGGGAGAGGGAGAGATGGTGTGTGAGCGAAATGCAAATCAGATTGCATACCCCAAAGGCGGCTCGAGGCTGTCGAGTGCTCTGATTGTGCTCAAAATTCCACTGCACTGCTGTGCTGGCACGCATCTGAGTGAAAGCACTGCACCGTGAGTGAAAGTGTTAATTAGAATGAGCGTGAGAGTGCACGCACAGGCAAAGTCACGTCCAGAGAACACGCCCCCCAAATGCTCAGCCAGTGAGCGAAGCGACTTTCAACCCCCGTTCAAGTTCAATGCAATGTCTGCCACCGCCGGTTGTCCTTGAATCTACAACACAACAACAACAAAAAACATTTACCATTTACCACCGCTTGCATGCGAATAACGAGAGACGAAGAGGTGAAAAGCAAACACTTTGGACGTCACAAACTGTTTAATTTCGAATCAGCAAACACTTTGGGAAATAGTCCTCCCCAGCAGAAGGAGGTAAAGGAAAAAAGAGAAGAAAACTAAGAGCCAATTATGGCACCAAAGAGAAAACTCAACTAATTCGGTGACACAATTGTTTTGACCGCTTTTCTGTTTGACCGCCGATGTTTTTTTGGTTTGTTTAATTTGTTTATGCATTTTACAACCTCAAGAAGATTGCACAATAAAGAGGGGGCTAGAGGAGGGTGTAAATTATGTAAGGACAACTATAATAGGGGGGCAACAGTTAGAACTATGTGTGTGTGTATGTTTGTAGGTTTATTGGTTGCTTAACAGCAAGATATTGCATTGGGAACAGAACCCATTGCCGTCTGTTTGCCTGCCACTGTTGTGTGTGCGTCATGCAACACGAAAACCCTCTAGCCTCTAGCTTCCATTAGGCTGGGGAGTTTCCTTTTTCCACCACCCCACCAGCCCACCGCCCCAAGTAATTATGAAGCTCTCTTACTCAATCCACGAGTGTATCAAACAGATGTAGATTATTCCTATTAGGATTGTAGGAGCCCCACTACTATTTGCATTACAAAACTTCACGATTGTTGTTTTGTCATCAGGCACGTCGCATGCGTAATATGAAAAGTCAATAGGAGAATGCGAAGGAGAAGGAGAAAGCAAACAACGACTAGAAGCAAAACAGTACACACATGTACATAGGCATATATTTATGTATTTACATATACATTAGTGTGGTGTGGGGGGGTGTAAGTCACGTGTAAACTCTGAATGCTGTAAATTAGTATTTATTGAAAGAGATTAAGTGGTACTCAGCCAAACACAGTAATCACTCGTTAAATGCAATTTCATACTTAAAGTTCTGTCATGTGTGCTTTTTATTGAGGCTCCACAGTGCCGCCTTCAAAGCAGAAAAAACAAACATTATCCAGCTTTGAACCGCAAAGAATCCAATTGGAATTAAGCCGCAGAGAGGCAGAGCGCAAGAGTGAGCATGAGAGAGATCCAAAGAGAGCAGACTCTACAGCGCTGCATAATGACATCACATTCCGACAACAGCAACAAACGATAAGAGCCGAGGGAGAGCAGCAGTCAAAGCACACACAGAGAGAGAGAGAGGGAGATAAAGCTTCCACCATATGACATCAGCGTGTGCACGATTTGTTAACAGTTAATTTGTTAGCAGCGATCGGCGAGGGGCAGAGAGGAGAGCGCGGGTGAGCATGCGCAGATTTGTTGAGGGGTCGGGGAGGGGAACCATCTTTTTCACGTGCGCCGCCGCGCACTCCAAGCTCTTGGCGGTGGCATATACTGTAGGTGGCGGGAGGGAGGGCAGGGATGAGCCGGAAAACATTTGGGAGATCTTTTTGCGGACAACACAACGCATTTAATATTAATTGACGTTTAACGATTCACGCGTGAAATCTCTTGAGAACCGGTTAACCGTTCGCTCGCTCGTGTCCGCTCTTGTTCGTTCTTGTTTTGCTTCTTAGACAGCGAAGGAGAGAGGGAGAAAGAGAGCGAGAGAGAGAGATATGTAGTTGGGCCACAAATCATATGAAACATACATTTTTTTTGTGAACCTGTCGCCTCTAATATTTTCATTATTGATTTATTTGCTTAGCTGCTTTATCATTCTCCGCTCTCTATCTTTTCACACTTCTTTTGGCGGGAGGAGGGGGTGTGTGGTGGCGGGGACTTGTGCGTAACCATTTTTTTTGTGTGCTTTGTTTTATTTCATTTTATTGCCATTTTTTTGTACTGCTTGCCTGTGCGCTACTGCTGTGTGCCTGTTGTTTAAAAACTCATTTCTTATGTGATTTTGATGTCAGCTTAACTGTGTTTACCGCTCTTCTGCTTGTGTCTCTTCCTCCGCACTCGCTCTCTCTCCCTCTCTCTCTGTCTCTATCGCACAATTGACACCTTAATCATGAGCAGAAATTGTCAGAGCTTGAAAGCGCTGTCAAAGCAAAGAATTTTGTTTGTTTCCCTTCCAATCTTCTTGTTTTTAAATAATGCCCTCTGATTGGAATTGGAATTGGGATGCTGTCAATAGGAAGAAATTCATCAAATGATGTACGCATTAGATACCCTGTGGCATTGAAATTTAAGGGTTGCAGGGGGAATTTTCCTGTCTAAATTCCCAATAAGCGAATGGCCACATTTCGAATGAAACGAAAAGAGACCATTCGCCACTAGCGATTGCGTACGGTGCTGAGGAAATTGTGATATTATGTATGTATCTACTTATGTATCTTTATCCATCTTTTACAACAGGTTACCGTTGAGCAGGATGATACTTCGCTTACAGGGTATCACCATTACCTAGACCTTACGCTGCCACTCTTCAAATAGAAGTGTTTGCTTTGTTCACTGGAGCCACCACTCATCGCTCACCTCATCGGCTGTTTCTGAGTGGAGAATAAAAGAAGTTTGCTGAAATGTACGAACTCCAACAATGACGTCAAGACAGTGAAGAGTACTCGGCATGAAAAATATACCAGATAGATGTGGAAAACATAATGAGTGCGGATTCAGATGAACAAAAATAACCACAACAGAGTGAAATGAACTAAAAATAGTGTTATCTTTTTAGGAAGTTTGCTATCTTTAAAATTATCTGGCAGACAATTAGCGCAAAAAACGAGCAGACTCTGAGCTAGAGCATTCCTCGCATTCATTTATAATGGTTAACCCAATGAAAGCAATTAAATCAAGTCGCGCGGGTCTCTGGGTTTCGTTGAGAGTTTTGGTGATTTGCCAAACGATTTGAAAAGACAACCAGACGGTGACGTGGCATGCCCCTTCCCTTCCCTTACCTTTCCTTCTCTCTTTGGCAAGCAACCTCATCGAATCGCTAATGATCTCAAGGTAATACTCCGCACAGCTTCATTGTTATTTATTTATTTATATTTATTAATATTTGATTATAAATTCATAGCAAAGGAGAGAAAAAAAAAATCCATCATTATAGAGGAGAACCAAGATAAATATTTATTTATTTAATTTGTTTTTTTTTTTTTGGCTAGACAAACACCTGAGCAAAAAAAGAGAAGAGAATCGTGTACAATGCGTACTAGAAACTAACCAAAAACATATGAGGAAAAAAAACAAAAACACTTTTCCAAGTACAAAGATGAATTGTAATTTTGTGTGATTTTGATCGAGTGGCTCCTCCAATCGATCGATCGGTCGGTCGGTTCCTTAAAAGGCAACTCTCGCCTCAACACAGAATGTTTTCGCTTTCTACGCATCAGCTCTACCCCCAATTATTCCATTGCTCATTTGCATTTTACCTAAAACTAAATACTTAACATGATTCAAAGTTTGTTAGGCTTTGTTTTTAATGGAATCGAAGGGTACAAAGCCATTTCACAGATGTTTTTGCTCAATGCCAAAGGAAAAAAGTTGAAAAAAAGGTTGAAAAAAGCCAAGGAAATCACAAGAAATTGGCCTCATCATCGAGAACAAAGCGTAAAAGCCATTAAAAGGAAGTCCATTGGTTTCCAATCACTCAGGAAGTTTTTTCGAAAATAAATTCTGATCAAATTTGGAAACTAAAAGGTCCCTAAAAACCACCCAGAACTGTCCCGTCCCTGAAATGGGGAAACACTAAGGTTCATAAAAACAAAAAAAAGAAGGTCAATTCCCACGTCAATTAAACGTCTAACGGACTAAGGTTCATTGTCATTAAATGTCATTAAAAGCGCTAGCTCCAACCCTTAAACCCTCCCTATCACTCCTCTTTGTACCTTTGTATCCTTCCACAGAAAAAATACTTTTTGTCAGTTCCATTCGTTCATATCCATCCATATGCTGGGGCTCTCAAGCACTTATGGATGACCTATCATTTAGATAATCTTTGACTCCGTGCCCGTGCCAACAACCCAGTCGAACCCCACACTTTCGTAGCTCTCTATATTTTATTTTGGTCCCTAACTATTCCGCTATATTAATTCCATCTATTTTAAGGCACGAAGGTTGAGCACCAGTTATTTTTCGACGGTCAAATGCGGTGGCACTTCCATCAATAGATATACAGATACAAGACACACTTTACTTATGTATTTCAATGGTAATTTTCGGTGTAAGATGTGCGGTTCATCCTGCAATCATTAACTTAATGAATGTATACCTTTGCGTTTAAGTTTCAACCATTTCCCGTTGCTCAAATTCTAATGATTTGGCCAGAAAGAGGGTTAACGCACACACCTCCACTCCGAGCACACACGGACGGGACAGGCACATTTAAGCGGCTTAATGAACCATTTGGACATTTGGAAACTTTCACAGTCATCAAACATTATGATGTTGGCGATTTTTGGCACTCAACAGCAGTGCCACAAGTGGAACAAATGAAGTATTTTTTGTGTGTGTTTTCGAGTTTTAAAATTTAAAGGAAATTTTGCAATGAATTGTAGAATAGCAAATGCTCTAACATGGAACACAAGGGAGTGAAGGGATGGGTATACGAAATACTATAAATCATACATAAAATGGAGTTTGGTTCTTCTTCTAAAAGGTTCTTTCTCTATAAGGCGAGGCACAAGATTACTTCTTTATAAACCATTAAGCAAACGCCAATAGATATCCAATAGATATCCCAGAGATATCCCACATCTTAGTTCCTAACCTATCGTCTCGTCTTCTAGCCATACCCTACCCTAATCAAGCCTCAAGTCTGACAGTCGCTTAATAAAAACCCGTTCAACTAGACCCTGTCTGTCTGAAGTGATCAATGCCATCAAAAGACAATTACCAGACGATGGCCAAAAACAGTTCCACAGTCCAGTCCCCCTTTTTTTGCCTTACGCCAGGCTCCACTCCCTATCCCCCTCCCCCTGCCACTGCCCCTGCCCCGACCACACTCAAAACGAAACTGCAATGCCCAACGATGATAATGATCTTGCAAAAAGAAGACAAACAAAGAAGGAAAAAAAAAAAGAATAAGCTGAAGTAGAGAAAAAACTGTAGACAAGCCATAGAGGCTTCATCATCGAGGCAGAGACCAAAGCTTAAAGATCGGCAATCGAGTGGCCACCGCTTTGGACAGGTCTCTCCGCGCTCCCACTCTCCAGCGGATCGTCCGTCCGTCCATCCACTGGACAGAGGCCGTCCTCTGCGGCGATGAAAAACGAAACCAAAACGAGGCGAAAGCCGCAACACCAACACGACCAGCAAAAATTGTGGTCCAAAAATAGACACCGCTCATTAGAAATGGCTAAAAATAGGCAAAAGGCAGGCCAGGCAGCATTAAAGCGCTCAGGTACAGTGGGGGGGGAAGGGGGGGCATTGGAGTGCATTAAGTGGAGTGCGGAATCAAGCGAGGCAGAGACAGAGAGAAAGAGGGATATACGTATGTATGTATGTATATAGAGGCGGTGGCAGCTCTCAAGATATGACGTATACGACACTGTGGACCAAATAATCTGTTGGAATCTAGTTATCAGAGGATGCCACTGCCACAGCCACTGCCACAGCCACTGCTACTGGTGCACTAGTTATGCGGCTGTAGAACAGGTATTGCAGGTACTCCTTGGTATGCCAGGAACTCTGTTCGTGGAACTTGTTGGGGGATCCGCAAGACAGAAGCGATCGTAATTGCACGTGTATAAGATGACGATGGAGATACGATACGGAACCGTGTTCCCCAACACACCTATACAAAGATCTAGCTAGTAAAAAATGTAACCAAACAAAAAATGCAAAAATGGGTAACAAAATTCATAGATCAAATTCTACTTCTTTGCCATTTTGCACCGTTCAAAGTAATTTCCTCCTCATAACTTCCCATAAAATCTACAAGGAATTCCCTCCCCCAGGAAATCCCCGCGGCATCTTTTGCGAGAGTGAGCTCAGAGAGCGAGCATAATTTCAAACAATTTAGTTCACTTCCAGTGGCATTTCAAGCTGTTTACATGGGGCAAATACTAGTGGGTGTGGGTTGTGGGGCTCGGGGGCGAAAAGTTGGAGGGAAAACCCAAGGATCAGGGACACGCGCAATATAAACGTTTGGGACAAGGTAAACGAAGTAAATTAAACACCAACAACAACAAATGGCAAAAAAAAAACAAAAATGAACCCTCCGATGAGAGGGCGACACTTGAAACACAAGAAGGAAACGCAGGCCACGAGAGCCGAAGCTATTGACACTCTTTCCCTTTGAATATTAAGGCAGAGTTAAATATTTCTATAACCATTGAAAATACATGATATAGGGGTTTGAATAGGAGGGATTATTTTAAGATCAATCATTACAAATATCTGCTCAAAAAGAGCATATGCCCCCAAAAAGAGAATAAAAACAGGCAGCAGAGGGAGGAAGAAAATACAACAAGGCAGCCGAAGGCAGGAGCCGAAGAAGGAGGAAAAGGCGGTCGGGCGGCCGAATAGCAACAACAGGGCAAAGGCATGCGAAACAGCAGAGAGCATGGAGAAACCCAATAACATAAAAGCAAAAGAATTTTTGTTCTCTTCCCTACTTGGAGCCCAAAAGGATGATGATGATGATGGGCAGGCGGCCGGCCCTGCTGCTGAGAACGATGGTTGGGGGCAGAAAAACCCGCTTACAACAGCGAAAAAAAAAAATCAAGCAGCAAAAACGCCAAGGCAAGCAACGACCTTGATAAGTTTTACAACAGGGCAGGCAGCGACAAGGGGCAAGGGGAGGGGGGGTGGTCGAGGGAAGAGCGCGCACGTCAAAGGAAGAGCCAAACGAAGGAGCTTCACCTCTCTCTCTCTCTCTGTCTCGCACAGCACAACACAATCGATGCCCCCACCAGTGTGGTGAGTTGAATTCTCTCTTAGCTTTATTTGCCGCTCTCCCTCTCTCTCTGTCTCTCTCTCATCAACAAGTGTCCAGCTGTGTGTTGGAGGATGGAGTAGTGGCGGGGGGGGGTTGACCTGTTCCTAACTCAATTCAATTTTTTGTGTCTGTGTGTCACATAAGTGTACTCTCCCGCTCTCCCGCTCACCAGCTTTCCGGCTCTCTTTTTCTCTCTTTGATAAACAGTGTGATGAGGTGGATTTTTTTCTTCCTCTTTCAAAGCTTGATTATCATATTCTGCTTTTTATTATTGAATTTCTTGCTCTCCACCCATGTGTGTGTGTGTGCGTGTGTGTGTGACGCATGTGTAAAGTGCGGCGCAGATATTGATATAACCCGTACCCCTATCCTTATCTCCTCCCCCCTCCACCGTACGGAATGCTCGCCTTAAATGCCGTTCCGACAGTTAGTCTAACAAATTTGTTTGTTTGTTCTCCTATTCTCATCCTCTCTCTCTTTCTCTTTATGTCAGCTGCCAGATCAGCTGGCATTCATTCGCAGAGGCAGAAGTAAATATAATTAATTTTATTAAATAATTTCAACACACAATATTGACCAAAACCAAACAGAAAATGAAAAGAGGAAGCCCGAAAGCATGTGCTCAAAAGCACAAGATGGAAAAGTTTTTTATTTCACAAATTAATTCAAAACTGAGAGAGAACAACAAAAGCAACACAAACAAAAAACAAAATATGTACTGTAGACAACCTGCAACGTGCCTGCAATTTTAACAAAAAAATTGCAATATCAAAATCAACGCGGAACAACCGCCACACCGCGCTGCTAGTCGCGCTGCATAGGCGCTGCACTTGCAACGGCCAGGCCCAAACCGGACTGCAAGGCGGCCCCGCCCTCCTTACAGCACACACACACACACACACAGACACACACTATATAGTATATATTAAAGACCAGAGACGACGCCTAGTTGAGCATTTTGAACGACAACTGCAGCAGGGCAAGCAGCAAGCAGCAGGCAGCAGGGGACATGCCATAATTAATCAGGCCTGGCCGACAATATTTTACTACACAAAAAAGAAATGAAAATTCCTTAACAGCAATCGCCGGCACAGGAGATCCTTAACGTGCTACAACAACATGCTGTAGGGGAAAAAATCAAATCAAAATCAATCAAAACAAAACGAAGCCTACATACCCTTTCGACTGAATCAAGAATGAAATCAAATTCCTGAAGAATATGTAATGTAAATGCTATAGGATAACAGCAGAAACAACAACGATAATTTTTATATTTTTCTTTGATTTTAATCAATATTTTCGACCGCTGAAAGAGTTTATGGCAATCAGTTTATGGTTATCATAAAAATGTCATTTCTTTGGCACTTTCTGCATTCCATTTTGTTGTTACCTAATCTTCAAAAAAATATACGTATTCCAAGGAATTTTAAATACAAATCGAACAAGTGAGAAACTTGTTTCCCTCTCAACATTAATTCGCATATTTTTACAAATTATATTAGAACTTATGTACATACATATGTATGTATGTATGTATGTACCATTCATGAGATAATAGAACCAGAAACAGCAACAACAATTCCGAATATTTCGTGTACTGCGAAAACTTGTTTTATTTATGTTCGTTTTTGTTGTTGCTGCTGTCGCTTGTAAGCTTATTGAACAATTATTTTGTGGCGAAAAAAACTATGGAAATGGGAAATTTTCAGTTAAGCGAAGCTTGGTTACCCTATAATTAGGCCCGATTGATGGGCTTCACTGCAACCAAATGAACGACAATTTCAAGAACGGCAGTTCAGACACTTGGGATGTTCCCGCGAACTGCTTGCTCACGTCATGAATCGAAAGCCTCAAAAACACTGCTTGAATGTAATAATTTTTTTTATACAGCCGATTTCGGTGTAGGACAGTTGTGTTCCGTTCCTCACATTTCCTTAGATCTTTCACTTTGAAGGCTTCCTCCGTTCTTTGAACACATATACCCCTAAAGAATAGACCTGAACTTCTAGGAAATATTTCCAGGCATGATTACATGATTAGCACCGCAGAACTTGAAGTCAATTTGAAAACTTGATTGGGTAAAAGATTTTCCGCATGCATAATGGAAATTCTACGCTGAATCTTTTGCATGGAAATAAGTTAATTGAAATAAATTAACGAAATCGAAAAATCCCCAGATTTATTGCACGATATTTTGCGGGGGTTTTTTTTACTCCCATTGAGAGGAATGCATTTTAATGATTTAATATTATATATTATCTAATTCTGGTTTCTCTCAGTGTGCAAGGGCTGGAGTGGGAGGAAAAGAAATGCGAATGGGAGGCAATGCCCGGGACTTTAGTGTAAGCTCCCGCTATCAATTGCTGTCGCCTCTTCGCTCATTGAGACTCATCAAGAGAGAGCGCAATAGCAGAGGAAAGAATGGAGAAGGGGGGGACAAAGACAACGACAACCACAGTGACATCCACTTAATTCTATGCTGCATTTGGTTAAACCAACAACAAATCTATTAAGCTCAAAAGAGAAGTTTAAGCAGAACAACAATAAAAGAGGGCAGGAGAAAGTCAGCGGCAAGAGGGGGGAAACTGGAAAGCCCACACTGCATTGTGCTGTATAGCTCTCCCCCCCTGTCGCACACAACTTACAAGAAATGCAACGAAAAAGAAGACGAAGAAGACGAGGCAAAAAAACTGAATTCAACTTACCGTCCGCACAAGTTCAAGGCCAAGTGTTCAAGTCCCCTCGCTCTCTGGCTTCCGTGCTCTTTCCGTTTTCCTCTCTCTTGGCGTACTCAGAGAGACTGTTTACTTTGTACATGAAAAATAACTTTACTTTCGTTTTCTAAGCCAGAAGCTTGGGGAGGAGAGGTCGGGTGGTTGGGCGGCTGCCCCGAATGCAATCCAACTGCAACGGTAGTTATGTTGTTATTGTTGTAAGGTCACACTTTCGATTGCGGATGCCCTTCGTTTCCCAACGTTTTATCTGTTATTGGACCAACAACACATATATAGTAGATATGGGGGATATTGCACTGAGGGGAGCAGCAGGACCGACTTTTGTAAATTAATTAACAACATTCCCTGGCACACACACATTAACACACACTCATATTCATGATGCGAGCGCGGGCGCCTCGAGATAAGAGCAAAGCAATTTATTTGCAGTGAAATTTACGTTTTGCGCGCTGACCGAACCGAGAGTGGTGGGCGGTTGCAGGGGGGTATGTGGGAGAATTCACCACACACACTCTCTCACACGCAAACCGACGTAAGCGCACGTTTTCGCAAGTTATGAAAATTGTGGTTCAAATTTTGGGCTATTTTCCCCACTTAACGGAAGTTCACTTTGCTACAGCTGTCTGTAGAATATTTATACGCTTTTAAACTTAATCAATTTAATTAAATGGAATTTTTCGATAACAGCCAGAGAGACAACAAGACGACGGAACGCTGTATTGTCAACAACAAATGCGGGAGCGGAATTGTAGCGAGCTTTGATGGTATTTTTGGTAAAGTTTGTGCTTAAATATGTGGTCACACTTAGTGATGGGCGTTATATCGCATATATTTATCTCGGCAGAATGTGACTAGGTGCACATGCTTTACGGTCACACTGTTATGAGTTTGTTTAAAATAAAATCAGTTAAAAATTCAAGTTTTGTTTGAAAGCAAGTCAATTGCAGGCTATTAAGACTTTGAAAATTTAGCAGCAGTTATCTTTCAGCCGGCTAGAAAATGCAATAATGCAGACAAATGGAATCTCATTATGGCAGTCTAATGAAAGCCAATGGATATGGATATTATATTTTTTTAATTTTAAGCGTGAAACTCATTGTATTAGTTTATGAGCAGATAAATAGCATGTTGATTGCGAATGTTTTATCCAAAATTCCGAAGCTATCTTTCTGTTAATGGAACAATTTTTTTGATTCAGATCAGGAGCTAGGTTTTTTGGTCAAACAAATCTCAAGTTAAAAGAATATAATGAGCTCTGCTCTTTCGACAAAATCGAATTTGGTTTTTTTGGTTTGGTCTTGTTTTTTCTCTTAGTGCTAAACACACTTTAAAATGTACAGATAGAATGTACCTAAGTTATTTCTTAAAATTACAAGTGAAGATTCGCTTTCAGAGCATTAAATTCATGTCGGTCCAGTGCCTTGATATTGGTGCCCGAAAATGGCGACTTGAACTCCAGGTCTCGATGCTTGTTTACCAGAACCTTTTGCTCCGAGTAAATCAGATTTATCTCCTTTTCGATCTGCTGCTGGTCTGCGGAATCATTGCATTAGATACATAACCAAAGGAATGTCTGTCTTACATACCCTTCTTGAGCAGCTCCACTGCCTTGTCCTTCGGCATTTTCACCAGCATGCTCCCAATGGTGATCCAGGCCTTCTTTTCCTCCGACTTCTCCACGAGGCGCAGTGCCTCACGTGTCTCTTGGCGCCGTTTGTCCATAACCGTCAGCTCGTGCTTGTTGGCCAATATCTTGTCGGCCAGCTCCTCCGTCTTGGAGATCAGCTCGATGCTTTTATCCACTTCTGTATTTGACATATTATTTATTTGTGTTTTTTTATAAACAAAAATCTGCGGAAACACAAGAGTGTGACCAGAGCAGAGGCACTAATAATACCCTAACGCCTGCCGAACAGCTGAATCTCATTCAACAGAAAATTAATGTCTGCGTTGTAATTATTTTATTTGCATATTTGTTTCTGAGAGCGAACCCCTTCTCACCAGACGAGATCTGATCTCTGGCACACAAGTCACTTAGTTGGTTAATACGCAATGCATTCCACCAACTCCCACAGACGCTGGAGCGTCATCTTCCTGCTGGCAACATCCTTCCTACAACATACGCTTTCCGAGGTAATTAGTTCTTTGTGTATTCCGTAAATCTGTGAAAAGCTGGGTCGCCTGTTGGCCAGAGAGCGGAAAATAGGGTAACATATGGTTATAATGGATTGTGCGGTGTGTGAGTGTGCGTATCTGCTGTCTGTGTGTGGGTGCTGTGCAAGTGCTCCCGTGGCATATGTATATGTACATATATACTGATTGTTTGCATACCTGGCCTAATCTCAAACCCCTTCCGCAGAGTCAAAGTTCGCCGCGTTATCTGCAAAACATTGACATCAGCAACAATGCCAGCATCAACAACAACGAGAGACTGCAGCAGATCCTCAAAGGAGCCGGAGCCGGCTCCACGCAAATTAATTGGCCACAACGCTCCAAGCAGGCCACACCCGACGTTAAGACTGAGTTAGCCAAACTAAATACCAGTAAGTGGCACTTCATTCTCCACTCAGAAAGAGTATCCCATGCTAATCCTCCGACAGCCTATATCTACCAGAATGCCTGGCCAGCGAACAATGTGAAGCTGGGCGCTGTGACAGCCGTGAGCTTCGACAAGGCCGGCAATGTGGTCATCTTCCATCGAGTGGACCGCATCTGGAGCCAGGACACCTTCGACCAAGGCAATCAGTATCGGGAGAAGTACCGCGGACCTATTCGAGAGAGTACTGTTCTGGCACTGGAGCCTGCAACCGGCCGCGTCCAATACGATTGGGGCAAAAACTTGTAAGCTCTGAATTACTGCCATCCACAAATCTGCAACAAATATTCTGTTTCGTGCAGCTTTTACATGCCACACGGCCTGACTGTGGATCCCGAGGACAATGTCTGGCTGACGGATGTTGCCATGCACCAGGTGTTCAAATTTGCAGCACGCGGCGCTGGCAACAAGCCACTGCTGACGCTTGGTGTGGCCTTCCAGCCGGGCTCCGGCAAGAAGTTCTGCAAACCCACGTCAGTGGCCATCCTGGACAACGGGGATTTCTTTGTGGCGGATGGCTACTGCAATGCCCGCATCCTCAAGTACTCCAAGGCGGGCGAGCTGATACTGACATGGGGCCAGAACTCCTTTGCCGGCGTCTCCTATGATGTGGCTCCACAGAACTACTTTGCTATTCCGCATGCCCTGACTTTGGTCCCAGAGTTGGAGCTGCTGTGTGCCGCCGACCGGGAGAACGGACGGGTGCAGTGTTTCTACTCGAGCAACGGCACCTTCCACTCCCAGTACCATAATCAACTGATTGGCGATCGACTGTTCAGCATGGCTTATACCCCGGCAGCAGGTTAGTCTCCGTGGCTCGTCTTGATAATGGTTCCGAGAAAATCAGTTTACAAACCTTTCTTTCCCTTCCAGGTGGAGAACTGGTCATTGTCAATGGTCCCAACGCTGAGTTGGGCTTCCATCCGGATCATTATAACGAAGTGCATGGCTTTGTGATGAGCATGCGGAACAGGCAATTGGTCTCCAAATTCGGGCCAAACAATTTGGAATTCAAGAATCCCCACGATGTGGCCGTAACAGCCGATGGTAATGAGATCTATGTGGCCGAATTGAATCCCATGCGCATCCACAAGTTCTTGCACAAATCCCTGGCCAAGCCCATGTCACTGTCGGCCACAAAGGATGCCCAAAGTATTAGTGGTGTGCCCGCCGAAGCACCGGCAACAGGAGCGGACGCTAGCCAGACGACGAGACACCATCCCAGTGGCAAGGCCGTACTGGTAGCCTCGTTAATGCTGATATTTGCCGGCTCCACCTTTGCGCTGGCCCTGCTCATGGCCAGGCGGCGAAAACGAGGTAATCAAGCCATCAGCAGCGCTGCCCCGCCGAGCGATCTGGTGTACCGCAAGCTCACTGCGTCCACCCAGAGTCTGTGCTAACAATCTCAGTATCCTAATCCACCGTGTTAATCACACTCACTCAATGTCCTATATGTAGTTGTGTCCTATTTTATACTGGTGTTAATTCGTAACCGGATTGTGCATATCCATTTGCATATTTGTATTTGTGTTACTACTATCATATATTAGTTGATAATTATAATTTGTAATACACATAATTTTAAGTTGATTTCCGGCCACATTCCCTTCCGCCCAATTATTTGAATGCTAATCATCGGTTGCCTTTTTTGGTGCTTTTTTTGTATACACAACAGACAAACCCCTTTATGCAATATACAATACATTTTCTAAATTTAAGTGTGTTCTGTTTTCGTTTATGGTTTGTTTCAGTGCAAAATTCACACAACTACTCGTAAGAGAGCATGTAAGAGCGTGTCGCGTGTCGCGTGTCGCGCGTCTAATGCATGGTCTGTTAAGTGCACCTCTCCTTTTTATGCCCAGAAACTCATCCAAAATCATTCATTTTAACATTCTCAGGTTGTCTGCCTTTTGGCGCCCGCAGTCGGCGTCATGCCTGGGAGAAGGCCGAGGGCTTCAAGCTGGGTGGACTGCTGGACAGGGACCGCAACGGCTTCGAGAAGCTCGACCAGCAGGCCAGCGATGAGGAGCAGGAGACTCTGGCGAGTGGGGCCCCATACGCCTAGACAGGACCAAGACTTATGTACATCTAACTGAAAAATCATTCCTAGCCTAGTTCTAGCTCTAACTACCTGTACCTCAAAGATTCCACTTAGTTGTACACACTCTTTTTATATGTTCTTCGATTTTAGTTCTGTTCTCCCTGTCGACATAATTTGATATATTTGAATGCATTTTCCTATTGCGGTTGCGCTCAATCCTTTTGATTTGCCAAACGGGAATATAGTCTTATGAAACATCATCGAATCGTCTGTGTTTGTTTGGTTTTTATTGTAAGTCTACGATGGTTAGACTAAGAAAACTTAACTAAAATTCGTTATAAATACGTGTTTGTATCGTATATTGCAGTTTATCCACTAATAAGGCCCCTTAGCGGCAAATTCTTTGCTTCTGTTTCGAAAGATTCTATCAAGATTCATGTTGTGGTTGGAGGTCAGACAACTTCGGCTAGAAAGCCCTCATTTTCCTCCGTCACAATAGCGTCGATATTGTAGAATATCGCGTGAAAGGCTATGACAAAAAAAGAGGCCCCCAGTGTCCAGAATAGTAGTGCGCCTGCACCCACCAGAAAGAGCAAAGGCGTAGCCCCTAGGTTAACGGCAATGAGCTGTTGACGCGGCGTCATTTGAGTGCCCATCACGGTGATGTTTACATTCCGAGAACGCACCCTGTGGCATAGGAGGGCGGCACCTGCCAACACCAGCAATATGAGCGGCGATGTAATGCTGTAACAATGGGACACAGTTAGTGTTTACACAACAGTTGTTTATACGATCACGAGATGATACTCACAGGCAGTAGATCATCAGCACAATAAATATGAATATGTAATTGCTTTGGAAATAGGAGAGATTGCGCTTCACGCGGCTGGTCAAACGCGGCATGCTGACGGCCGTCTTGAAGTTGTGAACGTTGAAGAACACTGACCAGGGGCGCATTGCGCTGCGGATCAACTGTATTAGCTCCAGTGGAGAGGGCAAGCTTTGGAGTTTGGGCAGGCTTCGTGAGAGTGTACAAAATTATAATCTACTATAAGATATGCAAAGGATGGGTCTTACCTGTTCAGATCGAAAGCGAACCTGCCACCACCTTCTTGCGGCACCTGCATGTGTCCGCCCATATTAACGTTTGTTTGGGCCATTTCGAATTAGGTTTCGTTTTGTTTCTAAATTGCTGCCACGTTCCTGCGGCTTCGAATCGTTGGATATTGTTGTATCGTTCTGGGTCGAAAGATATTCCACTTATCTCACCGTTTGTGTGTGTGTATATTCTTCACAGAATTCTTTTATCGGCGGCGGATCGAATGCTGCGGCAAAGAGGAAACGAAGATGTCGGGTGCTGACGTGTTGCGGTCACGGGAGACGAGGCCCACTACATTGAAATGAAGAGAAACACACACAGCCGCTTCTCCTATTGTTTATTTCAATTCACTATTAATTTGTTGACATTTTTCGTATTTAGGCAAACACGAGAATCTGATGTGGCAGCCAGTTTAGGTGTTGGAAAACCGCCTACTTTCAACGATTTCTGGCTGTTTTGCTGTCAGGACAACTGATTTTTTCAAGTTTGAACCTGCTAATATCGTTCTAATACCCTTTTATTTGGTGTTATTTAGTTTTGTGCAAAACTCAGTTTCATAGTGGTGGCAAGTGGTGAGTTATGGTTTCAGTTGTTTTTTTTTTGAATATTTCAGCCCTGTTCTGCCTATCGTGGAACTATCACGAGTAGTAACTACACAAACTAGCAGATCAGAAAACAAGCCAAATAGCCTATTATTATTATTATATTTAATATAAAGGGCCTATAACAATTCGTGATCAGCAACGAAGCTGATCTTGTGCCATCAAAACCCTTAACTTTTTCAAAAATGTCGGAAAAAGACAAGAAAGAGACTATATATTTGATTGGTATTTGCTCTCTATTTAGTGGAGGTATTTTTCATCGAAATAATATTCCGCAGCATAAGTCCCCTTTCCATTTCACGTACGTTTTATTTACACACAATCAAACAAAAATGAGTATTTATACCTAACTAATATTGCAGAAAATTGATTCGTCAACCGGATAAAATTATGTGTTTAGTGCTGGGAGTCCTATTAAGGGAATAATATTAAACCGAATATCAAAATCGAGGAATATGATGGAACTTGAATACAAATAATTCGTCAGTATATTTACGGTATATTTAAAAAATGCGATGGTATACCGCAATCGGTATATTTCTGAGGGTCAGACCGTATATCTTACCGATAAATCTGCGGTCACACTGATCTTTGCTGATTTCGATTTTGGATTTATTTGTTAAATTCCCGTAATTGCAGCGCTGCTGGAACGGTGACGTAGTTAGTGGAACAAATATTGAACCATCAAAAGCACAAAAGCCAGTTGGACACACATCAAACATACAGCCATGGCCGACGACTGGGGTGAGTGGGGCGGCACGCGGGGGCGTCGCTGGTGGACAATAAACGTGGTCGCTGCCATGCAACCAACCTTGGATGCGTATTTTTAGCCAATCTACGTCTACGCGCAACGCTAACCGTCCATATTTCTCTTTTATTTCCTTTCCCTCATGATGTGGCACCACAGAATCTGCAGCCGACAGCGAAATCATACTTCAAAATGCAGCAAGCACCGTAAACAAGTGGGAGGGGGAGGACGACGACGACGATGTGAAGGTGCGCATACCAAGTAAATCATTTGACAAGCAAATCTTCCAGCATATGCTGCATAACAACAACAAAAACGCCAACGAAAGCAACAACTTAAACTTGTTTTCGTGCACTCTGGCTTTTGTTAATCAGTTTTCACTTTCATTGTGGCCTGAACACGTGTACAGTTTTTGATTACTCACCATTTGACTGTTTCTCTCTGCGGCTATAGGAGAGCTGGGAAGATGAGGAGGAGAAGAAGGACGAGGAGAACGAGAAGCCCACAATAACAGATGTGCCAGTCAAAACCAAGCCAAGCAAAGCGCTGAAAGCCAAACTAGAAGAACAAGCGGTAAGCAAGATTCGGATTATATTAAATTTTAAACAAGATAATTAAATTCTTCCCCTGGCAACAGCGGCTTGAAGAGGAGAAGGAAGCGAAACGGCTGGCCAGCCTCACACCCGAGGAGAAATTGGCCGAGAAGCTGCGGTTGCAAAAGATCCAGGAAGACTCCGATTTGAACCACGCCCTGGACACATTCGGAGTGACGCGTGCAGAAACAAACGGCAACGGCCTAGACTCCTTCAACCCGGAGACCAAGGAGCAGTTCAAGGAGTTCGGTTCTGCGCTCAGCTGGAAGGTCGGCCAGTATCGCGAGTCTGCGGAATTCCCACAATTCGTCGAAGACCTAGTGCGCGGTCTATGCATACACCGTGAGTGATCTGATTTTCTGAGACTTCAGATCGACGAAATGATAACACGAATTCCATTCCCCCTTATCAAGTGAGCGCCGCTGACATTAAGAAGGTCAAGATGAGCGTGGAAATCTTGCACTCAGAAAAACTCAAAATGGAAAAGGCCATTGCCAAGAAAGCCGCCGGCAAGAACAAGGGAAAGGCCACGCTTCGCACAGAGAGCGATGTAGGTCCACGCCCAATCGACGGCACAGCAAACGTCATTAATTTGATTACCCTTTTTGCTTGCAGGATATTGATGATTACAAAAAGTATGGCAATGATTTTTCCGAAGATTACGACGACTTCATGTGAATAGGCGATATTCGAGTATATATATAGTTACCCCCTCCTGCATATATCTAATTATTCAATACATAGTTGCTTGTTGAAGAGTTCTTGGTGTTATAGAAAGTGCGCAGGAATTAAAAAAAACTTTGTTGGTTATTTATATGACCCCACAAAACATATAGACCGTCGGTAGACACAGCGAGAGAGATATACATATAGATATACTAGCATACGGTCGAGTCAAGTCAAGTCAAGAAAAGCAATCAGGAAACCTCAGCGAAAAAGAAACGACAGATATTTAGGAACATTTACTACAAAAATTACTTATGGCAACCACCTACTTGGAATGGCTTCTTGTAAAATTCACCTTTGTATAAATAAAACTTCATTGCGATATTAAACGGTATTTACTGGGTGCTTAAATTAAATTTTAAAGAAATAATTTCGACACCACCACAATCCGCTCAGTGGATACATCGTCTCCAATGACTCCAATGTGGAGGCGGTGCATGGCACTGTTGCATTGATCTTTTTCAAATTGTTGACTTTATCCGCCCTTTGGTGTTGCTTGGTCGTGGTGAATGGCAAATGTTTGCGGTGGAAGAAGAGGGGAGCATAGGTAGTGCTGACGGTTTCTGATTTGGCTATAAACTAGCTAACGAACTTAACAAAAAACTCTTCAAAAATGTTCAGTTTCAGTATCTGAAGATAATGAAATCCCATGAATCTGAGAAAAAATATGTATATACTAGGGACAAGCCCCTGCCTTACTATTTACATAATAGACAGCTATATTTTCCAGCCAACATTAGTTGCGAAAAAGCTAGTTTGCCAACTCTGAAGCCAGCCAGCACGTGTGAACAACAAAAATGACTGATTTTGACAAATATTTGGAAGGTGAGCGATAATGAACTAATCAACTGACTATTAACTATCCTGGTGTTACAGAAGCAGTCACCAAGGACCTGCCCAGCTCCGAGGACGAGGCAGACATCAAAGACGAGGACACCTGTAGCGTTCAAGAGCTTGCCGCCAATTTCCGGCTGCAGTACAAGCCGCAAGATGAATCGGTGGTTTCGCTGAAGCGGGACTATGTACTGAGTCTAGGTGCAGACCACAGATTCACCCGGATAGCTGCCGGTCTGTCCAGCACAGCCGTTCACATCTACGATTTGGAGACGGCCGGGGGATTGAAAACCGTGCAAGATGTACCCGCCAAAGAAAAGACCGAAATGGGCGCTACCATCTGTGGAGTGCAGTTTCTCGATGAGGGCTCCGATGCCCTGCTTGTGGGCACCACTGATGGAATGGTGCGTCTCTTTGACCTACGTACCTCAGGCGAGCAGGCCAGATTCGAGTACAAAAGCGAACCAGAGGCTCAATTCCCACAGGTGCCCAAATCCCTAACATGCTTTGATCGGAATGCCAATAGCAGAATTATTTGCTGCGGCACGGAGCAGTACATCGGCAGTGTCCATCTACTGTTCTTCGATGTGAGAGAGCGCAAGCAACTGGGTGGCTTCTACGAGAGCCACCAAGATGATGTGACCTCAGTGCGCTTCCACGATCGAAATCCAGATATGCTCTGCACCGGAGGCACCGATGGCCTCATCAATTTGTTTGACATCAAACAGACCGACGAGGACGAGGCCCTGCAGAACACGATCAATACGGAGAGTAGTGTGCACCGACTGAACTGGCATCGTAACGTCTACGATAAGGACATCATCTCATGTATTACCCATACCAATGATTTTAAGAGCTACGAGTGCGAGGAGGGCGACGAGGTGGCTTCGTTTGAACGGTCCGGTATCACTGAGGCTATTCGACGAAAGAATGCGGGTAATTTCAACCTGATAAATGCCCATAATCTGGAGGACAATGGCGTGTTCCTTTTGGCAGGCACTAACTACAATCGCGGGTGAGTCTTAATGCTGCAATTTGTGTTCCCTCTTCTGATAACTGTCCTTGCAGAGAGATCCTGCGCTCTGTGAGCGTCCTATCCAAAGAAAAGCTCGAACCATTGGCCAATTTCGCGGGTAATAAGCAAATCGTTCGGGACAGTCTATTCGATGCCAAGCGCCAGCTGCTGGTGACGGGCGGCGAGAGCGGCATTGTCAGCGTTTGGACGCAGGATGCCACTGGAAACGCGAGCAACAGTGGCAAGCTGAAAACCAAGATAAAATCCCACAAAAAGACGCCGTATTAAATATACCAGTACACGTTATATGTTTTTAAATAATGGAGAGTTCCAACAGATGTTCTTTCGAGATGTATCTAATTCTTTTCCCTTCAAAAGATCTATTTAATCAAAAGATGTAGATGTAGCACGGTCGGGGACTTATTCGTTTTAAGTAAATCCGGCCTTATTGTGGTAGCGACGACATTGCCTATTTTTAATGATTCGGTTTATTGATTGCGTCCAAAATAAGGTTTAAACAAAAAAGGACAACAAAAATTGCTACTACTACATGTTTTTAGGGTGACTGATAACGGGAGCCGGCCGTGTGGATCTTGCCAAATTGTAGGGATTCTTAGTGGGCTCCCTACAAGTGTGTAAGAATCCGCTCCAGAAACTCCAATATACGCCAAACGTCTTTGGCACCCTATTTCGTTAATTTAATATGAAGATGAAACGTAATTTATTATGATCTTTTCTCAAATTGATACGTTTTAGAATGCTGATGTTTTCGACATATGATTAGGGTCTTGTAAATATATCTCGGTCCCATTCTTGCTCTCTGTAAGAAGATCAAAACCTTCAAAATATCGTTGAAATACCTTTCAAACAGAAACTGACTAGTTTTGGCCTTTACTGGTGCATTAGATGACAAACATTTCCTCAGTTCTATAACATCCATTTCCCAGGGTATGCAAAATGTTGCTCAATCCGCGCCATGTCGTGGAACAATGCTGCTCGATTTCACGGCACATGAGTCTGGCCCATACAAATTAATGTTGCCAGCAACATAAAACGTAAGAAAACGTAAGTGAGTCTGGAATGCAAGGGACATAGAGAGCAAGTCCCAATAAAATATTCGGTCTCACTCTAAAAAATACCGAAAATGTATCACATTCCTCGTTTTTTATCTTCCGTCGAATATTCCCAGCTAAATAGAATACTCAGCTATGCCCACATAATTGTATAAGATTGATGAATCAATTTTCTACTTGACTGGCTTATTCTAAATACTTGCTTTTATTGGAATAACGTTGTAAATGAAATTTAATATAAATGAAATTGATCAAATATACCAGGTGTGATTGCTGTCGCAGGGTCACTGCTGTGAAATCGTTGGCCTAACAACGTTAGAATATTACGTTACGTTATTGAGTGAGGAAAAGTGTTGCATACCTTCGAGGCGTGTAATATAGAGTGGACAAGGACATGGAATGTAGCAAATACATTGGATTTGAATTTAATATTTATTTAAAATTTTAATATTTCGTGTAATTTTTTTTGTTAGGGGTCATTGTATGTTAATTGATGTATTTATAGTAAAACAATTCAAAATCCTATCCCAATGAATTGAATTGTATTGTATATATATAATTAAAGTAATTCTACTCGTAATACAGTACCCTCCTCGTGGTACTGATTATTTCGATCCTATCTCATTTATGCGATCTGTTGAGTAAAAAATTAGCACATCCTCAGCGCAGATAAACGCATCCTTAAAACTGCCTTTTGCCTCTCCCACTCCTCTGTTTCCCTGAAGCCCAATTAGTGCTGCAGTAGGCATTTCAAATCCGTGCCCACAATTCGTCTAATCCACTGCCACCGACCTGCCTGTACCGCCCATGTCCGTTCCACTCCGTTCTGGTCTGTGAAGGATCGGATCTGGGCCTAGTCCTGGCTAAATGTTGACAAATACAACACCTACGATACAAATAAAATTGCTACAGAAGTACCTCCCAAAAACGGGCACTGTCCCGACCGGAACGACTCAATTTTCACAAATTTACGCCAAAACCAGGAAACAGCAAAAGAAACAGAAACAGAAACAGACTCTAAAAGATTGCTCGACGCCGCCACTGAAGCTGTGGGTTTGCTCCTGCAGAGCAGAGTCCAAATTCGAATCGGAGTCCCAGTCGCAGAGTCCTGCGAGTAGCCAGAGTCCTGTAGCTCACTCGAAAACCGCCACTCACCGTGGCTAATTGCTCATCAATAAAGATGCTAGCTGTGCAGGACTCGGATTCCATTGAAAATGTTTGCATTGCCCAGATTCTCCTCAACGCTCCTCCGAGTCCAAGTCCATGTCCGTTGCAACCAAAATATTATGGTGTTCCCCGCTGTTCTCGCACAGCCAGCGCGAATTTGCTGCGGTAAGTCGATGCTGCTTTTGGGTCTCGTTCTCGGCACGGCATCTCCTTGTCCTTTTGCATCTATGTGTATCTTCTGGCAGCGCTCCTTTGGCGGCACTGTGTCCTGTCGTCGTTGTTTTCCCGTGATTTGACATGTCTGTTAGCAGGATGCCGTTGCCTGACCCTGAGCCAGAGGACCCTATGTGTTCCACTTTGATGTGATTCGTCAATGCGGTGGACTACTGCTACCGACTCTTGGCACTCTTGGCACTCTGTGTTCTGTGTGTATGTGTCCTCTGGTTTCTATTTTCTGCAGTCTGCGGCTTTCCAGCAGTGTTTGTTGGCGAATCTCTCCGTTGGCTGGTACTCTCCTGCTCTCCCCCTGCCAAAAGATGCATTCGTCACAGTTGAAACTGGATTGGTCGCCCACCGTAGTAAACGAGTCCGATTGATTGGCCACCCCAATGGGAGGCCAGCCTCAGCCCCATCTTCATTTTCAATCTCGCTCTACAGGCTTTCCTTCGATGTCTGGCCATCCATTGATGATTGTACTCCAGTTTCCAATTCCCTAAAACCAGAGACATGCCATAAGATCCTAAAAAAGAAACCGCTAATCATTTCGCCCACACAAAGAGGGAACAATCCTCTGGCCAAACCTAATTATTTGACTCAATTGTGAGCCCCGGGCTCGTGGACACTTTTTGTGGCCTCTTTTTGTTCCCTACACGACACTCGACAAAAAGCGAGCCAATTTTTTTTTTTGTAGACCACTTTGTTGCTCTTTTTATGAGTTTTTTCCATTGTCCATTGTCACTTTTTTCCACGGCCTGTGCTCCGACCTGGCAGCGATCCTCGCTGCTGCCCTACAAACATCCTAATTACGGCAGTTAGTCGTTGTTCCAGAAGGGACCTGGACTGCAGTTTATTACGCGCTCGAATTTCCACTAAAAATTGGACCGAAAAAACTAGGTAGAGTCCCGGGACGCGCCTTTTTATTGGTGCACCTTCGCCGGAACTGAGAGCGCGACGACCGCAGAACAACGGCGACCGGCGATGAGGATGCTGCTCCCGAGGATGCATCCTGGCCCTGGCAGGACGACGACGACGACGACCTCGCTGCATTAGAAAACTAGATCAGTTTTTTGTTCTAATTTTTGTGCCCTGCCCTGCTCTCCTTATGCTTTATTGTTTATGGTCCATTTCCATTTCCATTTTCATTTCCACTCCCATTGTTTGGCCGCAAAACAAACTCCGGACGGGAATTATGGTATGGTATATGCAGATTTTTATGGGCACTCGGGTGATCTAGTTCGCGGAATGGGCGCGTATCCTGTAGCGCTGGGACCTCGACCGGCCCTCGGAGGATGTCTGTATGTCTATATTAGGAAAGTAGATCAAGTTTTTTGTTCCCTTTGTGCGCTTTTTTCGCTGCGCTAGTTTTTTTCCCCGAACGCAGCAAACTGCTCTAATTTTTTAATTCTTCACGGGTTTTTATTGTGCTCCTGGAAAAACTACGGTCTTCCACAAGGTTAGAGCGTTCTAGTTACCTGTTAATTGTGGCCATAACTCACATTCACGTCCGCATTCAGTGCTCTCATTTTTAAGATATGTTCTTTTCTCTGTGTTTTCTGTTCTGTTCTTTTCCGCTACGGCATTCATATTTTTATGAGGCTGTTCCTTCGGCCGGGCCTGGCATAAATTATTTGAATTTGTTTTTCCATTTGCTCTGAAATTGTCCATTATTGGAAAACTGTGTGTGTTTTCATGGTATTGGATTGTACATAGTATAGTTCGCCTTGGGGTTGGAACTGTCTGTCTGACTCTCTGTTCCCCGGGGGATGTCCAGGGTGGAGTCTTGTGTTAAATTGGGGGATAGTCTGCAATCATGCAATATAATCAAGTAAACTTGGTCTCACCTGAATTACTGATGGAATTCATACAAAAGCAATAATCTCAAACAATTTAGCAGCATTCTTAAACATTACTATGTGCATACATATGATAGAAGATCTAAGAAGGTAAAACAGTACATTTATCTTCCGATTAAGATTGAAATCAAATCGGAAACAATCTTAAGCAGGTGCTTTTCGGCCATTATTAAGATTCGCACAGCTTTGTTTGCGAATGCTTTCCGTATTGTATAAAAAATAATAATGATAATAATTATTATTTTATGGCGGATATCATGGCAGTACAATTTGCTCGGCATTTTTATGGCATGGCCAATTTTTGCACAGTGTCTAGGCCTTTCCTTTGCCAATTCTGTTACCCGTCTTGTCTCGTCTCCCACTTTCTGCAAGGGAAGGGAATAAAGATAGAGGCCCAGCCCTCCGTCCAGTATTCGCCATTTACTTCCCATGATGACGGACATAATCAGCGAGATCGGATCGGCGCTTTGTGCGTGCAAAATGTGCAATAAAGCAGCAACAACGGGAGGATCGCTAGAGGCTTCGTCTTCGTCTTCGGCTTCGGCTTCCCGGTATTTATTTCGCAGCGAAAGGCCAGAAAGTGTTCTTGGATGGAGTGTTGAGGCCGGACAATGGCCAGGGGCAGGTACTGATCCTCGACAGTGCAACAGCTCGACACTTTCGCCTGGTGAAAGGTCTGCCATAAAGGGTATTTACTGTCGCTGCCGCAGTGTCGCCCTGAAGCCATGGCTGGGCCGGTTGAAGCTGCAACTCAACTCAACTCAACCCAATCCAAAAAGGGACACTCTCGCGGACACACAGAGTCAAAGACAATGGTGGCACAATAGGCAAGGTTGTGGGTAGGGTTCTGTTCTGTTCTGGACGGGTCGTGTCGGGTCGGGAAGGCTTGCACTGGGCCTTTTCCAGTGCGGCCAAGAGAGGAGATCGCTCCAGGTAGAGCCTCTGGCGAGTTAATGCTAATGCAAATTGCGGCGCAATATAACCCAATAATTTTAACTAACTCGCAATGGACAGGGCAGTAGAGCAGTAGAGCAGTAGAGCATTGCAGGAAGGATGCAATACTCGGGAATGGAATGCATAACAATGGGCAAGGACCAGGGTTCCGTTTCGCGAGATGAGGTTCTTTGACGGTTCCTTGACGGTTCCCTGTGTGCTCTCTGCTCTGTGTTAATCCGTTTGCCATCAGCAAGATTATTAGTCAATTTTCATATTTCCAGTCGAGTCGCAGTTTTGGTTTCACTTTCCTCCTTTGCCACTTCTTGCCTTGCCTCATGTGGATGCCGATGCCGATGCCGTTGCCGTTGCCGTTGCCGACCGACGAGTTAGATTTTATTGCAGCATCTTGAACAATCAACTGGAATTTGGTAACATGCTGCGCGGCCTAACCCTGGAGATTGCTCTACTTTCGCCTCAATTGAATCGGAGTTAGGCGGAAGACGGCGGACCCTTGCGACCAAGGGTTGTCTCCTGGCCTCAGGAGTTTCCACAGTCAACGCTTTCGCTGGTTTGTTTATTTGTTTGTTTGTTTTAGGAAGGATTAGCCAGAGGGCTTGACTTGGAACCCGACCAAAGCCAAGGGCTTTAGGGCATGCTCAAGAGATCCCTATATCCCTATCCCTGTCGCGATCCCTAAACCGATCCCATTTGGCAATTTCATTAGAAAGTCATAAAACACACATAATAATGAGATGTCGAAGGGATTAAGATTAAGGGACGCACACACAGGCAGCAGGATTATTAACGGACTAACGGAATCGGGTTATTTTTTGCGCTCAACCGGACGGAGCTTAACGCTAAGCCACAAGCTTAACCCCTTGTGGGCCGCGGCAGGTAAATCGATGACCGATGTCGCTTGCGCAAGGCCCCTACTACTCCCCTCCCCTCCCATATGACACCCCACTACCCCTGCCCCCGCCCCCTCTCCACCACCACTGTACTATATGTACAGTTGCCTCCTCTCTGGATGATTATATCATCATAATAAATGTTTTTCCCAACGAAACTGAAACCGAGAAACTTTTCAAATTAAGTTCCGACCCGCCGCCCCCGCCCCCCCGAAATTGTGCTCCATTATCATAGATATACTGCCTGGAAAATGGTAATGCGAATCCCCCTCCACCAGTGCCCCCGCCAACGCTGGTGGGTGGTGTGGTGTGGTGTGGCAAGTGTGAGGCCGTTAAACGTGCTGCATTATATTAAGACTTCATAAAAGAGCAAATAATTCGCTGGGCAAGCATCGATCGATAAATGCTACTCTATGTACCCCCGTGAACATGTATGTACATGGCTATGGCTATGGCATCCATGTACATATGTATGTACATAATGGGAGTTGGTGAAAGCAACCAACCACCCTACCATCCTGTACTCTCTTCCTTACTCCTTACTCCTCTCCGGACTGCTGGGCAGCATTATACCATATCATACTTGATGAAGCCGATAAAGTCGCATTATTAAGGGGGCACCTCACGTCTCGCTCGCTCTGGGGCGTCCGCCTGCTTGCGGACAAGCGAAACAAAAGATTCGCTCATCCGCTATGAATACCAAATTCCTCTCTCTTGCCGTGCACACAAAGAGAGAGAGATGGAGAGAGAGAGAGAGAGCGAGCGAGCGAGCGAGCTCCATGATAACTTGATTATGTTCTCCGCCTGTCCGCCCCCCGCTTGGCATCCTATTTTTTGTGTGCCCTCCCTTTTGTTCCGGCATCGTAATTGCCTTCATCGTCGCATAATTGTCAGCCAGCAGCAGCAGCACCAGCACCAGCACCAGAGACTCTCTCAGCAGCAGCGACTCTCTCAAAGCACCGCAAGATTAGCACCCTCATCTGCTGTCCCGCTCGAACGCCTGGCTGCCTGCTTTGATTGGCTGCAGTGCAGTGCCTGGGCGACGGCGGCCATTGCGGGCACGAGCGCAGAGGTATATAAGGGCCGCGGGGTGGCCGAGAGAGGCACATTCGAACAGTAACCGTCGCACAGTCCAGACACACTCGATCCGCTCCGAAAAGAGAACCGCAGTTTCCAGTTCTTCTTAGAGACAACGCCCTCACCAGCCCATCAACATCCAAAGAACACATTAGCCATGCACGGATACCGAACATACAACATGGAGAATCACCATCACGACTCCAATGCCGTGGACCAGAAGCCCCTCGTGGTCGACCTCATGGCCACGCAATACGGCAAACCCCAGACGCCGCCGCCTTCTCCAAATGGTAGGTTTCCGCAAAGCCCAATGGACACATTCGACAGATTACTAACCCAGTCTTTTCCCTCTTCTTGCAGAGTGCCTCTCCAGTCCGGACAACTCGCTGAACGGCAGCCGCAACTCCGAGATTCCCGCTGATCCGTCGGTTCGACGCTACCGAACCGCCTTCACACGCGATCAGCTTGGACGTCTCGAGAAGGAGTTCTACAAGGAAAACTACGTGTCCCGCCCGCGTCGCTGCGAGCTTGCCGCCCAGCTCAACCTGCCGGAATCCACCATCAAGGTGTGGTTCCAGAACCGTCGCATGAAGGACAAGCGCCAGCGCATCGCCGTCGCCTGGCCGTACGCCGCCGTTTACTCCGACCCCGCTTTCGCCGCTTCCATCCTGCAAGCGGCTGCCAATAGCGTGGGCATGCCCTATCCCCCATACGCCGCTGCCGCCGCAGCTGCCGCCTCCAATCCGATGCTTCCCACGATGACAGCGATGCCCTCGATGCAGTCCATGCAGTCGATGCAGCAGATGCAGTCCATGCAGTCGATGCAGTCGATGCAGGTCCCCGTCGGAGGACACGCACCCTCACCGTACGGACAATACCGCTACAGTCCGTACCACATTCCCGCCCGCCCGCACCACGCGCCGCACATGCACCCACACGGGATGATGGGAGCTGCCGCCGCCTCCTCTGCGATGGGATATCCTGGAGCAGCCATTGCCGCCGCCATGCCCTCTGCCTCCTGCTACGCGGCCCTCACGGTACCCAAGACACAGACACCGCCGCTGGATCTGCAGTCCTCCTCGTCGCCGCACTCCTCCACCCTCTCGCTCAGCCCCGTCGGCTCGGACCACACCAAGGTGTTCGACCGAAGCCCCGTTCCGGCGACTGCGACCCCCACCACCACCACCAGCCCACTGCCAGCTCCTGGTCTCCTGATGACCAGCGCCAAGCGTCCTGCCTCTGAGATGTCGCCACCGACGACGGTGCTGGCGGAGCCCAAGCCTAAGCTCTTCAAACCCTACAAGACTGAGGCGTAGGCATGTCCTCCTGTCCTCCTCCCCCGCTCCCTCAAAGGATTGTACAAATTAGTCTTAGAATGTCCATCCACCCTCCACCCCCCTCCCAAGTCCTATTTATTGAATGCCCCTCTGGATGGATGATATGATATTGTAATCTATAGTTGAATATTAGTGCTTAAGTTCCAACACGAAATCAAAAATAAATCTACAAAACATTCGAAATTATATCTAAAGTGTTTTTGCAATATGTATTTTACCTGAATCCGAATCCGAATCCGAACCACCATCCGTTGGGTTACCTGGCGATTTACGATCCAACTGAGAGTTGGATTTGTCAGCGCTTTTATGGACCTGGCTGTTGGATTAGCTGTGGAGAAACCTGGCCTGAAATAGACTCATCGACACATCGACACATAGCCACATCGAGCCATCGAAGGCAGCTGCTCTCCTCTCCGCCCCTCAACTGCTGGCCTGACCTTCGCCCCGGCTCTCTGTAGGGAGGAAACACTGTGTGCAAATTGAGAGGCGGAACGGGGACAAGCGTGCCTTCGGAGTGGCCTTCGGAGCACTGGCAGTGTTTGGCCACCCACAAGCAGGAGACATCAAGACAGGACAGCACGGGGGCATCCACGGGGGTTTGGCACAAGCCAGGAATCAAAACAGAGCCCGGGCTCCGTCGGAGTTCGAGGCGTATTAATGCGATTCCAGCAGAATCGATGCGGAGTGAGAGGGTACCCCGCAGGGCAGCAGCCTTGGATGTGGATGTGTGTGGATGTGGGCCTCCTCCCTGCCACGCGTCAGGTTGCATTGCGAGTCAAAATAAATTTCAGTGTCCTCGAATTGTCCTCGGCTAATTAATTGTCACCTCACCCGTTGTGTACTCATTCTGGTCCTATCTCTGGCCCCTGGTCCCTGGTCCCTGCCCTTCTGTCCTCCGACAATTGTCATAATTGAGAAATCATTGGCAAAATAGCAAGCAAACAGAGAGAAATGGGATGGAGAGAAAGCGTGCGTGTCCTGGCAGGAATCAAATTTGGATTTAATTGCCAGACAAAACATGTGTTTCAATTGCAGCAGCAGCAGCAGCCCTTAAAGGGGTGTGGTGTCAATTGCTCATAATCCCGCCTAGCATAGCAAAAAAAAAAGAGGCAACAACAACAGGAAGGCAGGATATCTACAACCCCTGATCCTGGTACTATATCTAATTGAGCGTTCGCATCAAAACATGTTTTGACACTTGCCAGCGAGCCGTAAAAAATGGTCTGTGAAGTGCTCGACCCGGAATCGGAGTCAGATGGTTCCCCCCCCTTGCCACTGCCATGCCACTGACTATGCCCCTTCTGGTATGACACCCCTTTCGTGGCGGCTGCGGCCTGGCTGCTCTTCCTTTGGGGGATGCAACACAAGTGGCAACATTTTATGATTTGATAATAAAGATACACGGCGAGGAGGATGAGGATGAGGATGGTTCTGTTCTGTTCCGTGCTGCCCTGGGGAATGCCTCGCCAGGATTCGGATACAGTAAATTAAAAAATAGCAAAACAGGAAAATCTCTGCAGAATTGGGAGTGGGAGTGGCAGTGGCAGAGGCAGTGGCAATGGGTGGGGTGAGTGGATAGCAATTCGTTTCCCCACGGGCGGAACAGGGCGGGCGGTGTTGACTTTCCGGGCAGGTTGATAATTAATCATGTGGGGATTAGGGATTAGGCTTGTTTGAAATGTAGCAATCATCAAGTTGTTTATTGAAAAATTATGCGACTATGCGGCTCAAGGCGGGCGGATTAGGACACCAGCTGGGCGACACCCACCCTCATGTCTGTATCTGTGAGAAGCATCTGCTCTTTTCATAAAAGAGTTAACCGATTTTCGGGTCTGTTGAGGGAATAAATGCGATATTATTATCAATTAGGCATTTGTATCTAATTCGGCATTGTCTCTGTGTTCGACTGAGACTCAGACTCAGACTCAGACTCCGACATCGACTCATACTCATATTTCAACCCGAGAGATCTTGTGTTTTATGGGGGGGCAATCAATGGATGGATGGATGGATGGATGGATAGAAAGATACATAGATACACAGCAATGAATGGCAGCCACTTCATGCGAAGTTCTCCCACGTCTCCACCTCCACGAGAGGGAAACAATGCATTATTCAATAGCATTATCCAAGCCAAGCCAAGACAAGACAGGCCAAGCCAAGGCTCTCCTCCTCTGCGAGTATTCGATGTGCAAACAAAATTAAGTTTTATTGGGGCGTGATGAGTGGACGTCGGGACTTACTTCAGTTTTGGTTTTGGTTTCGGTTTCTGTTTCTGATTTCTTTTAATAGTGAATTAGCACCTCTGTCTCGTCTCTCCACCCGACCGGGGTTTATGGCACGGGTGCTCCCTGGCCGCTTTCCCAGCATTTCGGAGCCGACAAAAGGCAGCTTTTGTCCGTGGCTGGCTGGAGGCGACCGCAATCCGGGGATCTGTAAGGAGTCTCTCTCTCTCTCTCTCTGTCTTTATGAGGTACGAATTTCACACTAACGGTCAATGAATATAAAGTGATCATCAGACGGGGAGTGCAGCCACCGAAGGGTCCATGGTCCACGGCGAGATCTAAAGATGGGCACATACTCGTAGCATAGATCCCCTGGGCCCCTGGGCCTCTGATTCCCATTCACTTCCAGCATAATTGCAAGCCCAAGTTTGAGCGCTAAACGAAGTCGAAAATGTTTTATGAGTGTGCCAATAGATGTACAGACATAGATACATATGTATCTTAAGGTGGCACCTAGAGGGTTTTGCAATCAGCTCGCCAATGAATAAACATCTTTGTAAAATGATGATGCCAGCAAGCATCGGAATAATTTCACACGTTTCAGGCACACACAGCCTCAGAGAGTAGAACCCGTTTGTCGCCACAAATATGCGAGACTCTGACTCGACACAGATACTGTTGTACAAATGTATCTTCCGCTACACATGTACATATGTATTGTATCCATGGGATGTGCTGTGGCAATTTGCACGCTGTCCATTAACGGGGACCATGGAGACCATGCGCCATTCCGTTTATCGGATCTCATTGGATTCATTCTGCCAGCCTCATCATTTTCATGGATATTAACAAACTGATAATCGCAACAATCAAATTACAAATGCGAGGACGGTTGACCGGGGGGGTGGAGACGGAGTGAATGCCTTGTTTAGCCAACATTTCCATATCTATCAGGGGCGGAGCGGGGGAGGGGGCGACAGTAGGCCGCATTCGACTGCAATTGGTCAGGGTTCATGGTAAATGGTGAATGCTCAATGGAAATCGACAATAAAATGCCCGGGAAATCAAATCAATTGCCCTTGATGGATGCTGCGGCTGTCCGAAAAGTTGCAAGATTTTTAGGGTCAACCAAGGAGGGGGGACAGGGGACAGGGGCCAGGGAGAGAGTCCTGTGGCAGCGTAGAAGGACAGGCCATAAATCTGCAGCTGAGATAATGAAACTAGAATGATTGCGGCAATCACTGGTGTGGCTAAAAGGAGTCCATGTCCATGCCGCCAGAGGTGGAGCATACACTGCTCTGCGCATGTCCCTGCCGCATACATAGTGATAGATACAGGATACAGGATACAGATACAGGACCATGGCCAGTACATAGAATACATTATGTAGAGAAGGACCCTCTCTTTTGGTCTGTTCTGTTCTGTTCTGTTCTGTTCTGCCGATTACCGATTCTAGAGTTTCAGGACTTTCAGATCCTGCGCACGACGGTGTCAACTTTATTGCGGTTTGACTTTGCCCCTCGAGGAGTCAGAGCCAGAGCCAGAGCCAGATACAAAAACCAGGACCATGCAAGGTCCCAGGTTCTGCTTCTACCATGATTTACAATTCTCATTTTTTTCGCGTTATTTTTTTAGGGGCTTTAATGGCCATCGTAAAGCCGCAGGACCTGAGACCTCTACTCTCTCCTCTCCCTCTCTCTCTTGCCCTCAGATGTGAGAGTGCGAGCAGGAGGTGTGGCATAGGTGGTTCCCATTTCGCGAACTGATTCTAAAAAATGAAATCATTTTTTCTCGAATTTCGCAGAGACGACTGTGTAAAGGCTCTTTGTCCTGGACCAGTGCTCGTCCTTTTTTGCACACTCGGCATCGTTTTTTTTTCCCCCGCTTCGAGTGCTACCTAGGCCTCCGGGGTTTTTATGACGGAGATGATATTCTGTGAGGCTCGGCTCGGCTCTCGGTGCTGTTCCGTTTTTTAGGCCATAAAAATTAGGCGGCATAAAAAAACTGCATTGGAATTCTAGTTCTAGTTTCAGATTTTTAGGTTTCCAGAGTTTTTCGGACTTTGGGCAGATTTTTATGAAATTCGCGGAATTCGGAAGCAAAATGCGGAATGCGGAACGGAACAGAATGGCAAATATCCGATATTCCGGGGCTGACCTTGCCTTCTTCTCCGCCTCTGAGGGCCGTAAAAAAATTGACTCGCTGCGGTGCGGTGGATATTTTTTAGAAATGACTTTTTCTGCAGCCTCCTTGCCGATCGCGATCCCGATTCTGATCCTGGCCTGAATCGTAAAAAAAGAAGAGCGTACAAAGGCGGAAATGGCACTCAACACAAATATGATCTTTTTATGGGCCCATCACTAAAAAAGTAAGTCACAAAGTCGCTTTCCCTTCTCTGTCTCTGACTTCGAAGGAAGCCGCTTCTCTCTCGCTCCCTCGCTGGCATCGGGAAGAGCGGGAAGAGATCTGTGGACACTCCAAGGTCGTGCTGGACTCTGCTACGGGGAAAGCCGCAGGACTCTATTCCACATCAAAGCTCTATGCGCCGCCGCAGCTTCAGCTTCCACGGAAGATTCACACGATTAGCGGCATTTTCACGTTTGAAACGGACATGCCATGCAAATTATCCGAATTAATTCCGGCCAGTGGTCATGCCCATTAGGGAGTCGAGTCCCCCCTCCCCTCCGCCCACCAGCAGCAGCAGCAACCACTGCTGCAGCCACAGGCACTGCCACTGCCACTGCCATCAGTCACTGCCGCATGACCTTCAGATCGTTTATTGTCCCTGATTTTGCTTATTTTTTCACAGGCAATTTGCGCCTGCTTCTGATGTCCCTCTCGCTCTCCGTTTGTGTGCCTGTTGTCGGTCGTGTCCTTTTTAGCATTTGGCATGCTAAAAATCTGCGCGATCTTAGCCGGAATCCGAGTGGGATTAGAGCGTTTATGGCCCTTAGAGCACGCCCTCGTCCCGGCCTCAATCCTCCATAAAACACTAAGCGCTTTCCCCTAATGCATCTTTTAGATGCTGTATCTGTAAGCAACTTTTTAATAGAGCATTCCACAAGATGGCGGATGGATAAGAGAGGGGAGGCTCCCATCCCCCCATTGGCAGTTGGCAGTTGGCAGCTGGGAAATGCATCCGGATCCAGAAATATCCCATCCCATGGAAGCAGCCATCAATTAGCATACAATTAAAGAATGCTTAAACAGGGAAATCAACTTGAACTGCAGCCCCCAGATGCGGCAGATACATATGTATCTGTATCTGTATCTGGGACTGTAAGTGGCCAACGGCTGCGGCTGGGAGCAGATCAAAGCGACGACAACATAATTGCTGCTTCACTTCACAGTTTTCGGAGCACACTTAAGGCAGATACACACACACATACCGCATATTACATATTGTATCTGCATCTTCCCTTATCGATCTTGTTGGAGTATCTTTTTTATGTCGCAGCGACAGCCACTGCGGTGGCCCTTGAGGGCTCTGACTGCTGGCGCCTGCTAATTGAGATCTGAGTAGATCGCAGCGATCCCAGCGGCATCCACTTGAGGACATGTCCACTGCGGAAGTCACTTCCTGATGTCCTTGAGTAGGATCCGTGCATCCGACTCTGCCGATCCGGTAATGATAATTCAGTGGAGGAGAGGCCTGATATACCAATGTATGTACCTGATGCCGGGAGCCAGTCCGAGACTAATCCACAAATATTGTCAACTCTTTGGCTCTAATCTGCGCGACCTAATCACTTCCATGAAATGCATAATTGTGCCGTGGCTTTTGATACGCTCCTGACGGAGAGACAAGAGAGAGAGGGAACCGCAGCACGGAGATCGGCAAATCCCGGTCCGGACAATGGCCAGAGAATGGACAACAAGTAGCGGCGAATTAGCAATCCTATCATGCTTTTATGGCCATCCCAACTCTTGCCTTTTGCTCTAGCTCTGGCTCTGGCTGCTGGCCACCTTCTCCCGGCCTTCTCCCGAATCGTAGGCACCGCCAACCCCTTTAGGGCGATAATCCTTCTAAATGTTTGTATTAATTTCGGGGCGTGGACGGATTAGGGCGTTCGCCCTGGGCGTTACCCGCAGCAGAAACCGCCGTCCAGGAGGACACTGCACCGACTGCGAGTCCTCTCTGACCTGCCGTCTAATCCTTTCGCATTTGCGACTGACTTCTGTGCCAAGTCCGCCCCTAATCCCCTACCCTGCCTGCGCCTCCGCGAAGGAGTTGAGTCCTGTTCGGGGACTTCGACAGCGACTGTAACCGGATTATCGCCGATTACCCCAGATGATCCGCAGAAAGTCAATCTGGTTCGGGCCTAATGGCCAGCAGTCAAGTCAATCCTTTCGGCCCCGTTCCACTCCCACTCTCCAGAGATCCCCTGATCACAGATCTCCATAGAGACAGATCTCTGTTTATTTGTTTGTTTTCGTTTGTTTTGAGAATTTCTGGCAATTAAGTTTCGCGATTTGATGCGGGATCGGGGCCACGGGGGCGAGCGCATCAAATCCGTGTTAGCCATACCTGTACCTCATGCATCCTGCATCCTCTGGGCCTTTACACAGGCTCTACTCTCTCACTCTATCTCTCTGTCTGGCTGTCTGTCTGTCTGTCTGTCTCCAAGGCCGCAAAGTCAACAAGTCGGCAGCGAATTTTCCCTTTATTTTCCTGCATTTTTTATGCCGAACTTTGTCTTCCGCTCATTGCGGAGATGATGCGGGGATTATGCGTTGATTGCGTGCAATTACGACTCCCGATCCTGCGAAAAGTGTCCGAAAGTGTCCGAGACTGTTGAAACTTCCTGCTAAATCCTTTGAGAGACTAAAGAACCCCTTTTGTCCTGCCCAAGGACCTTGACTGGTCCTCTGGCATTGCAGCAGCTTGCGTAAAATTTCATAACCCTACGCGGTATGCGGATGCGTTTCGTGGAACGAGCATCCGAATCCGCATCCTTGCGATTATCCTTTTTACCTCTTGCCAATCCGTTGGCTAAAAAACAGCTCCGACACTTCCGCGAAAGGGCCACAAAAAACAAACACACTGAGAGAAAAGAATCGCTCTCAGCAGTTACCTGGCAGATCCTTTCGCAATAACCCACGCAAGATGAGGTCCGGTTATATAACGGGTTTATATGACGATATGACGACTGGCAGGCCATGAGGAAGGTTTAGAGAATTTAGGATTGCATTGGCAGGGACTTCAGCGTCAGTTAATTGCTCAGGCAGTCAGCAATTGCCGGCAATTATAAAACAACGCAGATGCGGCGCATCTTTATCGTACTCCCCCTCAATCTGCAGGATGTGGATGTGGTGGGGGATGGGGCGAACGGGTGATAAATGTGCGTGATTTGGAATGAATGCGCATCGATTAAAACCGCAGGGCAATCAATTTAGCGCCTTTTACACCAAAATTGGCTTGAACACATCCAATTAATGTCAGCGGGTGAACATACACACCAACCCCATCCTCCGTATAGGGCCCCGGCCCCGGGGCCACCCCGAGAAACAATTACAACAAAGCAACAAACCACCCACACCAGCGACCGAGAGACAGGGACTGAGAGATAGAGAGGGTGGGGGCTACAGAGGGAAGCATTCCGGGCAATAAACCTCCAATAAAGCGAATCCAGCGTGAGGCGTCGACGTCTAATTGCTGTTAACTCGTCAACGAGGGAGCGCTCCTCAGGATCCTTGTGCTCCTTGTGCTCCCTTTTGATTAAGTATAGGGTGGGATGTCAGATTAGGTGGAAAGGCAGTCAGAGAGGGAGCGGCAGTGTGGATGTTGGGGCGCGGCAAAGTACACTCTTTGCATCATACACCGCAATGAATGAGTGCCCCATAATTGTGACTCTGAGGCAAGCGACGGCCATCTTTATGTAGCCACCCACCCCCCCACTCCACTCTCCGTACTCTCTCCTTTGCATACAAACTTCTTTCCTCGCTCTCACACTTCAACACACTCTCTCTCTCTCTTGTTGGGTCGCTCTCTGGCGCATGCGTCTTGGCGCACAGGGAGACTGCGCGCTCATTGGCTGTCAAGGGGGGCGTTGCTTGGAGCCATTGCTCCAGCAGATACATTTGTATCTGTTTGCTCAGCCTCTGCTGCGTTCGCTGCTGTGCTGTCGTTGCTGTCGCTGCTCTGCTTATGGCTAATAAAGTAAAGCAAAATAAAACGCTGCCATAATTGGCATTAATGCCGCAACAACCATGAATACTAAAAAGTTTTTACGAGTAAAAGCTGCTGCAGTTTAGTCGAGCGCGAGTCCGCATTTGCAGCATCATTGCCGGGACAGGTTGATGGCCCAAAAGAACGGATAGAAAATGCTGATTCATCTGTAGGTGTGTGTTCTAGTTTAACAAATAAAATGAAATAATATATGCATAATATTTATTTTACATTAATTTTACATACACTCAACACACAGGCATCAGAAGTATGCAACACTTTTACTCAATAACGTAAGACGCTACGTTACACAGCTATTTGAATATCACAGCATCGAGAGTTTGTCAGTCAGCAGACAGATAGATCGGTATTTTTACGGCATTTCTGAGGGGTAGACGGTCACACTGCTGCTCCCTCCTGCAGCTAAAAAATGAGTCGTAGTCTTGAATGGGCAATAAAAACGGGTATGGTTTCTGGACCGTTTTGCCTGTTGTCCATACCCTCTTTTTCCTTTCATGATGTAGCAACTGTGTAGTTACCATGTAGTTACGAAGGATTAACCCATTGTAGACCAAGGTTGTATTTTAATATTCCACCAATGATAATGAGAATGAAGAATTCACAATCAGTAATATTTTCCGCCACTTACCTCAAGTCGTTCAACTGTTTAAACAGGGGGGGTTAAGTGGGCTAAGCCCATTTTATCATCGGTATGGTCACACTGTCTGAAACGCGAAAAGGTGCGGGGGCGCGGAATCTGCGCTCGCAAAGTTAATATTTTTATTACTAAGCTAAAACCGTGCAATGTGATACAGTTTCGCCTGCGTGCGGCCAAAATGCAAACGCGAAAAGCGCTCAATAATAAATGCCAGTTGCAAGAGTAGCAGCCACCAAAAGTGAAAGTATTTGCATACCGAACGGAGTGGGTCACTAAGGAAGAAGAGGAAGGGGAAGCATAGGCAGACAAACAGCGAAACGAAGCGGAAGCGAGGAGAAAATCGGAAATAAAGTGCATTAGAAATAGGTTAAAAATCACTGCTCAACGGTCAATTTGAATTAGTTAATAACTCCCGCCAGTGCAATTTATATATGTGACGAAAATTAGTGTTTTGCCGAGCTGAGAGTGGGCGAGTGAGAGCGAGAAAGAGCGAGAATGGGCACAACTAAAGAGCAACAAAATGAAGGCGACGCCGCAGCAGAGGCGGCCGTGGGCGCCACCCACACAACACCAACGCAACATCAGAGGAAGGAGACAGAAGAAGAAGAAGAGAAGACGCTTCCCACACCGCCAGTGGTAGCCTCAACCATGGCCACAAATGCCGCCAAAAAGATACGCCGAGCCTTCTCCATGCCACGCAATCCGTTTCGCTGGTCGCGTAAATTCAAGACAGCAGCCGCAGCGGCAGCAATAGCAAGCGACGCAGAGTCTGGAGCCGGCAAGGATAATGCAGGGGAGCGTCGAGGCAGCCATACGGCTATTTCGTCCTGCGTAAGCGGCGGACGGGGACGCAGCGGCAGCATTATTTCTCTGAGCAGCTACGAGGCGGCGCCTGGAGACGCCGCAGCCACCACCACCACCAATACATATGCCAATAGTAACAGCAACCACACCAATAACAGTACCAGTAACAGCAATAAGCGGGCACGTGTTCTGCGTCGTTCGTCCTTCAAGAAATTTCTGAATCGCATTGCTCAGCATCTGAGCGCAACGGTGAATGTTGGAGTAAGTACTCAATTTGTATTTGTAATCACTCTCCACAGTATGGGGGTGGGGTGGGACATGCTCGAACATGAAACTTTGCCCCTCTTTCACCTTTCTTTCTTTCGTTCATTCTTTGTTCTGCTTAGGCGGCTGCAGCTTCTAGCTGCGTGCTCGCTGCCGCCTGCTGCTCCTCTTATCAAGAGCAATATATTTATAAAACGGCATCCATCGCATAGTGCGTTATCGTTGACTTTGTTTTGGTCGTGTCTGGTTTCTGTGTCTTCTTTCCTCTTTCTTTGTGCCTCCCCCATACTCCACACTCCACACTACTGCTGCACTCTACTCCACTTTGGTTCGGCATTTTCTTTTGTGCAATTCTCTTGTAAATAATGGAATATTTTGAACAGAAAACGAGCAACCCAAGTGCCCCTGTTCCTCCCCTCCCACCACCCACAGGGTAGGCCTGCCACAAATCGCACTTTGCCACGTAGGTTTTTTTTTGTCTCTAGTACCCCTTCCACTGCTGAGTCATATTTTGCGTGCTCGATGATAACAGAAGGGCACAGCGGCACGAAATGCGGCTTATTGGGACTTTGGATCGGGCTTTCTTTCTCAATGCACCTCTGAAGGTGCGTCAGGGCAGCAGAGTATCCAGAGAATTCCTTAATCTATATGGTCTCGGGACTCTCTTTGTTTTGCTGGGGGTGTGCTGGGTGGCAGTACTCCCGTACTTTGCCATAAACGATCAATGTACAGTTGCATTCCATTCGATATAAATCCTTTGTTTACACAACTATAAATACATTGTTGTTCCTCTTTTTTTCCCGAAGTGTATCCCAAATCTTCTCCGCTCTTGATCGTTCTCAGACAGAATTCAATCTACAATTACCATACCCCATACCCGGGGACGGCGCATGGAAATTAATTTTATTTTTGAACAATTGCTGTCTCATTATTATCATAATTTTTGTGTTTCTGTTTTGTGGGTGGTGTGAGGAGAGGAGCGGAGCAGAGCGGAGGGTAGCTGTGTGGGGCTGGAGCGTGAAGGTGAGGAGAAAAGTAGGGCTGGTGCTGAAGCTGAAGCTGTAACTAGCTGTAGGTGGGGGGCTTTTGCCTTTTGTTTCGCAGACAACAATTGTTCAAACAATTTTTGTGTAAATGTTGCCAGCATTTGTTGCTCTGCTCTGTTCGTGCTATAATGAAACAAAAAATTCAGAAACAAAACAGTCCCTGACTCCAACAACAAGCAACAATGCTTTTCAGGTCGAAAGCTGTTGGAGCCCAGCGATAGAGGGAGGAGACTCCACAGAGGGACTCCCTGCTCCGACAAGGCGCTGGATGACAAATGTGTGCCACGCTTCTGTCAGGAAGACAAAACAACAACAATAGGGAGCGAAGACAAGTGCCGGGCTCCATGACACACACAGAATCCCCTACCCTAGAGACCCAATGGAATTCAATTTGATCTAATAATATCAGATCATACATACATGTACATACACACATTTGTACAACTGTTGTTGTGCTTGTAATGGGTTTATTAATTGTGGGGGGCAAGACCTTAGTATTGCAGTTGACCTTTTTTTGCGCTTTGAATTCCAGAACAGAACGATAACCGCATACGAAATCAGACAGAATTTCATTCAAAGCGCAGCGCAGAGCAAAAGGGTAGGAAAGGGGGCGAGTGGAATAACACGTAATTCTCAATGAAAACAACCGTATATCTGCCTGCCAGAAGCCGATATCGAGTACAGTGGAAGCTGCAGTAAGCCAAAGCTCAGCTCGCAGATCGAGCTTTAACTGCACTTGTTGTGCAGTTGTTGTTGTTTCCTCCGTCGTTTTCGGGCACGGCACCTTTTGCCACTAGCAGCAGAAGTAACAGTAGCAAAAGCCAATTGGCAAACAACTACAACGTATTATTGTTGTTTTTCTCTGTTCCTTTTTTTAATGACATTATGAGGCAATTGCCCATTGTTGCTGCTTTTATGCTTCGCACTACTGCTGCGAGATTACCTCATGGAAAACAATTGCTGACTCTGATTTATGATTCATGCCTCTGGCATTCCTCATCTCCCATTGATTTTATTCAAAAGCTCAGCTCAAAAGCGAGAACAGCGGAGAGCAGCAGAGCACCAACAACAATAATCTCCCATATTAATGAAAAATATTGCAAATAGCAACAACTGAATGGCAATGAAGCGAGCAGGAGTGGGAGGGAGAATAGGTGCAGAGAGAGAGAGAGAAAGTGTGTGTAAAAGTAAAAAGTGACACTCTGTGAAGACGATCTCTTAACACGTGATGGAGGAGGCACACTTACATCATACATACACAGCATGTACATGCATATGTAATGTACAGTTTGGTCCAAGGTGTATTGCATGTAAGGTGAGGGAATATACCTATCCCGAGGTTCTTTTTGATGTTTGCTGAACCCAAACACGCAAGCGGTATCTAGAAATTCCTCACCCAACATTCAATACACCTTGGATTTGTCTATTTCCGTATGCTTTGCAGCCACCCACGAAATCGTGGCTCACGTTGCTATTGCTGTTGCTGCCGCTGCACTTGTTGATGGGAAGATTAGTACGTAACAGCCGTGTATACGCTTAGTCCTCTTCCCTCCTCATTCCTGCCACACCCACACCCCTGCGTGTGAGGGAATGTGTGTTTGTTCCGCTACTGTTTGCTGATTTTCTATGATATTCAAGTGCACGATATACTACTACTAATACTACTACTACAGAGTGGTACCGGCCAGGGGGGAAAGTGGTGGGGGCGGAAGGCCTTTCGCGTATTTCGTATTTCCGCTGTTTCTGGCTCTCACACGTAACTGTTTGTTGTTGCCACAGTACAGCACTGCGAATCGCTGTCTGTTGTTGCTTTTGCTCGCTTTTTTTTGACGGGAGGGGGTTGCCTCGCACGTTTTGCACTCTCACGCTCTAGCACTCTCTCTCCCTCGTTCTACCTCTCTTTACGTATCTGCCTGTCCCGCTCTTTATCTGAATTCTTTTTCAAGGTAAAATCAATTGAGATCAAACTAATTGAAAAAATGTTTTTAGAATTTTTAGCCTCTGCATTTATTTTCGTATCTCTGCCGTTCGCAACATGTTTATTTTCATAAACAATCATATCATTTTTTTCGGATGGGTCTGTGGTACACTCCCTCCAGGAGGAGCATGGGATGATACATAATGTTTTCAGTGCTGCTTAGGCTGTCTAATTAGCCGTTGCTTCCATCACGCTTTGCTTTTGTTGTTTGTCCGCTCGTCCGTCCGTCCGTCCGTCCGGCCAGCAACAGAAATTATTCACGTCACTCCGCGGTAATTACTCTCTGCCTTTGTCTCCTCTTTTGATAACCCCCAACTCCAACCCACTCTGTGATATATGGTGGATATACTGGAGCCATATAAAGATTGTTGGAGCTGCCATAAAAAGGTCTACACTCTCGCTTGGGGCCACCTCCTCGTAACCCTAAAACAGGGGCTAAGTGAAAAGGTGCAAAATTTATGCCCCATCTGCAGGCCAGTCACCGCTTTGCCCTTGCCCAAGACTTGGGCCGCCTGGCAATACTTCAGTCCAAAATAATTTAGATATCAGTTGGGTAGACAGAAGTCAGGGGTGTACTGTGCGTATCATAGCTGCAAGACACTTTGAATTTCCACAAATAATTATTTATAAATATGGCTTAAAATCGATACAGAGTATATAGAGTTTCAATGAATAACTTGTTATTTGAATAAATGCGATGATAATTTGTTCAAATATCCCTTCAGTTGCGATACGCACTGTACATATGTAGATATGGCGCCCATAGTCGTGTCTGATAAGCACTCTATGTATTTCCAAGGTGGCCTGATTAGAGCTCTCCCCACCCCGACACACCGGTAGACCGACAGACACACCAAAGACAACCTTGACAAAGCTTTTCCGTTCTCCTCCACGTCGTAATCGAGCCAACCAAAGGGGCGTGGCACTTGCAGTACACATCGTAAGGTGGCTAGGCAGCCACGTGCGAGAGTTTAAATATTGACGTAAGTAGATCTCAACAACAAGATCTAATTAGTACAGTTCTGGAGGAGGGTGCTGTGGGGAGCGGATAACAATGGAAACAATGGAAAAGGCAGAGTATCAGAGACTTGATTAAGCGGATAACGATGCCATAATCTTAAATGATTGCCTGATGTCTTTTATCTGAGAATTTCTCCGAATCACGGGCATAGAAACGCTTCAACATGTAGCGAAGTAAAAGCTCGTAAATGCATTGGGAGTAGAAATCCATGCATATAATGACGCGATCGATAATAATATGTGTGTCACGTGATCGATCGTCGCAGCCCAACTTTGCCTTAGAATACATAGAACGCCCCGCCTGACTAGTGGGAATATCAAATGCGATTTTATGATTAGAAACATGACAAACGACTATCGATAGTACAGATAGATAGGGAGAGAGAGCGAGAGAGAGTCTAATAATAGTTTGTGTTCGAGAGCCTCCATTAATAAAATGCCGTCTAACCGGTAGGAGAACCTAGTCACAAACTCGGGCTTCACTCGGATTCAAGCTTACGATCTCTTAGGGGGCGTGGAGGGTGGAGGGATGCAGGGAAAGCCCAACCCAAAAGCCAATTTCATTCATGTTCCGAGCCAAGATCTTGGAAATAATAATAGCGTAATGGCAGCAACTGTAACAACAACAACAACAACAACAACCACATGAACATGCAATTATCTTCAATTATTTACAATTATTTAATAAAAACGTAAACGTAACTACAACAAAATTAACAAGAAATCTACTTGCTGTTGCCTTTTTGTTTTTATTTTTGTTTTCGTCTCCTCTTTCTTTTGTGGGTTACGTAAAATGTACAACAAATACTTGAGAATATAGCGCAGTGCAATATCTATAGCAAATAATCATAAGTTATCGCGATCTCTCTCGGGGGGGCTCTTGGGCTTATCACAAATCACACAGCTCCCCAAACGAGAATGGAATTTTCTGCTGGCGCAAGGGAAGCGAGAAAACCAACAAAACGAAAAGAATTCGAGACTTAAGCATAATAATTCGATAAATCGAGTTGCGGGGAATTTTCCAAATGCAACGTAATTGTAAACAAAGTGAAGCCAAAGCCAAAGGACGGTGAAATGCTGGCCGAATCTTCTAATACCCTGGAATAGAAGATTCAAGTGATATTCTAACGAACTATGGAATGGTCTCTTTCGATAATATCCTTTGAGAAGCCAATAAATCGCAGCGAATGCGACCGTTTGGTTGTAGAAAGAGTAGGGCTAGAGGAGGGCCAATCCCAAATCGAATCACGCAAAACAATAGCCTGACACCGACACCACCCTGTGGATATACCACTTGTTGGCGACTCCAAATGCAAACAAAACGAACCAGAAATTTGCTTAAATTTATAAATAATAATGACGATAACGATGACGCTGACGATGTAGATGATGATAAAATTGCTGCCAGGGTAAATTGAGACAAGTGGCCGATGGCTACTTCTATGCCCCGCTTGCGGCTCAATTAACAGAGGCCGCGAGACGGGGTGGACACGGCAAGAGGTACGGAAAGAAAGGAGAAATTGGAATTGGAATAGCGGCATAGCGGCATACAGCAGACGGCATACGCGTCGTATGCGCAACATCCAGGTCTCGAAGTCTGGATCTCCAGCTGTGTGAGAAATGCTTCACATGGCAGCCTGACCAACAACGCGATTAGGTCAGCAGCAGCCACAAGCATGCATACTCGAACGTATTGTACATATAATATGTATCGTATAAGTATACGTAAAAAGAATGAGTGCTACATACAGAGAGGAGATCTGGTCATGCGTTTGTGGCAACTTAAAAATTCCATTCAATTTATTTGCCACAGCCGGAGATCCCCCTTTGCCGTGGGACTGCTGTGGCTTCTCGGTTTACATCACCGTGGAATGGGACTTAATGGGGTTTGTCCTAATGAGCAGAGCTTCTGCTTAAATGCAAAACCCTTTCAGCTTAACGCCGCGTAGGAGGCGGAGGAGGAGTGCCGAGCTCTGGCGCCACTCATATTCCGTAAGAAAATCCGCTTATCGAACGGAACGGTTTGAAGGTCAGTCCAGGGACTGGGGTCGGGTCGGGTCGGGTCTTAAAGTTTGCTACAGATGCTCGAAGCGCTTTAAAGTTGCCACAAGTTCATGCCCCTTTGTCAGGCGGCACTCTCTAGAGCAGCCACTTGGCTGCCATTCAATATGGTTTCTGCCCCACCCACAGGGCGTCTGCTTCAGAGATGTACCATCCGCAGACAGCAAATGTCCGATGCAGCTGGCAAATGTCAATTTTTGCAACAATTTCTGGCTTTTATGTGCTATGGGAAGAAGGGTCGAGGAGGTATTGAGAATGGTGTCCCAGGGCTAACTTTCTTCCAGGGAACTCCAGAAATATCTGTGCTAACCATATATGTATATTTAAGTAAATGCTTTACTGATCTTCTAACTAACATTTCGATTCCCTCTCTTGCCTGCTGCATCTTCAAGTCGGAGGAGCAGAGCTCTGCTGCCGCCAGTCGGGTAAACTTGATAGACATCGTTCCCTTCTACACCGGATGCTGGCGGAGAAAAGAGGTACAAAGTGGTACAGTGCATCGCATGTTGGTAATGTCATGATCTTCTTCGGTGTAGCGCAACAAAAACCCCACACGGCAGAGATCTATACGCCACACGCCCACCCATCAACAGTCAACCAAAAGCGATTTATTTCTTTCTTTATTTGTGGTTTTTTGTTGGCCAATTTTCTATTAGCCGTTGGATTTCTTTATTTTCTTTTTCTTGGGATCTCTGATGCGTGGGTTTTCGCTTTCTGGTAAAATAAAACCAAACCGGCTTTTGTATCCGATTTGTGCGCTTTTTTTGTGGGTCCCCACCGTCTTCATCTACGATTTTATTTCTCTATTGATTCCATTATTCGTTGAATGTTTTTTTCTTTCGTTTTCTTTGTTGTTGTTGTTGTTGTTGGTTTTTGTATCTTTTGAGCTTTGGCATCGATTTGCTAGACACAAAGATGACGCTGTCATCTATGGCCCTGTCTCTGGGTCTCGGTCTGTGTCCGTCTCCGTCTCTTGCTTACTCATCGTTGGCTTGCCTGTTTCTGTTTTTTTGTCCGACTTCGTCATTCTTTCTTTCACTTCCTCCTACTAGTGCATATAGGCAATGTGGATACACGAAATAAACCCACTTAGCATTGACCGCAGACCACCATTGCAGTTGCATCTTCGTGCAACCCATACCACCGCCTGCCGCCTGCCGCCTGACGCCGCATGCAACAGACCCCAGTGACCTTTAACCACTGGCTGCCCCGTAGTTTTCCGCTTTTCGCTTCGCACTGGCGGCTGCCAATTTCATAATCCACAAAATTTCAGTGCCGTTAAAGGCACTCAGCCCCCCCACCCCTATGTATGTATGTAGTTTCCACAGCCACTAGCCACTTGCCACTTGCCACTGGCCACAGCCTCAGTTATAGCCCCACATTTCATTTGATTTCGTTGCGATTCGTTTCCAAAAAAAAACGTGTTTATAATATCGTAAATTCATATTTGAGTGAATAGCCCACAGCCCCTTCTCGCCCCCCCCCCCACCCCACCAAGCTTCCTCTCTTGAAAGGTTGCATTTAATACGAGTGCAGTGAACACTCTTAGCAAGCGGACAGCCTTTCGAAACTTGGGAATTACCTTTGTAAAAGGTTCTGAGCTCCGATTTCTGTGCATATATTTTAAAGAAAGTTTTCTTATATGAGAATACTCTTTTGTTCTCGTCTGTGGAAGTCCTCTTGTGTCTTTCTTTTTGATTAAAAGTATTCACCGTATAAGACTTAAGTTCTTTGGTTCTTTTGTTGATTTGGTTTTAAGTTTCTTAATTTTTCTGATGGAAAATTTTTCATAGCGTGTGATTCAGTGCAAAATAATATTTCTTTGATCATTTGAGCACATATTTTGTAGTAAATTAATCTTCATAGTCCCACACAGACACACATCGATGATCCTCCACGTTTACGCAGCTCGTTAGCTATCGTTAAATATATTGTAATCCGAATTGGAGATATGTACATATGTATGGACACTGCCAATTGATTCGCCAAATATTATAATAAGATATAGGACTGTCCATTCGATAGAGTCTGCCGTCTGTCTTTTGAATACTAGGAATACCTTTTGAGAGTACTCAAATATTCGGTCTTTGGCTTGAGTTGGCTTTCTTTCTTGTTTTTATTTGTGTGTGTGTGTCTGTTTATTTTCTTATTTTCCAACAAAATATTTCTTCATTTATCGCAAATTGATGTCCGAGAGCTGCGCTAAACAATTTTTAATTGGCAACGAAATTGAAACCCATTTGCCCACCCCAGAATGCCCCACAACTCCCAATCGGAGGCTGGGGCTGGGGCTGGGGCTGGGGTTGGAAACGGGTTTCTTTCGGATCAGCCATCAATTTGTTGTACTCCCCAGCGACTAACACTTGCCACCTCTTTCTCTCCCTCTGTCTGTCTAGGCGAATAAACACCGGCAAACGAATGGTTTGGGATCGGCGAGCAGCGGCGGAGGAGGAGATCGAGTGCCTCCCATTGGGGGCTATCAGTGGCCGCCGGATCAGACGCCCGGAGTGATGGGGCTGAAGAATCATGGCAACACCTGCTTCATGAACGCCGTGCTGCAGTGCCTCAGCCACACGGACATTCTAGCCGAGTATTTCGTTTTGGACCAGTACAAGGTAAGTGAAAGGATGATTCCATTGAAATCATGTGAAATAATCACATCTAATCCACTTGCCCACTCTCCTCGCTGCAGGCTGACCTTAAGCGCCGCAATAAGATCAATTCGCGAAAGTTCGGCACCAAGGGAGAGCTCACCGAGCAGCTGGCCAATGTGCTAAAGGCCCTATGGACATGCCGCAACGAGAGCGACCACAGCACGGGCTTCAAGGCGGTGGTGGATCGGTACGGGACGCAGTTTCGCAGCTCCACGCAGCACGATGCACAGGAGTTCCTTTTCTGGCTGCTGGACAAGGTGCACGAGGACCTGAATACGGCCAGTAAGCGACGCTACAAAAGCATCAAGGTACGGGAAATCAGACCAGACTGAGCGCAGAGTGCAGGCCATTATAATCTCTACTTTCTACCACACACAGAACTCCTATGGCCGGTCGGATGAGATCATTGCCGCCGAGACACTGGCGAATCACATACGGTGCAACAATAGCTTTGTGCAGGCCGTGTTCCAGGCCCAGTTTCGATCCTCGCTGACGTGTCCGCGCTGCAAGAAGCAGTCAAACACCTTCGATCCCTTCCACTGCATTTCCGTGCAGCTGCCGCAGCTCACACAGCAGACGATCTTCGTTACGGTGGTGTACATGAAGCAGCAGCCGCGACAGATCAAAATGGGGCTGAGAGTGCCGGCCGGATCGCCGATTGTGGCCCTGCGGGAGCAGCTGCAGACGGACACGGGCATTGCGGGGTCGCGCATGGTGCTGGTGGACCTCAATGCCGAGGGATTCACGCGCGTCTTCTACGACACTCAGCCCGTGGAGACGCTCAGCAGCATCGAGAGCATCTACTGCATCGAGGTGCCGGAAGCCCAGGCAAAGATCGGCGCCACCACAAAAGTCGCTCCCTCCCCATCGGCTCCCGAAGCGGCAGAAAAGATCGCCTCTGCCCCAGCACCTGCGGCCGCCCCACAGGCAGATCTGCTCCTCCTAGTGGCCAACGTGTACAGAGCAAAGGACGGGAAAGACATGACCCGCTTCGGAGCCCCGTTTAGTATGAAAGCTCCGCGCGACTGCTCCTACCAGGATCTACAGAAGCGGATGCTGCGCGAGATGTCGCCGCTGCTCAAGCCGGAGGTCTTCTCCTACACAACGCCCCTGGCGGACATGTTCCGCATCCGGCTGCAGGACCCCTCCGCCGACCCCGACACCTACCTGGAACAGGTGGAGCATCCGCTGCTCACCGAAATGATCGACATGGCCCTCTCAGTGCTCGCCTCGGAGGCGGGGCCACCGCACATCAAGCTCCTGCTGGAATGGAACTCGCCCGAGGATCACTTTCTCGCCCGCCAGCAGGAGACCGACGATGAGGCCGTCGTTGAGCACGAGAGCGTGGCACGGCTAAGCGCCAGCAAGGCCAAAGATACCGCCGCCCTAACGCTGGAGCAGTGCCTGGAGCACTACACCAAGGCGGAGACGCTCAGCGCTGAGGACGCCTGGCGCTGTCCCCACTGCCAGCAGTATCTGCCCGTGGTGAAGACCCTGGGCCTTTGGTCACTGCCCGACATCCTGGTGGTCCACTTCAAGCGCTTCCGCCAGCACCAGTCGAAGGGTCCGCAGGCGGCAAAGCTCACCACGATGGTCAAGTTTCCGCTGACCGCCTTCGACATGTCCCCCCACCTTGCCAAGGGTGTCCACGAGAGCGCCACCAGCAGCTCCCTGGGAATCCTAGATGGCGGCGGTCGCGGCTCAAATCTGTGGAAGCGGGCCCGGTCCGGCGACTCGCGCTCTTCCACCCTCAACTCTCGCTGCGACCCCAAGGACACGCGGTACGATCTGTACGCCGTTTGCTACCACCAGGGCGATACTTTGGAGACGGGCCACTATACGGCAGCCTGCAAGAACCCATACGACCGGCAGTGGTACAAGTTCGATGACCAGCGCGTGAGCAAGGTGCCCGAAGATGATATCGAACAGGACATCATCAATAACGAGGCGTATATGCTTTTCTACCAGCGACGCAGCGTAGATGCCGGAGAGTGCTCCGGCTCCAGTTCTAACTCCGGGGATCACTGGGTCTCCCGCATTGCTCCAGCCCCAGCTTCGGCAACCTCTTCATCGGCCGACTCAACATCTGGCAAGGAGAACGACGGAGCTATTAAGGCGGAGGCGGGCTCCAGTGAAGTGGCCGAAAGTGGACCAGCCGCGGAGAAGGCCCTGTCCAAGCCCGTGAATATTCCACTCGTGAATGAAGAAGGTAAGAGAATGAGCCGCATAAGCGTCACTTACATGAATATTAATCTGTATGTAATCCCTCTCTTTCAGTTGCTCCAGAAACCACTGAAGCTGTGGCCCCAGAAGAACCCAAAGTCGCCGCCAACGAACTCCCAGCCCTCCCACTCAACATTGAGGAGCTGGACTTCGCCGATGCCGATGCGGATGTCAGTTTGAATGAAGATGCCAAAAATGAGGGGATAGAAGATCCAGCAGAGCAAATCCAAGCAAATCCAGCAGCAGCTGCAGCACCCAAAGCTGCAGCGGCTATTGAGGAAGTCACGCACATTTTTGCCATGGACGAGGAGCAGAAAGAAGAACCCGTGGAAGTGACAAAGGTCATCAGCAGGAGCGAAATACTACCCGAGAGTCTGCCCACCGCTGAAGTGGTTCGGACCAATGGCCATGTGAGCCCCTCCTCTAGCTCGGCTTCGTCGGAGAGCTCGCTCTCGTCGCGTTCCTCGCCACGTTCGCTTACCACCTCCGTGGCAGCGGCATCCACGCTGCAAAACAAACTCAATGGCCACATGAATACCGCATGCTCGAGCATGTTCAATGGGAATGGGAATGCGAATGCCACACACCCGCAGCTATCCTCTAGCCTGCAGCTTACGCGGCAGGTGCTGAGCAACCACAACTGGCATGGATCCCGGAGCAGTGTCTCGGCTGTGGAGAATGCCACACACCAGCAGCAAAAGCAGCAGGCGGCGGCGGCAGCTAGCCTCAGTCTGCGGCACTCCTTCTCCACCAGCTCCAACTACAAGCTGCGCGAGTGCACCGAGACGCTGTCCTCGCTGCTGCGCAACTCAACCAACACCTGCAGCAAGGACACATTGCTGTTTATTGATCAGCAGAGCCATCACCACACAGCGGGCCTCATCGAGGACGACGATGATTCGTATATGGGACGGTCCTTGTGGGTGAGTTATGATCTGATGAGAGATACGACCTCTTTCTTATTGAAATCTTGCTAAATGTCTCATTAAATATCCCTTCTGCAGATATCCCCAGTGACGCCACACAAACTTATTACTGTTTCGCCCAAGAATTAAGTGGCGATATCGGGCTATCTACAACACAGAACACACACAACACACAAGCAGGAAACAGGACGCAGAACACGGACACACACACAAAAACGCACTATAGATTTAAGCCTAAAGTTTACTTTATATTGATATTTTTACCGTTTAAGAACGATCGATAAGCATTACGAGGACGTTATACAACACGGTTTACTTTAGTAGGATATACATAATACGATTGCTGCAATATGGCATTAAGTGGAAAAGTTGAGATGAAAACTTCTCTACGAATTCATTAAGTTTAAGGTTATTTATTCTGATTTGATGGCACTTTCTAAAGCCAACGACGAGAAGGACTCTTGTTCACATTTTACCAATTGACATTGCATTATATTCTGTATAACTATAATATTAGTGACTAGGCCAAACAAACAGTGAAGTACAATTTCGTTTCGATTCGGTTTAGTTCTCCCCACACCTCCCCCCGCTTATAAGTACTAGCTTCTCTGTATAGATAGTTCTCCTCCATCCCCTTCCGGATATGTATCGAGGAAGTGCTTGGCATTTCCAATTAGGTTTAGTTCTTTTTTTCACGCGAAACCAAGTTTCAAACTACAATTCTGTATGCATAGATACTATATAGATCTAGCTGTAAAAATATACCTTTACCTTGGGGGGGGGGACTACCTTGCACACTTTGATTTGCCATTTACCAAACGATTTGCCTAAAACTTGTAAGATTTGAGCACACATAAAAGCAAACCGCTCTGGCACAGCGGTCTAAATATATGTATGTACTTTTTTCGATTCACATTGGTTCTATATACCAGATATTAATATAGATATATCTATAAAGATTGTATACTGAAACATATTACTTTATAAATAGGTGTATTGTAAATGTAGAAAGCTACACCAAAACATTATATTGATAACAGTTTAAAGACTCTATGGCATTGTTTTTGCAAAATGTTTATTACATATACGTACTCTATATATACATTATATATAAATTATACATACACCACACATCCATGTATACACGGAACGGAGGAAAAGGATCGGGTCGGAGACTATGGAAAGATGGAAGGAAATAGAAAAGAGGAAGGAACTTTATTACGATGTGTAATGTTCATTGAATTCATAAATAAACGTGAAATTGTTGGAAATAATGGAAACTCATATTTGGATGTTATTTAGAAACAACCTTTCACTTATATGAAATGTGCAAACATATAAACAGGATATCAGGTGAACCAAAATAGGATTGAGAGAAAAACCACTACATACTCGGTTTGTCCACTTATTCGAGACCAACTCAGAAGCTTCGCGCTTGCGCAGAGTTCTCTCGAAGACAACACCCACCATAGTCTATCTGAAGAATGCCGAACAGAAGAAGGTTCGTCCCTCTCTCCAGCTACAGCCTTAACCTAGCCTAACCTAAGTGGTTGGAGCTGCTTCTTTCAGTGTTGTGGAAAATTGGAAAGCGGCATATTATACTCGTACCGTATTTTTAATTCTACACTGTAATGTAATGTACGGGTATGTATTTTATCTCCAGCAAAGTCAGCCGGAAAGACCGCTACGAAAAGTGGTTGCGGGCGCCAGACTCGGGGCTCTCTCACCGTCTCTCTGTAGCTCTCTTGTATGCTAAATTCAAGGCAAAGCTTTCTTTCAATCCACTTTCTTGCGGCACGCTCTTGCCCGTTGACCGGGCCTCAAGAAGCAACAGCAGGCGACAAAGCCAGAGTCCCACTGGAGGTTCAACGTCTGCTGGCTGCCACACTCTTGGCTCAGTTTCAGTTCAGTTGCTGCACTTGACGCGTCTTGTTCTGTTCTGTGTTCGCGCTGCGGATCAAAGAAAACCGAGACCCGACTCTCAAGAAGGCCAAGACCGAGACCGAGACCGAGAAACCATTATTGTGTGCGTGTCGGAAAGAAGTTGATCGCCAGAAGAAAAGATTGTCCCATTGAGCATGGATTATCGTTTACTGTTGGTATGTGTCATTATGGGAAAGGGAATGGGATGGCATGGCATTGGAATGGGCGCCTTATAGCTGGTGCTAACTGTTTTTGCCATGTCTGAAGTTCGTTGGCCAAGTCATTTGTTTTACAACATTTGCTCGCTCGATACTCGCGTACGCCGTACGGTACTGCTGTGTGGCTGGGAAAATGGCCCGATTCTGGAGCATGCTAATGAATTAAACTAACTGTCGAGTGGTAGGATAGGGAGTGGGGCTTTGGCTCTGTTCTAGTCGGTTCCGTTCCGTTGGTGCCTTCTTCTAGCCTGGGTGCCGCAGCAACTTTCCCGTTAGCCATAGCATGCACACATTTGGAGCACAGCACACACACGCCACCCCAACGAGTTATCTGGCTGGAGGAGCCACCTCTGGAGTTGTTGCTGGCCATCACCCATCACCCATGGGCCGAAATGCGGTCAATTCTCAAATCTGCAATTAGGCTACAAATATTTACCATGCAAATTCTTTCCTGTTGTTTCTCCGTTTCATTTTTGTTGGGGTTTTTTTTTTTTTTGGTAACAAACGAGTTTTAGCCTCATTAGAATGGGCCAAAGAAGTGGAAAACAGAAGAATGAAACGAGACCTGAGTCTTTGACCCAATTTCCCTTTAGACGGAATTCAAATTTGTGCTGTGAATCATGTCACGAAGTCAAGAGATGCCACAGCTTGGTTTTGGGGATCATCGCATCGTACCCCAAAACAGGCAGAATCACTTGGGCATAAAACAACACAGACAGAAGGGGGAGGAGATTGAGGAAGAGCAGTAGTGGCAATGACAGAGAAATTCCAAAGTGTCTAAGACTGCAGCCAGGCCAGCCGCCCTCACCAGCACAAAAGAGATGTTACTGACTTGACCTGAATCTCTTTGTTGAACTTTTGATTTCATTGAAGTGGCCAGAATTTCAGGGAAAGTTCCCAGTCGCCTGTCCCCTAGCCCCTAGCCCCTAGCCCCTGGACCACAGCACTTAATGGTCAAGTGAGCAGCAGGCCCACAGAGATGCAAAGATCACAGTCTCTGTCTCTGTCTCAGTCTCAGTCTCGGATCTCAGTTTCAGTTTGGTTTCAGTTCAATTTTCAGTTGTCGGGTTTGTTTATTTTCAAGCCCGCAACTTTCGCGCTTTCGCCAAACAACAAAAAATGTCTCAGACGGAGAGAGAGGGAGAGAGAGCATTTCTTTCCACACAATGCGGGACCATTCATGCTGACTCTGACTTCGACTTCAACTCGACAATTAATTTGATTTGTTTCTCCATGCCCCATCTGTGACTGTCTTTTTATTTTTAGAAAATTCTCAGCTTTCTGCTGCTGGCCCACTTGGGTCTTGGCCAGTCGCAGCAATCGCCCGCAACGGACTACGGTGAGGAGCAGCCGCCCGAAGGCTACTACGCCTTTGTGGAGTCCCCGAACGCCGTGCCACCAAGGGTCAGGCCGCCACCGTATACCTTCGTGAATGCGGACTGTAAGGATGTGGCGGCGGGCAAGAAGTCGGCCGTCTCCGTGCACAACATCTGCGGCGATCTGAACAAGGGACAGATACCCAAGAATCCTCTCGGACAAAACGTGCTTGGCGAGCCCTATCCCTTGTAAGTCTTTCACCTGATCTGAGAACCGAGTCGCATTCCTAAGGAAATCCACAACCATTCGTTTCCCCTCCAGCGAGCTAATACGCAACCAGACGCTGAAGTTCCTCTCGAAGACTCTGCCCGTGCTGAAGGCCGACGACACCTTGCCCAAGGTCACCCAGATCATACGCGACGAGCCCGTGGAGCAGCTGGACAACAACAACATCGACAGGCCCTATCCCGGCTCCGGATCCACACGCATTCGTCGCAGCGTCCCCGATGGCATACAGTCCAATGAGTACAGCTACTTCGATCCTGCTTTGGACGAGGAGGACGGACACCACCAGCAGCAGCAGCAGCAGCGGGAGCAGCAACAGAAAAGAGCCGCCGAAGAGCGCAAACCCCGAAAGTTCTGCGATGGCGGTGGCGTGTAAGTAAATCCTATAATCTTCATCGGAATCATCATCATCCCTCACGAACTGCAACAGGTCCTTTGAGCTAATCCCTAATTATCTCTCTCCCTTAGATTCTGCACATTATATCGGGCCATTCAGGGAGACACTGGCAGTGCCGCCGCTGCCACGCCCACAGCAGAGAGACGGGAGGAAGTGGGACCCATTAGATATGAGGGTCCGCCCACACCCTGCCCCGCCAAGGTGGAGTATGCCACGCCAGTGTTCGCAAAGAACTACCAGGGCGCCTGGCGCTATGTGGTCCAGATCCCCTACGAGGGCTACTTCACCCAGACGGTGGAGGTGACGCGCTGCATCCAGGCCAGGTGCCACTATCTCGACGGTGGATGTCTCTCCTCGCCCCGCTGGGTTAGCCTGCTGGTTGCAGAGATCTTCTACCCGAATGCGGAGGACACCGTGCCCACCAGCTCAACGACCACCCAGGCGCCCTCGGTGCAGGACTTCCAGGCCTATCAGCAGTACCTGCAGAAGCGTGCCGGTGTGGCCACCGCCTCCGATGGCACCTCCTCCACGGGTCCGAATGGAGCCGGAGCGGGCGTGGCGCCAGCGGATGCCCACTGCGATGGGCACGATGAGCTGGGCTGCTTCCAGGTGCGTCTCTACTACGACTGGTTCTTGATCCCCGGCTCCTGCAAGTGCTGGCGTCCGGACTACTTTGCCAAATACGTGCGCCGGAAGTCAGTGGCCGATTTGTGAGAGCTCCATGAGATCTTTAGATCCTTAGCATAAGTATACTCTTTAGCAGCTAAGAGAGAAGGATCGAGATGAAGTGCTCATTCTAGTGATCCAGGCGAAGGATCCATCGGCTTGGATTGCGTAGAGTCTGCAGTTCGTGACAGATACCAGATACAATTTTAACTTAGGCGATTAGCTCCCTCTTTGACTGATTAAGCCAGGCGCATTGAATTTCTACTAATAAATAAATATATTTCTTCTAAAATGCCCCCCCACCTCTATCTCTCGCTCTTCTCTGCTCGCCGATTCGCTTGCGGGGATTTAGGCTAGGCCAAACCGCTTCGATGGTAGTGTGCTCTGTTTGTGTGTGTGTATGGGTGCCTGTGCCTCCTTATGCTCTTCGTGAGTATCTGTGTGTGTGTTGTGTTTGAAAGATCCACCGAAAAAAGCAACAACAGAAACGAAACCAGTCCCGCCGCCAGTCAACCAGTTGAGCATGCGTGCCCGCCACAGTCTCGAGACCCATAGTCGAGTGTGCAGTCAACAGCACAACCAGTCGGTTGGGTTTGGGTGTTTTGGCCGGGAGCTGGACCGAACTGAAGCGACGCGACGCCGCACTGGAAGTGCATTACATACACATTGGAGCCACCACTGCCGCCACTCGAAAATAGGTGCAAAACTTGTGCAAAGCCTTGACGAACGGCCTCAAAAGGCTGCCACACAGAATCACACTCTGAATTGGTGGATACATTTCCGCATAGCTTAAGGTAAGTACTCGTAGAATAATGCCGAAAAGTATTGGTTTCTTAAGAGCCTGGGCTTGGGGGAAATTTAAATCCAATTTGTAGGTGGAAACTTGTGTCAAGTCTGGAAGAAAAGTTACAAGATGTTCGCAAAAGCATTTGGATTCTGAGTGAAGTTTTTGTTTATAAACAATCCCATACAATGGGAAAAAATATGAAACAAAGCAGGAAAAGGAGGCCGTAGCTTTAGATACCATTGCAGAATGGTACTGTGACAGTTTTATGATTTTACAGTGCAAACTTTTGAAAGGCGAATAACCTTCCTTGTGTGCCCTATAAGTCCGTCAAGAAACACTAGTGCCTTTAGCAACGGTATACAAAAGTTCAGGGCGTGAGTCTTTCCTTTTGGAAGATGATGTGAGCCATGGGTTAGGCAATTCTCTTTGGTTTTCCCATCATACATTCCATCAACATCTCCACCTCTGTCTAAGTCTTAGACTCCGTTCGTTGACTGAATCATGAAAGATCCAAATGGGCTCACATGAATATTCAAGTTATGCATTGAGTCCACTGCGTGGGACCATCCATAATCCGAGTACACACTTTCCATTTTGGGTCTCTCTTTCAGAGGAAGATGCTGCGGCAGAAAACCAGCACCAGCATGCTGGCCCTCAACACCAGCGATGCTCTAAATAGAAACAGTCCCAGCCAAGGACAGTCCCTGGACATGGATGCACTGCCCAAGCAATTCGTGCTGTCCATGAAGAAGCTCTTCGATATCCTGGACGACAAGCAGAGCGGCTACGTGAGGTATGTGGACATCGAAAAGGGTTGGCAGGACGATGGGTCGAAGGGACTGCCGCGCGGGGTCCTGGACTCTCTGCGCCGGGTCACACCCAGCTGTGGCCTTCTCTCCTTCGAACGTTTCTGTGCCGGCCTGAAGCTATGCCTGCTGCGCAATCAGCAACAGATGAGCGAAGCAAAGATTCGGCCTCGATCACAGCCCCAAAGCCTGGGCGCTGATCTGGAGTACGGATCGCCAGCACCACCGCCCAAGCCTCCGCGTCAGGCAGCAACCGTGGCCACATCTCCTCCGGCTTTGGGCAAGGCGGACATTCGCCACGCCCTCCAGAATTGGCAGCTGAATCTTATGCACAGCGAGCGAGATGCGAACGCGGGTACAGTCAAGCATAAGTCGCTAACGCTAAAGACCGCCCGCGAACAATTCGAGCATCGCGGATCCGCGGATGGTGGATCATCCTCCACCTCGGCCTCGGCCACAGACTGGAACCTGGCCCTGCCACCGAAGAAGTCGAGCAGCAAGCGGCGCGAGTCCCGCAGACACACGCTCCAGCACGGCATCGACTACAATATGCTGAAGCGGCTCAAGCAGCTGGAGGAGCAGCGGGAGCTGCTGCTGTTTGGTCTGGACGGTGTGGAGAAGGCGCGGGACTGGTACATGCAGCAGGTGCTCAACGTGCAGGAGCAGATCAAGTATTTCGGACGACTCGGCACCAGATTCGTGAGTAAAACAAGGCTCTTGTATTCTTCCAAATTTGATTTTCCATTCTATCCACTGCAGGATCAATGGTCGGAGCTGCAGCAAGAGCGCCTCAACTTCCAGCGGGCACGCGTTCTGGAGGCGAATCGCAGCCTAGCCATTCTGGCCGACACATGGGAGCATGGCGGCTATCCGCTGCACATCAATCTAGCAATGCCGTCCAAGCTCTCCGATCTGCTAGAACGCGGCAATCTCTACGATCAGCAGCAGCAGCATCCACACCAGCTCCAGCAGCTCCACAATATGCGTGCCATGTCCAATTTCGTGCTCAGCCAGCCCTCCCCCGAGAGCCAGTCCTCTGCGGGCCTGGGCGACGCCGATGTGGTCTACTAGGGAAGAACTAGAATAAGACTGGGAATAAGTCTTCGACTACTTTGTAAATAGTGTATGTATTATTAAAAGGCTCAACAGTCGGATCTACTCTAGACGGGATTAGGGAAGCGACGCATGTACTTGTTCAGTTGCTTATAGTTAAGGTTGTTGCCCGGCTGCACGACTCCTTGGTTGACGGTTTTCTTGGCCTCGAATTTGCGGTCCATGTAGCACTTGAAGCAGTTCTGGAACTGCTGTATCTCTTTGTGGCAGTACTTTTCCACGAACTCGTTGTCCTTCATGCAGGCGAAGAGCATGCCCATCTCCTGCAGACAGGCCACATCCGATCCAGAGTCTGCCTTACCGCTCACCGTGTTCTTCAGGCGCAGCGGCAGAATCTCCTGGAATGGTACATCCTTCTCGCTCTGGGGAGCGCGGCCACGTGCTGCATAGAGGGCTCCGGGAATGCGCATTTCTACGGAAAACACCAAGTCACTCAATTCCCTCCTTTTTAGTCAAATAAATACAAGTTTTACCAATAATATTCCTTTTCTCCGTTATTCAGATCAGCTGTTCCGGTTACGTCAAGCAATGCGATACTATGCGATGATTTTCTCTCCTCTTTTCGATAAGTATCGCGACATGGATGTTTTTAGATTAAAACAAATTAAATCAAAAATTAAAAACAACCTCTTCGGATGATAATACCAATACCAAAATAATCTTTTTGGAAACATTTTGCCTTTTTTTTACAAACAATTTTTAATAATAACCTAACCAACACTATCAGATTTTGTCGTAGCTCGCAGCACTGCTTCCGCGTCAAACAACATTTCAGCGACAAAACAACAAAAAACAGTCGGGTATATAGATATATACGAAAAAGGGTAAATAATAGCACGGAAAGGAAGGTCAAGAATTACAGGGCATAACTTGACTGCCAGTTATTAACGCCCACGCGTCATGGAAGCCGCCCAGAACCAGGACCAGGCGGCCCAGCTCGATGGGCCAACAGACGCGGAGCCGCCGCACCAGCATCCGCTGTCGAACAGTGTGGGCAGTCTGAAGCGCCAGATCAGCCGTTTCCATCCCTATCATGGGTCAAACATCCAGCTCGATGACGATGCTACCGTCGCGTATCGCAGGGCGAGCTTCGCTGATGCATTGGCTTTCTCGGAGCGTCCGCTGGCGCCGGGCGACATATTCCTAATTGAGATTGAGCAGATAGAGCGCGGATGGTCGGGCCACATGCGCCTGGGCCTCACCGAGCTGACTCCCAATGTGATTGAGGCAAGCCCCGAGGGCCTTCCGCACTTTGCTCTGCCCGACCTGGCCAATATGGGCAACAGCTGGATTTATCCGATCTCCAAGTTCGATATGAATCAGCGGCAGGAGCCCGTCGACATAATCGAGCCAGAGACCTATAGTCAGTCACACAGTGAGTAGACGGCCATTGATGCAGTGAAACTTTTGGTAACGCCTGCTCTCTTAGGAAACCTACTGGGCGATGCCCCGCATATAAAGACACCGCGTGGCCTGCTGCCAAAAAGACTGCTGCGTCCGGCCATGGGCAAAGGAAACTCGGACATTCTGCTCACTGACACAGGTTCGCGCATCGGCATCATTTACGTGCCCACAACCAACAGCCCGTCCAGGGGCGAGCTTCATTTCATCATTAATGGAGTTTCCCGTGGACCAGTCGCCAGGGAAATTCCCTTGAATATGGCACCCCTATTTGTTGTTATCGATGTGTACGGTACCACCAAGCAGATCCGCATTATCCAGCTCGATGGCAGTAAGTGCAGTCAATCGAGCCATGTTTTTCCGTATATTTATAACCGTCTACTTGTTCGATTCCGCAGTTTTGTCCCTGCAAAGCGCCTGCCGCAATGTAATCCTGGAGCACGTCCCAGAGGATGCGGTTAACGACCTGCCACTGCCGGAAAGCATTAAAAGATTCCTGCTGCGCCGAGATTAGTGTCACACATAGACGGCTTTATGTAATAGAGCCTTGTGTAACAGTGTGAATGTCTGAGAGAGTGTGTATGCATGAACGTGGATCGTGATAGTCTGTTTACCCATATTTTTATAAGCATGTACCACAACCAGTACCAGCAGTAGCAGCAGCAGCCACAACTGAAGTGCTCGTACATTGACTCTTGATTCCAGACAGCAGGCCTTGGGTGCTTAATGTAATGGATTGATGACGATGCACTCCCCTACCTTCCAGTTGAAAACCATACAACAATCCCATTCCCAGGCCAGCCTTTGCTATTGCAGGTGTATAATTGTAAAATGTTCTAGTTATATTTTATATCTGGTTTCGTTCATTATAAATTGAAAAAAGAAAAAAACCGCATACGAGACTATGTTTGTAAACATAACCATCGTTAGCATCGTGTAGGTGTATATTTTACAGACTCAATAGGAGGGTTACCATACACATACCCCTATCCAAGAGGATATCTACGAGCAGCAGAATATTGACCAGACCCAACACCGCCCTGCCTTTTAGCGTTTCGGTTCCGATCCATTCAAGACGTTTTCCATTTGCTTTACCTCTAAGTAATTGTTGCTATATGTAAGCTAAGAATGTAATAAAATACCGATCAAAGTTGCTGTAATTTGTCGTATTCCATATGCCCCATGGGGTTGCAAAACTAAAGCCGTTTATTCAAGCATAGATAAATGTATGTGTAGACATAAAAGATTGGATAAGTAGTCGCTAGGGGAACTACTTGCCGCGATTCTCGGCCAACTTGGCTTTGAAAATGGCCTTCAGCTCTTCGGCCCCATCTCCGTTCAGTTCCTGATAGTAGGGCAGCTCCGCAAGACGTTTCAGCCAGGCGTTGACTTTGGGGAACTTGAACTCATCAATTGGAGCGGTATCGTTCCCCGAAGCGACTGTGGCCACGGCACAGAAGTCGGCAATGGTCAGATCAGTGCCGCACAAGTAGGGCTGCTCCTTGAGGAAACCCTCCAGAATCTCGTAGCACTTTTGTATGTAGGCAATCTTGTCAATGGAACAGTCCGTCGAACCGAAGTACAGGATCGGCTCGTATAGGAAACGCAGGCGGGCGAACAGATGACCCGAATCCAGATGCAGACGTGCATCGACATTGGCGCGCTGCACCAAGTCCTTTGGATAGAGCTGCTGCTGCTCCTTTCCGTATTTCTCCACCAGATAGGCGCAGATGGCGTGCGAGTCGATTATCGTTGCATCCCCATCTATCAAGGTCGGAATTGTATGTTGGGGGTTCAATTTGACGAATTCCGGCGTCAGATGTTCACCTTTCTGCAGGTTAATTGGCCTGTACGGGCGGGGAGGCTCCGGTTAATTGGTTTATATGTATATGGGGTATTATGGTTGTGGGAACTTACCGCAGTTCAAGATCAAGACCGATCGCCTTGGCCGTGAGCAGAACGGCGCGTGAGGGAGGACTCAATGTGGCATAGTAGAGAGCTGGCTTCGACATGGTGTACTGTGGATAACTGTGGCAAAATGATGAAATTAGTTTGACGAACTCTTCGAGCCACCCACGCGCTTAACTTTATTAAACAGCGGTCCAAACCCCCCCCCCCCCACACCACACCACATATTTAACCGCATACACCAACACTCTCTTACCCTCGGGAATATCAGATAACCACGCAACTACATAAACATTTGAACATACATACGTAAATATGTATATGTAAGATAAGTCACTATCAGACGACACTCCTGAAGGAATTGTACTGACAGTCCAGTTATCGCTGGTCTCCACATACATACATACCTATGTACCCCCCACAATATCCCCTTCGCTGGGAAATTAAATTTACAAAACAAATGTAATTAGCGGCCCAAGCACACACACACGCACACGCAATCAAATAGACACGGGCAAAAGTACAGATGTTGGAACAGCACAGATCGTGCCTTTTTTATGTGTGTCTCTCTTGTTGGCTCTCTCTCTCTCGCTTCGTACACATCTAAGTTTGTTTGCCGGCAGGTTGTAATACCCTTGAAGAGGATACTATCTTGGGCAGACGTTTGCGGTTCCACATAACATTCCGTCCCCAAAAATCTATATGCATTTTCTTGATCAGCTTTTGTAGCCGTGTTTCAATGAATCGCTGCACAAAACCTTGTTTTTCCAGCTATATTTATACAGCGCGGAGTGCTGTTGGATCTGTGAGGGTATCAAATGTTCGGCGGACCGAAGTCCCTCTTGTTTTCGTAGCGCTAATGCAGCAGAATACATGTTACATATGTGTGTGTATGTAGGGGGGGACTTGGTTGTTAGCGTTTGATCACCCTCATCCCTCCACTTTGAAGATTATTATTATTTCACATTTGTTTAAGCGCACAACACTCACAAAATTTCTATGACCGCTCGCTGCAAACTCGGAAAAGTAAATGTGATGTGGAAGAGAACCTGGAGCAGCGTAACGAAACGAATCGCAAAAGGCAGACCGCAGATTGAGCGCGGCTACGGCTACGCAAGCATTTGCATTGGTATTGGTGAGAGTGGCAGCACCAGAACTGCGGCTGCAGATGATGATGATGTCGTTTCATTCGTTTATTATTCATAGACTTTTGGTACAGGTTAAATCATAATGTTTTTAGGGTCTAGGAGTATATGATTACTGGTAATTTTATTTTATAAATTTATGTAGACGAATATGTGAACGTACTTAAAGAGCTTATAGATATGCAGTAATACCAACGTTTCTCATCCTACACGGCAGACGTGCGATTCAAAATTCAAATCAAGCAAATCCTTGAGCCCAGAAGAGGTACAGAAAAAGTGCTTGAAGCTCGAAGGTCCGAAGCCTAAATCAAACGATCATAAATAGTAGTTATTAAATGGTGTCGTATAGAACATTATATGCACTTAATTGGAGATTTCAAATTGTTCGATCACACACGTCTGTTTCGTTTCGCGCTCGCCTTCTCAGTTGTTAATTGTCCAGCATACTGCGCTTGAGCGCCTCTTCCAGGTCAGCGTCAAAGCTCTCCGGCTTTGAGTAGTCGGCCGCGTACCTATCCTTAGTTTGTTCCTTCTTGGCCCCGCCATTCTGCTTGCCCTCCGGGAAGCCCTTGCCAAAGTCACTCGAGAAGTTATGGACATCGAAGGCCTCGAATTTGGCAAAATTGTTGTCCAGTTGGGTGGAATTGGTCGGCTTGCTTCCACCAAAGCTGTCCTCGAAGTTGTCATTGAAGGCGTCGCTACTAACGGCAAAGGCATCGAATGACGTCCTGCTCGTACTAATTTGTTCGCTGGCCAAAGCTTTTGTTACCGATGTCGGCATTGTTCCTGTGGCTGTGGTTGTGGTGTCGTTAAGCTTAAAGTTGTCATTAAATGCATCGAAGAAGGAATCGCTGAGTTTCTTAGTGGTTGTCGTCGTTGTTGTTGTTGTGGCTGTAGTTCCAGCTGTGTCCGATCCAAAGTCATCAAAGTCCGCAAACGCATCCAGCGCCGACTGGGACTTTTTGTGGTTCTGTGAGGCATTCGAGTGGTGCGAGGATGGGGCCGGACTCGCGTTCAGATTGAATGCATCGAACTGCTGCATGATATCGTTGTTCAAGGGTGTTACGGCTCTCGGTTTCGTGTTGTTATTGATGCTCATGCCTTTCATGTTGTTGAGGGTCTTGGCGGCGCCGGTTCCCATCTCATCTGAAATATGAAAATTCTATCATGATGAGATTATCCTGAGCTGAAAAAACCAATATGCGTACGCACCCTCTGAGCTAAAGTCCTCCGCAAAGTTCTTTTTATGGGCCTCGCCCTTGGTACCAACATCCTCCTCCTGATCATCGTCGGCAAAGGGATCTTTGATGCTGAACGGATCTTCATAGCGGTAGTCCTTGAAAGGATCATCCTTAAAGTCTGTGGGCCCCGTGATGAGGCCTGGCGTTGGTGTTTTCGCATTGACGTTTCCTTTGCCGCCGCCAAAGGCATCAAAAAGACTCGCTTCCAGGCCCAGGCTTCCTGTCGTTGCTAATACTCCGATTCCCAATCCCGTTGTGACTTGCGTCTGCAGCGGTGTGTTGGAACGCGACAAGTGTTGGTTATTTGAGGTGGTGGACATGGTGCTGGTGCTGCTGACGGTGGGAATTGTGGACGCTGTTGACGTGGATGAGGATGACGCTAGCAAGGGGTGCAGAGGTGTGCTGGCAGCCTTGGAGCCTGAGGCTGTATCATCGAACAGGGAAAAGCTGTCCAGCAGCGAGGCATTGATCGTTGGAATAGGGGTGGCCGTGGCCATGGGCGTGGGCGTGTTTGCTGGCGTGCTGGGAATGTTCTGGAGCTGTACGTATGTTTGCGGGGATGGTATGAGTGTGTGAGGGGTAAAAATCAAATAAATTAAAAGTAAATCAAATTAAAATCAATTCAAATCGGGTCTAACTTATAAGCAAAGAGATTATACAGTAAAAAAAAGGGGTAAACCATAAGCACAAAAGTCAAACGAAAGCATTGAAGCACACATCGCAAAGGTGGAGGAGGACCACGACCATTAGCATTACCATAATCAGAAACCGGGGAGCCGGTCTTGTCCTTCCCAATAGAACTCTCTCTCTGACGTACGTGGAATGATGTCGAACATAGATATTTCTCTTTATTAATAATGCAAAACGTTTTGTCTGTTACATTGTGTGTATTTTGGGTTAGGTTTGCCGCTCCTCTTTATAAGTACGCATGTGTATATGGATATATGTATGTATATTCTATGTACGGAGCCATGTGATGCACAGAAAAATCAATGCACGGGAAGCTTGTGGGAAGTGTATGTGTGTGGGGGCTTTATTATAATCAAAATCTGACAAATATATAGCTGAATATTTGGAGGCTAAGCTATACCGCATTGATTTCTATGTATAGCATGTATGTTTAAATTTGTATCTGATGCAGTATCAGTAAATAGTAGTGGGGCGGGCAGGCAACTCCGGAGTCTGATGGCCCCTCCCCCATAAAATTCAAACTATCATATTCTGCGGCAGTTACATCCATAATCCATAATACTTATATATTGTATTTTATATGAGTTTACGATGTAAAATGTTGTCAATATATGCTATATGTGGTATGGCTATAAACGTTAGTATTCTCATATGCAGAAACAACAAACAACTTGCATTTAAATTCCCTTTAGAGAGATCCTTCTCTTGACTAGCAAAAAAAACAAACCATCCAAGAAAATATGATTAGATGTTCTCCAGTTAAGATTCGGTATTTAAAAAATTCGAGGGAAATCTCCATAACATAATCGTAATATTAAGTTAAATACAATATATTGCACAACGTTTCGGAATCGAACTTTGAATAGAGCTACGTTTATCCATTTCATTTCTTTTCTTTCTTTTGTTTTTGTTTATGTTTTTTTTCTTGTGACTACATTTATAACACGACGAGACGTAACGCTTGGAATTTGCTTGAGTTTTTGAATTGATTTAGTACATTTAGCTAATTATAGGCATGATTGATAAGTCTGTACTCGCGTACTGATGCAGGAGTACGAGTATGTTTAGGTTAGGTGTAAATATTATATGTATGTGGTTCGCCATTAGCTTTTGTACGCTTCAAATCGATTTGCAATGCTGCTAGAGGAGGAGGCCCTCCCATTAACTGAGTATGTGTGTGTGTGTGTGTTAGTACTGGTATATATGTATATCAGATATATGCATTATAGAAATGTGATTATTTTTAAGATGTTCACTGAAAGTAAAGAATTGCAAGAGATGAGAGAGAGAGACCAGACGGTTAGTTTTATACGAGCAGCACTTGGGAACGGAACCAAACCAAAGGCAAGCCAAAGCCATCGACTACTGGGGGACGTGGATTCACGGGGTGTACGATGTGGAGGGGCTGGCAATTACCGTTAAGCAACAAATCAAGTGTACAATAAACAAAGTAAAACCAATACAAATAATCAAAGTTCTACTTTTTGTGAGTGCGTGCTTCCAAACAAAAATTTATTTCTAAACTACACAAAAAAACAAGAAATGTTAGTAAATAATCGTAATTGGAAACCAAATCGGATTAGCCATACTATAAATACAGGTGGTAGTGAACGGTGTGCATGCATTACCACCGATCCCAGCGAACACTGAATTGGGTACCAACCTTATTGTCAAAGTCTTCAAAGTCAGCGAAGCCTCCTCCCCCGCCGCCTCCGCCGAAACCACTCGTTGGCTGTGGGGAAAAAAGGAACAGGAATTAATAATCCTTCAATTAGTAATCCTCTTAGACACTCATGTCCTGTGCCTTACTTGGGATGCTCGTGGCGGGGCTGGTCTGGGTGGCGGCATCTTGGATTTCTTTGGCGGCAATGCTGGACTAGGCGACTCCGGTCGTGGTGGTGGGCCTGACCTCTGTGCGTTCGGGCTGAGCACCTGACCCTGGCCAGTGGGTGCATGCAGAGAGGCAAACGGATCGCTTCCAAAGTCGTCCTTCCCAGGCTGTAATGCATGATCGGGGGGTGAGTCGTCGGGCTTCCCTCTAAACCCATTGCCCGGCCTTACCTCCGGTGTTATGGCGCTGCTTTTGCTGCCCCCGAAAGCGTCGGCACCGAAGGGATCGCGTTGCGTTTGGCCAAAACCAGTTGCTGATCCTGTTACGCTCTGGCCAAAGCCCATAGAAGAGCCAGCTCCGCTCTGTCCAAACGCATCGAAGCCACTGTCAAAGCCGGAGCTCATCGTGAAGCTGTCATCGAAGCCGGCATTGATGGCTGGCTTGCTGACCTGGCCGCTAAAGGGATCGTTGCCAAAGCCGTTGGTCGACTGCTTGGCTTGATTGGCCGCTCCGCTGTTATTCTCGTCGAAGGGATCGTCCTTGGGCATCTCGATCTCCTTGTGGAGTGTCTTGCGAGCGTCATCAAAGTCCGGCTCGATCTTAAGCTGGTACTCGGAGACTAGCTCCGCGTTCTGGGTCTCCATGGCGGCGCGACAGATGAGCAGTGCATCGGTCATCTGGCGCTGGGTCTCCATCAATTGAGTGACCATAGAACGCACCTTTTGATGAGGAAAGCGTAAGCCCAAGGCAACCCCAAGGAATGTACCCCACTTACCGAGCTAATTTGGAGCTGCGTATTCTGCAGATGCTTGGTCAGCTTAGAGAGCTCGCGATTATTGTCGTCGTACTCCTTCTGCAAAGACGATTCCTCATCCTTGAGCTTCTGCAGCTCGGAGCGCTTGGCATTGAGCTCGCCCTCCTGTTCGTTGATGGTCTCCTCCTGCTTCTGGCACTGATCCCGTATCTTGTTCACCTACAAAAAGACATTTGGAAATGCGACTTCGATGAGCGACGGATGCTTGCGGCTGTAGCCAAAATTGTGCACAACATTCAGGCCAACAAATATTCATATACATATGTATAATAAACATGAACACCATAAAAAAAATAACATAAAAAAGTGGAGAAACTGAAACAAACCTGGCTGTTGGTGGTGGATATATCAAGACTTACGTTGGCCAACACGGCCGTAATTTGGTTAACCTTATGAAATCGAATCGAATAAGTTTTGTGGATAAGTTTTTAAGTGCATTCACCGATTTAGTAGGGGTTTCGTTATGCGTTTAGCCAATTTGTTAGCAGGGTGTGGAGTGTAGAGTTTGGAGTTCGTAGGAACCATGACAAAGAAAGGGAAATCAGAGTTCAAATTAAAAATTAAAAGGTTAACCCAAAAGAGCAAGCAAAATGAAGCAGCGGCCTTAAGGCAGAGATGCATGCAAAATAACTACTTGAGCCTGCAGATCGTCCAGACGCTTCTGGGCCTCTCCCCGCTGATTCTCCAGTTGCTTCAGTGTGGCCGTCAAGGTGTCCAGTTCGCTCTGCAAATGCAAATGCAGTTGAGTTAATTCTCATTTTGATTGTGGAATCGAATCTGCAGAATTCACTTACCTGCAGGCTGCGGACTTCCCCGTTCTTGATGCGCACGTCAGCTTCCTTTTGGGCGATCTCCGTCTCGAGCACACGTCTTTCGCGAGCCAGCTCCTCGATCTCCTTGGAGATCATCTCCAGCTCGGGATTGGAGTATGTGGGCTTCGTCTCCTGCAGCTGCATGTCCACGCCCGATACAGTCGAGCGCATTGATGGCGGCACCATGTTGGCGGTCAGAACATGCGGCGGATCCACGCCACGCTGCTTCCGCTCGACGAACCACATGGCCAGGGCGAACTGCTCCACCGTCAACTTACCCGACTGATTGGTGTCGCACAGCGCCCTGAAAGGAAACGAAATGAAAGGAAACGGTTAAGGCTAGCTTCCATCGGAAACGGTTAACAGCTGCAATCCAATCCTCACCAGATGTCTGCCAGACTGCGTTGTGGTATACCCGACTTTATGAAAATGTCCTTCACCTCGAGGCCAGAGACCAGGCCGTCCTTGTCCAGGTCCGACTGTCGGAATATCTCCTCGAATCGGTTCAGCTCGGAGGCAGTCACCACCCAGTCTGCATTGGCCGTCACCGGGGCGCCGATTGGTATGAGAGGATCGGTCTGGATCAGAGGCTGGGAACTGACCGCGCCCACGGGCGGAATGCGAGTCATGGGCGGCACGGCTATGGGCATAGGAATAGCCGCCGGCGGGGCAATGTCCTTGGGGAAGTTGGCGACGAAGCCACTATCGCCGAACCCCTCACCGCTGGGGGCACGCGGCATGGGAGCGCCAGCTGGTGGTGGAGGCATGGCAGGTTTGGGAGGCGGCCCAGTGCCACCGGGCTTCCGCAGCTCGGGTGGTAGGACACTGGGCACGGTGCGCTTCTGGAGCGTCTGATAGACGAGATGCATGGCCACGATAAATTCGTGCTTGTCCAAGTTGCCGTCCTTGTCCTGATCAGCCAGGTCCCAGATGGTGCCGAGGATGTTCATCGGTAGCTTGGACTCCATAAGCACGCCTTTCACCTTGTCGCCGGGCAGCATGCCGTCGTGTGGACGGAGCGACTGGAAAAGCTGCTCGTATTTAAGCCGATCGATGACACTGATTGTCCAGTCGCCGGTGGCCGCGCCTCCGCTCGCGACGGGACCTGTTTGAATGCGAGCGGGCACCGTTTTTGGTAATTCACCCTGAGAAAAAGGTCATATTGTATGACACACATAAGTTCGTGGCTATTGTGTAACTGGTGCAAGGTTTATGCCGATTTACTCACCACTTTCGGAGGGTTGACAGTGTCCACATAGATGTTGTTCATGTTGGCCACCTGTCCCGCCTGGGAGAGCGAGACTAGCTTCAGGGCCACAAAGAAACCGGGCTTGTCAAGGAAGCCCTTCCCATTTGGATCGGACAGATCCCAGATCCGACTGAGCACCACATCGCTGAGGCCGGACCTCTTGAGAAATTTGGCCGCCGTCATGGCCTCGATGGCTCCAGTGCCTTTCGGGTCAATCTGCAAAAATCAATAGGGGGTTGCAAAAAAAAAAACGACCCAAGCCACATTCTCGCTCTGCTTCACCACGCCTGGGCGTCCTTACCTGTTTATAGTAAGCCTCGTAGATGCCGATGTGCTTACTGCACACCTTGGCAAAATCCAAATTCATTTTGACCAAATTTTCTTACTGTTATTCAAGAGTTAAGCTGCAGAACGGGAGCAGGGCACGAGAACGCGTAAGCGTAAAGTCTGTTATCACAAAATCGATTTTTCTCCTATTGACGAGGGCGGAACGGAAACGAACTCTCGAAGAGCGAGTGTTCAAACGCTTGTATTTTGTCAACCACGGGTTGCATGCGCGTGGGCAGTTGCTCTAGCCACCTACAGTATTTCTTCGCGCATTTCAGGCCTACATTTAACATTTAATTGCAATTGAAAACGAATACACTTCTTAAATTTAGTTTTTTTTTTGTCTTTTACAAGCGCAGCAACACCCCGCACCCTTTTGGTGGCAGTGTGACCGTTTACTTATCTATAAGAAATATACCGAAAATACGTCACAGTTCAACAATATACCGTAAATATACTGACTAATTATTTGTGTTCATATTCCATCATATTCCTCGACTTTGATATTCGGTTGAAAATAACTAGTTAGCTACGTCCATCAGCCTTGAAGAAATAATTTTATTCGGTTATTGAATCAGTTTCCTAAGAGACTGACTATTTTTAAGTTCTCATATTTTTTGGATTGCTTATTAAATAAGGTTTAAGCGAAACGGTCAGCTACAATTTCACCAAAATTAATTTGTTGTACGTGGTTGCTACACGCTAACTACACGCCTTTTACTATATTTGTATGTAAATATAGCGACACCTGAAGGGCAAATGTGTACGTTTTAAACATTTTTTGTAAAATAAAAAAGGCGCGAAAGACGAAAAGCTAAATTCTGTTTTTCAAGCTTCTTCGAAACTTGATTGGTATTGACATGTTTTTTACCTATTGATGCGGTTGATGCATTCTTATACTCGGTATTTCTAAGCAGACCATAGAAAACAATATTTCGGTGAAATAGATTTAAAACAGCATTCATTGGAGCCTGAGGACAAAAATTTCTCCAATTTTATAATATTCATTTCGCTAGACCTGCGCCAAAGTGAAATTTGAACTCGATACAGAGGAACAAATGTGGCAAAGTGATGCAGTAAAGCGGTATTTAAGAGAGAGAATAATAAAAAAAAATATTTTTAATTGTTTATTTTGTATTATGTTGGAGCTTGAAACTAAATTAGAGCAGACGCACTCGACAGTTCTGGGCACCGCACTGGCAATAGAGAACCTTGTTGGGGACCACGCCTACCTCGTAGTTGTAGTTCCAGGTCAGCTCTGTGCCAGAGCGAATGTGCGAGGACGCGAAGAAGCCGACCCAGGGGAAACGCAGATCGTGGGTATCTACAAAGACATTCTGAACAAACAGATTGGGGCTGCACGAATGCTACAAGAGCAGGGGAACAAGCATTAATTGAAGATAATTACATGTAACTCGGCTCAACAAAACTCACATTGAAGTAGCGTCCCAAATTGCCAGTTGTCTTCGCGTCCATGATGAAGGGGGTCTGGTCTTTGCCAAAGAAGCGGCGCACAGAGTTTTCACGCACTGTTTCATCCAGATCAGTGTTTGGATTGAAGCTAATTACTGTCCGTTCTTGCGAGTCCAATTCGGTGTTCTGCGTGCTGCTGCTGTTGCTGCGTGAGGAGCGCAGCTTTTCCTTCTTCTTCTGATAATAGTTGTTGGGTCGAAAGTCATCGTCGTCCTCTGCATCGGGGCCGTAGTTGTCATCTTCGTGGTCCAGATCCGCGCGCTCCACGTCCGACTCATAGCCCTCCTTCAGCTGCTCGGCCACCTCAATGTAGTCGAGATCGGCAAAGTATTCGTCCCCCGCATCCTGACCGCCCTCATTGGCCTTCGCCTCCGTCAGCAAGTGACCGGCATAGATGCACACGAAAGCGCCTTTGGGAATGTCGTTGACACAGCGTAGTCCCCAGCCACGGTTGGAGGTTTTGAATACCTGCAGCTTCATCTCCAGCGAGTGCTGGACCACGCGGTTCAAGCAATTCTTCTTACATTTACAGCGTGAGTTGCACTCGTAGATGCCCGTCAGTACGCCCTCGTGCAGACGCTTGTACTGGTAACCGATCTCTTCAATGGGCTTCTTGGGATTGCAGTACCTGACGCCGGTCACGGTCAGCTGCCAGCAGGCGCACGACTCTTTGTCCTGCAAAGTAAACATCTCAATTATGATTGCCTCTCACTCAAACTGAATTTGATTTGAACTTACCGAACAATCATCCTCACAATCGCAGCACACAAGGAACTCCTCTTCGAGATTCAGGTTCACGCCCTCGGTTGGAATGCGCTGTTTGGCATATTCGCAGGGCGGCGGCAGAGTGTTGTCGTAGTAGTTGACTAGAGGTATCGCCATCTTCTCCTGCCCCTTGGAGATGTCCGCCTCCTTGACGATGGTCGATTCTATGTAGTATTCGGCCAGGCAGCGCAGATCGGGAGTGAAATCAAAGTTGTCTACATTCAGGACATTATTGGTTAGCCGCAGATAGGTGTGCACTTCGGCCATGTTGCGCAGATTCCGGCCACAGGGACCGCGATAGACGACAGTCCGCTTGGTCTTCTGCTTCATAAACATGCGCTCCCATCCTGACAGTAGTGGCTTGGACAGCGGACTGTAGCTGTCCAAACGGTGCATCATCGGGAAGGGACAGCCCGGATTGCATTTGTGGCTCTTGAATATCTTCGGCGGCATATTACGCTTTGCCGTGAAGTGCACCACCTGACCCTTGGGACGGGTGTCATCGTCCACGTAAATGGTGGAGTTGTTCAGGTGACGGACAGCGGAGGATGAGGATGATCCAGTTGGAGGTGCTGCAGTTGATGCAGGCGAACCTGATTTCGAAGTGCTTTTGCGGGCTATGGCACGTATCTGTTGATCCACCTGCATGTTGCTGGACTCCATCTCCTTGGTGTAACGTATGAACGGTTCCGTGCGCTGGAATTTCCCGAATTTTGTGAGATACACATCAATTAGTAATAAAAGTCAAACTCACCCTTGGGACCCTCATCTGGTGGATGGCACAGTCGGCATTCAGAGAATTCTGGGTCTCCTTGAAGACGGGAGCCAGGCGCAGCGAGCCGCGATAGATCCATTCCGTGTGGTTCTTGTCAGCCTCGAACTGCATCAGCACCAGGCTGCAGTCGACTTCAATGACTCGGGCGTACAGCCAGGTGCCGTTCGACTCGGTGTTCATGCTTTGTCCTTTGGTGCATTGCACCATGGGCCTATCCACCGCATATCTCTCCACGTACTTCTGGATAAAATCGCGCGAGGCGGGATGTACATCCTCCCACACCTTTTCGGATGCCTGGCACACCAGACGTACATCGCTGTGATGCACATACTGGGTGTAGCCGTCGTCGTAAAATATCAGGTAGCGAAAGCGATTGTTTTGCTTCAGGGGCTCGGCAATGATGCCCGGATAGAAAGCACTCTGCACCACGCCCTTCTCTTTGCCACCTACCAATGTGCCATCAAAGAATGCGATCACGCGTGTACCTAGCCGAAAGAGAAAACAGTTAATTTATCTGCTAGAACTGAAGATTATCAGCTGCACCCACTTACCGATGGGCAGACGCACTGTCGGCGGATCAAAATAGGCCAAGTGCTTGGCCGCCACCGTCTTCATCATCGGATATGGCATGTGCTGATACTTGATCTTATAGGCCTTCACGGTGACACCTCCGCCGGTGGTGGTGTCGCAGATCTCCATCACACTTACAGATACCCAGCTAGCAATGGCCTTGTTCTTGACGGCGTAGTAGGTCTCCCCAATTTTGATCGGGGGCCGCACGATATCACCAGCAGCTGGCAGTTGCTGCAGGCGCTAAAATATCCAATAAAAAAATCCAATCTATGAAATTCTTCTTATTCCGGAATTAACTTACTTTATAATCACTAGGGCAGATATTTTGATGGAGATCCAGAGGAGGCAATTGTTTGTGAACTACCTGGCATGAGTTGTACACGGAGCAGTGCATTTTGTCAGCCAAGCCTTGGACCTGGGCCAGCTGTAAATCCACCTCCTCGAACTCCTTTGCCAATCGCTCAATTTTGGCTTGAAGGATAGTTTTGGACCAGTTGAATTGATTTGAAAATTCCACCTTATTCAGCGTCTTCTTAATGGCATCTTCCAGTTCGTTCTCGATCAGATCCAAAACATTTTTGGAAAACTCGGGTTTTTCTGCAATAAATTAATATTAAAATCTGGGCTTCTGGAAGTCGTTGGATGGCTTCACCTGGTGTCTTTTCGTCCTCCTCCTCGTCGCTGCTGTCCAGGGTCACAAAATCAGCCTGCTCCTGCTTAAATTCCCTCAGCAGCAGCGGTTGCTTTGCCAACAGCAGTCCAGCATATTCCTGAAAAAATAAATATTCTATAAAAACTATGATCCACCAGCAGAACTAGCAGCTGCCTCACCTCGTACATTTCCACGGCCGTGTCGTAGCAGTCCAGGCAAACGTACTGCGACCTTTTCAACTTCCTCGGGACCTTGTAGAAGTTCAGAATAGCCACGCACGCCAGCACATACTGCTTTTTTAGCCGCTTGCAGTTGCAGTTGATGCAATCTTTGTTGTAAGAGATCCTCCCATCCCAGGCAAAGTCGGTTTTAGACTTTTCCTCAGCTTCTTTTGGAGGGCTACCTATTTCTAGATCTACAGCGAGAATTTCGTTGTCGGATTTTTTGGCAGATTCAATGTGCGATTCAATTGAATCTACATTATTATTTCGTTTATCTTTTGGCTCACCTTCTATTGCATCCTTGATGGAATCGACAAGCGGCTCCAGCTTAGTTGTAGTTTTGGAAGTTTTTTGGGTTTCCTTGGATTCTTGCATTGCTTTCGATCTTGGAACTGGTACATCTTCTTCCATAGCTATATCATCCTGCAGTTTGAAACTGTCGTCAGCTTTCCGTGGAATCTCTTGCAGCACCTGAGCTTCAGCTTGCTGTCCGTGTTCCTCCTTCACCTCCACCTCCTTCTCCTTTGCAAGCGAGTCATCCGAAGTGGGACTGCTTATTAGTTCAATGCTGCTGTCAGCCAACGCTTCACTTTTGCTGCTTTCCTTGCTGTCGGGTTCACTTTCTTTTGGCTCCAACTCCTTTGCGGGGCCTGGTTTTTCCTTCTCTTCAAGTGGCAACAACTCTTCATCGTTAACATCGTTTGAGGAAGGCGATTTGAGGGGGCTTTCGAGGAGCTCCACGCTGTTGTCCGATTCGGTTTTTGAGGCCATTGCATCTACATCTGTAGCCTCTGCGGGAGTAGGGCTACACAGCAACTCAATGCTACTGTCAGCTTCGGGATCCTTGGCGTCCTCAAGTGCATCTGGATCCTTTTCTTGAGACTTTCTCGAATTGGGAATGTCATTAGTCAAGTCCTTCATTTCAGCATCTATTTCCATTTTTGCTTTTTTCTCCGGTGTTGTCTCGTCGGTTGCCGGCTGCACCTTTTTTTCCTTCTCCACCAAAGCGGTCGGAGCCACATTCAAAGATGCTTCTGCGCTGTCCAAAATGTCCATGGCAGCGGACTCCGAAGCCATGACTTAATTTTTTCAAATTGTTTGGAATAGTTTTAGCACAAAAACGCGAAAACGCATTTGATTTCTGTTCCAGAGAGAATTTGCAAGAAATTTGGTAACACTGAAAACTGAAGAAGAAGATTGCCATTCGCATTGAACATTTCAAAAGGGAATTGCAACGAACTATTTTCTGCTATACGTTTGACTTTATTTTAGGAATGAATTGTTTAGGAGCTTATGCCTCGACGACCTTTGGGTGATAGCCGGTTTCATCAGCAGTGTAGACAACCTTGACCAGCTGGCCATTGGGAGCCACATATTCGTATTCGCCAGAGACAACCCAGTTATCATGTTCCTTCAGCACACCTGACTGGACAGCCTTAATATGGTTGGAGAGCTCATACGCATACTTGAAGTCCTCAACGTTTACTTCGGAATCGCTCTTCAGGACATCAGCCTCTTCGTTGGCATAGGCGAGGGCCAGAAGGCAGGCGAGAACAATCTGGAAAAGAACACTGTAATAAAGGATATTCCTTTTAAATCTTTCGAGATCTTCACTTACCACGAACTTCATGTTGGATAAGGATATGTATGCTGACAGAGTGCGAAACAAATCTAACTAATGCCATCCAAAATAGTCGTTTATATACTGCTTTCTTGACATTTCGCGACTGACCTGACGACTACGGCGGCGCAGCAGCCGGCAGGGCAGCCTAACGAAGCGTATAAATTTCCTCATAACTGGATTTAAATAGACTTTTGTCTTAATTTAACAAAACATTGATGCAGTCATTTTGCACAAGGCGTGTGACAGGCATTAATTATTGGTCAAGTCCCAGGAACTAATCTATGGTAATCTGCGGAATATTCTCGTTTTACCTGGATGCTCATCATACGCTAGATTGATTTGGGTACACGAGCAACTTGAAAAACTTTGATAAGTGCAAACCGGTACGGTACACAGCATAACGCAAATAAATTGCTATTTATTTGTTATCAAAAATATATTTGCATAATTAGTAGATAACTCCGCTATCTGTCCGTTTTGGCTCCCGCAAAATTGAACCGGTTCTTATTATACAAAACTTAGCTTTGCCGCTGCAGCCAGTTGACCTCCAAAATATAAGATTAGATCAAACAGTTGAATTGAATTGAATTGTGCCGCCAATAAGTCCAGTGCTGCAAAATACATATTTTTATATTAAGAGAAATTTCCAAGCACTACCATCAATTGCCATTCACATTGAAACCACACGTGTTGGTATAAATAATTTTAAACATTTAGAACGATGGCCAGCGATTCTGGCAGTGATTATGAGGTGGAAGCGTTTATAAAGCCTAAACGTGTGCGTCGGGCGGTCAACGATGACAGTGCCGATTTGCTGGGAAACTTTGACGACGAGAAACGAAAGGAAATACTCGATGGAACGTACGTGCACAAGGAGGATGGCAGAAATCCAAGTGATCCCGAGGACAGTGATGCTGATGAACAAGAGCTCTCCGATGTCGAGGGCGCAGCACCCTCTGGCAGTGCGGCCTCCGAGTCCGAGTCGGAACCAGAAACTCCCTCGGATGGTCGGCTAACCAAGGATCAGTTGGAGTCTTTGCTCAGGGGAGCATCGAAAACAAACAGACATGTTTTGTACGTCACAAATCTCAACTTTGAGACGACAAAAGACGATTTAGAGAGACACTTTGAAGCAATTGGTTTGGTAAAGTCCATTAGAATCCCGAAGAAACGTCGCGGTGGCTTTGCCTTTGTAGAGATGATGGACTTGGCCAGCTTCCAGCGCGGCTTTGAGCTGCACAATACAGAGCTCCAGGGTCGTCGCATCAAGGTCCAGATATCAGAGGCTGGCAAGAAGAAGTCGGCCAACAAGAAGAACATAATCAAACAGAAGAACCGCAAGCTGGCCGAGATGCGTAACGAGCAGAAGACGTTCACGAAGAGCGGCAAGTTCTACGACAAGGACCTGAAGAAGGAGAAGGCCAAGGAGTTTCTGGCGCGCAAGCGCTGGCGCAAGCCCGCTCCCAGACCCACCTAACTAATGTACACACTCTCCTTGTATAAGACAACCTAAATATAGATAAACCCTATGATTATTTAACACAAAACAGCGGACAAATCGAATGAACTATTGCCAGCGCACTATGTAGAAGTTCCGCTTTCCAACCCGCAGCAGGGAAACGCCATTTCGGAGTATGTGTATGCCCGCAGTTATCACTTCGGCAATGTTCTGTACTCGCTTCTGGTTGACATAGAAGCCTCCAGCGTTTATAATACGAACTGCATCGGCTATGAAATGGGGTTCACTTAATAAGCAGTCTGTCTTTTTCTTCTGTTTGTTGGCGAATACTTACTCTCTGTAGGGAAACACTTCGCCTTCATGGCCAGCTGCAGTATGGACATTCCCGGCTCTGTCAGTAGATCCACTACAGCGGCTCCCTGGAACGTCTGCTTTATCTCGGCATAATTCAGTTCGGCCAAGCCATCCACCTTCCCTTTGTACAGTGCATTGGTAACACGCTCAGCCTGCTTTAGTCCATTTTCTGAAAAATTGAAATGAATCAGTCATAAAAAATAGATTGGAAGAATCTAAATTTCAATCGTCTAAGGGGAACGAACCGCCATGCACAAGCAATGTCACATCCTCCGCCAGCAGCGTCTGGGCCTTTCTCTTCTCCGGCTCCTTTTCGTGCTCCTGCATCAGCTGCTCTATTTCGGGCAGGGGAATGAAGGTGAACAGTTTCAGCAGCTTCTCTGCTTCGGAGTCTGGCATTCGCAGAAAGAACTGATACAGGGCAAAGGGCGATGTCTTGTTCTCGTCCAGCCACACAGCATTGCCCGCCGACTTTCCAAATTTGTCCCCCTCCTCGTTGGTCACTATGGGCAGTGTCATCCCAAACACCTCTCGTTTGCGCTCCACACGGCTTATTAGTTCGTGGCCGGTCATCAGATTGCCCGTCTGGTCGGAGCCGCCCATTTGGAAACAACAGTTGTGCTTGCGCAGCAAATGGAGCCAGTCGTAGGCCTGGAATATCTGGTAGGTGAACTCCGTGAAGCTCATGCCATCCTCCGACTCTAGGCGCGATTGGACCGACGACCGAGACAGCATTGAACCCATGCGAAAGTGTCGGCCCATGTTGGCAATGAAGTCTATCAGGTGGAGATTGGCGTACCATTCAGCATTGTTGACTATCCTGTTAGGAATAAAAAGGCCGTTATGATCGTTTTGATTTTTGTCTCTTCTCTTACGTTAATGGCTGCAGAGGAGTGCTGTTTTTACGGTTGTCCCAGAGGCACTTTTCATGGTTCTCAAACACTCTCGTCAGCTGCTGCTCGATGGCTTTCAGGTTGCTCTCGATTATAGACTCTCCCAATTGATTGCGTTCCGTTTTGCGTCCACTTGGATCACCGATTAGCCCAGTGGCCCCACCCACTAGAGCAATGGGCCTGTGACCGGCTCGCTGGCAGTGGAGCAGGCCCATGATAACCAAGAGATTTCCCACGTGTAGGCTATCCGCAGTAGGATCGAAACCGGCATATATGCTCTGCTGGCCGCTGGTGAATAGCTGCTTTATCTTGGGCCTGACGGAAAAAAATTTTCATACATTAAAAGGCGATTTATAAGCGCGACTCCAAGGGGTGATACAACTTACGCAGCCGTATCGGGGAAAATGCCTTGAAAGAACCCCCGATCCGTCAGCTCCAGGAGGTTCTTGTGCGCGAAGTACCGCCGAGGGTTGCGGCAGACGCCTTGGAGAGGCCTTAACAAGCTCCATCTTAATTGCAACATTATGCAAAAGTGCACAAAATTCAAATTTTTGCTCGCAATAAAAGTTGATTGAGGTTAGATTGAGCTGTTTGGCAGCGAACAGCTGTCGGCAAACATCTGTTGCAACGTGTTGCTGTGAATGGCAAGTCTCAACTGCACAACAAAGCGCCTTTGTTTTGGTTGATTTCATTGGGTTCTGTTTTCGATTGAACATGTCGAGTGACATGATTCTCTGCATGCAAAAGTTCCTCCTCGCTTATATCGGTACCGAAGGCTAATAGCAATTCGTGAAACATGTTGCTTCAGTAAATTGCTGAAAGGAACTGGTAAGAATTCGACCTCTTGTAAAACTATATTACGGGGATCGGCTAAAGAGCCTCTAAACCGCCAGATAATGTTGCTCAAAATACGCCACGCCCTGCTCGAGATAACTAATCCACCAGCCACAAAGCAGTCTGCCATCATAATCAACAATGAGATTATTATCAGCTCGGCGAGTGTTCTACAGCCCCACTGCCGTGTGGGGACCGATGGAGACAAAGACCAGGCGTACAATGGAATCATCAATGGTCTTCAGCAGTGCCAGCTTATCGATACCCAGGATGAAGGGAGCCGGGCAGGAAAATTTATACGTTCGCTCAATTTCCTGGTGACCTTTGACCGCCAAAGTCAACGGCCACAGCGAAATGTTGCCGCCAGCTCGAGGCGCCACATCCTCACTCGCTACACGCTACATCCTCTGTATGTCTTCTGCGCCTCAGAGGTGTCTCGAAATCTACATAAGATCCTTCTATCTGCGGATTCGGGGGATCATTACTGGGTGCTCCGTTCAAGCTTCGTGGTCCTGAGCATGCGGCCGTCGTCGGAAAGAGAATATTTTGAGCGCTTCCTTGTGCTCATTGGGAACTATTTGCGCCATTTGCAGCCCATTCACACTCTGGACGATGTTTTGGTCATGTGCTCGCCCTTTGGCCTTGAAAACTTCTACAAGACCATCAGCATAGGAAAGGTATCGAACGTGATGGGGCGCAGCGGTTGCTTGTTTGCCATCTCGAATGCCCTGCCGCTGGGCTGCGAGGGATCGGCCGTGTTTAACAACAAGTTGTATGATATGATTGAGTCGGTGCAGAATATTTTGGAAGTATTTGACAGATTTTCCATTTATTCTAGGCGTCTGATTGGCATTGTGATATGTACTTCTTTCCAGCGGCAGCAGGAAAACGTCAACCTAACTCTGGCCGCTAATTTTGGGTACCTCTTGAGGAATTTTATGGAGCAGCTGGGCATTCCAACGACAACATTCAACTTGACACGGGAGCCCTCGAGTTTTGCCTGTAAGAAATGCATTAAGCTGGTGTTTAGCTTCGGATGTGATAATTGCATATATTTACATTGAAGGGGAGCGCACTATTGTAGTAATTGATTCGTCGGGTCAACAAGGTACAGGCACCTTTATTAAGGTCCACAACAAGCACTTCATCTTGACCTGTGCGCACGTTGTGGGACAGGTAAACTCTTGGTTCATAGTCCGCTTATAGATCTAAAATGCGTCTCACTTAGCCCAATGCCAAGGTCCACTGCCGCGCAGCCGATCGCGAGTTCCAGTCGGATGTGATCTGGTGCAATCCGGACTCTACTCGTCCCTACGACCTGGCCCTGCTGACGGCGCCTGACGATGTGCCCGAACGCCATTGCGTGCGCCTGGCGAAGACTCCGGCCACACTCGGCCAGACCGTTTACAACGCGGGTTTTCCCTACTATGTGAACTTTAACTTCAAGTACGACTTCAATCCCTCGATATTCCAAGGTCGGATCATCAATTGTGACAAGGGAGCAATCATGTCCGATGGTAGCGTGCAGGCCGGCCAAAGCGGTGGTCCAATGTTCGACCACAACGGCTACATTCTGGGTGTTTGCGTCTCGAACATAAAGATGGACGATGTCATCTATCCGAACATCAATACAGCCATTCCCATTTGTGATATACGCAATACCCTGCAGCAATTCGCCCGAACCAACGGTGAGCGCAATGACGCAATAATTAATCAATGAATAATATAATGTATGTATGCCTTTTGCAGATGTGAAAGTCCTCAACAATTTGGTTGCCAGCCAGGAAGTGCATCGGGTGTGGTCTTTGGAAATGCCGCCCATACAAAGCAAACTCTGAAGGAAGTTCTATTGCAATTATAGATTTCTACTGACACTGTAATTGATAAAATAATGTGCTATTTTATAAAGTGTGCCATAAATAAACGATTAGTTAAAGGGCTTAGTTCTTGTCCAGACAATCATTTACATGACTCTGCAATACGCTCAAGGAATTGAAGGACTTTGAGCAGATGGGGCAGCGCAGGGTACTGTCCGAAGGCCTAACGGCGGCGCCTGTTGGATCTAGTACCTAATAGATGAAATAATCATATGAGTATAAAGGTTTAAATGGCAGGACTGAGGCTGCATACTCTTACTGGTCTCTGGTCCTCGCGTAAACTACTTATGCCCGAGCTCGATCGGGAGGGGGAGCCGGATTTGGGGGACTTGTGGGACTCGGCAAGAGCCTCAATCAACTCCTGGTTCCGCCTCTGTAATGCCCGCAGATCCAAAAGATACTGTTCCTTTTCGCCAGCGTTCTTCTCGCGATCCGCTCGCTCCATTTCAAAGTCTCTCCGGTAGATTTCGTTTTGTGTCTGCAGATGCTCAATCTGTTCCTGTTTTTGGATATCCCTGTCCTTTAGCTGATTGATATCGCGCTGCATTTTGTCCATAAGTTCTTGGGCGCTTGTCAAGTTCACCTTTAAGCAATCGATCTCCTGAATGTATACTTTTTTCTAAAAATATAAGTCGCATTAAGTATGTACAAAAAAGTTCTCATCATGAGATCATGCATTTGGGAATACAAACCATATCGTTCACTTCCAGATTCTCGGCCAATATTTTGGACAGCTCTCGCTGCAGTTCCCGGATTTGACGATCATGTTCTTCTCGCTGCACATAGTTCAGCGGATTGCTCACTTCAATCTCCGCCGCCTTTTCGCTATCTTTCGGTACAAACTCGAAGGAATTCTGCAATTTACAAGAGCAGGGTGAAACCCCAAAGATAAATGAATTTCATTATGGGTGAATTCTTACTACGAATACAGTTAGTTTCGCAAGTACTCATATGATATGTATGTATATACATATATGTGCATATATACGCTGATATCTGGAGCTGTGGACTCTGCACAAAGTCCAATATTGCTTGGGACAACATACCAGCTTGATCTGCTGAAGCTTGTCAATTTCCACACGCATATTGTTGATCAGTGACGTCTTCTCTGAAACACTTTGTCTGAGCTCATCCTGCTCCTTCTGCCGTATATCCTGCACTAACTCGATCTGCTCCAGCTTCGTCTCCAGTTCGGCCTTGAGCTTTTGATTTTCTGCACGTAGTTTTTCCACCTGCTCCTGGCACTCCTTTAGCTGCTGTTTATATTGCTGCTCTTTGTGGTCTGCCTCCTGGCGCCATTGCTGGGTCAGCTTGTAGTAGTCCTGCATTGTGCGATTGACCATATCCAGAGTTTCTATTGAAGTGGTTTGGAAATTATTATATTTGTGCTCTTAAAAATATTCTTGCTTTACATACTCTTCAACGAAACGTACTCCGCCATCATGTGTTGCAGCTTGACCACATCCTCGGCAGACGCCTGTAGCGAACAGAGGCTGGGAAACTGGGAATATACGCTGTTCTGTAATTAAAAGACAAGAGTTAGGTGTCCGTTATCTTGCAGAAGGGACTACAGAGATTCTTACCTTGAGAACATCCGATTTCACTTCACCCATGATGAAACTTGCGGCCAAAGACTTGTGCCTGTCACTATCAACAGATGTGGACATTGGCCCCGAGCTCGATACAGCAGCAGGTTCGTCAGATACATCGATCTCCTGTGCCACTGTCACTCGTCCATCTCCAGTATTCATTGCATCAGCAATAAGAACAGAGCCGTCGGTGCAGAGCGACGGGTAGGGAGAGCTCCCGAGAATTACAAATGACTCTTCTTCGGACATTGCGCCTACGTCACTGGCACTAGTCATATGTATACAAGCAGAGTGAGCAGCAGTCCGAGATTACCTGGGGATCCCCGAAATCAATTTATTTGATTATACGACTAAGCCAGATGCTATCTGGCACAAAGACGTTGATAAATATTATTTTTTTTTGTTTATACATACATATGTATATATATATGTATGATTAATTGTTTTCTGTTCTACGTCGTTAGGTGAAATAGCATAAATTCAGCGAATCCGTTGAAGTACCACCTTATCTCGCTCCCGTATCTATTGATTCAGGGAAACGTTTTTATTTTATTTATTATTATTTTTCAGTAGCTTCGATCAGCTGTCTCGACATATTGGATTTATCGACGATTTATCGGTCTGACCCTTAGAAATATACCAAAATATACCGTCTCATTTTAAAAATATCTCGTAAATATACTGACTAATTCAAGTTATACTATTATATGTTACATATTCCTCGTTTTTGATATTTCGTCGAATATTACTAGCCAGATAGATTTTTCAGCCATGCCTACATAATTTTATCCAATTAATGAACCTATTTTCTACTTGACTGGTTTATTATAAATCTTGCTTTGGATTTGCACCAAAAAAGGTTTAGCGAAAAAGTCCGTTGAATAATTCTGGCTAACTTAGCTCTAACCACACAATTTAACTACATTTATGTACTTCAGATTATTGTACTTTGACTAAAACTAGGTTTTAAAAAAGAAGTAAAAAAAAGTGCTGGTATTGGAAGCCTTATTGCAGTCAACCGGCGTATGGGCGCTTGTACACCCTATATCGTTAATTTTATATAAAGATACTGTTTTTAAAACGTATATCCTGATCCCGATACTCATTGGAAAATTTCGTTGAAATATCTTTAAAACAGATACTGACTAGTTTCTGCATTAATTAGAGCCTGGGATGACAAACATATCCTCAAATCTATAATATCCATTTCCCAGGGTATGAGTCTGTTGGTTATTTTCAAAAAGGCCAGATCTAACGGTAAGTAGAGGATTCGCTGTCATGTCAATCGATATTTTTATCGATTTCCGTTAGAACTGAAGTCGTCTGTCGGAATTCAAAACGTGTCGTCGGTCCCTTATCTGACGAATTGTTATTTCTCTTTTGAACAAATAAGTTAATGCCAGTTAATGGGAGTATGCTTATTGCCTTTTTGGAAATTCCCGCCAATCATTCATTCAGCTGTGGTGACGTACGTTCCCAATTAAGGCGGCATTGTCGGATATCCGAGATTGATGTGCCCATCACGGGAAGCCGGCCCAACCAGTTACATCGCATTGTAATTGCCAAACTCGGCGGGTTCTAATTGTTCGGGGGATTAGGAGAGTGTCAAACCGGATCTGCCCTCCCATCGAGCGGGCTGCACATCTCCATTGTTCGGCTTTAAGTAGGTTTCCAGGCACGAAGTGGGTTAATAAGGCTTTCGCGTGCAGCTTATGGGCATGCGATGGGTGTGTGCGACAAGGAACTGGATTGCCAAAGATGCGACTTTCATCATTAACATGTCCAACCGGTTCCCAGAGCTCCCAGATCTCCGTCTTTGTTGCGATCGTCAAGTGCAGACGACGATCTCCAACCATTCAGAATTAACAAGCAAATAATAATGATAATAATTATGCGGTTTATTATTCAAGAATCTCTACTTGTATTTGATCTTACGGCTAATGCACGCGAATAAATAAAATTAAAGAAAACTTAAACGTTGTACGAATACGGTCGAAATTCCATTAAAGCTCAAAGTGCATCCAAGAAGTGTCTCCTCCTGCTCCTCCTCCTCAACTAAAACGAGGGAAGGCTCTCAGGCACACTCCACCATACGCACTCATCCATGCACGCAGATATATATTGTATCACATTCAATCCTCACACAAAAGACTTATATCTAGGGCCACGCCACCAGGCGTATGGGTCTTACGCCAGCTGCTGGCGGAACAGTCGCCTCTGTATCTGGTGGGGGGGCTGCAGGTCACGCTGGAGCATGGAGGCGAAGTGCTGCTGCTTCAGGGCACTGATCGTGGCAATCTTGCGGTGCCTGTTGGGGATGGTGGCGCGCGGCCGACCTCCGGCTCCAGCTGCGGCCAGGCCCAGGCGGAAGATGTCCAGGTCGTCGTCGTGGGGCAGCGGACGGTTCTGGTCCTCCTCCACGGGCGAGCCATCGGGTCGGAGCCGGAAAACCAGTGGCCCGCTCAGGTAGGTCTTTGGCGGCTCTCCAGTAAGGGCAAGGGCCATTGGCAGTTCGCTGCTCGCCTGCTGCTTCTGTTGGGGATGCATTGGAGAGGAAGACCCAAAGCCGTAGGCCATGTCCATGTCCATGGCATACTGGTGCTTCTGCTCGTTATTGCTGTCGAAGAGCGGGTTCGCGTTGGACTCCGCCGCCTGCTGCTGCGGCAGTTGTTGGTGGGTGAGGATGATCAGCGAGGAGGCTGGCGGCGTGGGCAACGGCGGCAGCGGCTTCCGCGTGGTGATCAGTGTGGCACTCGGATGCTCCCGCATGATCGATGACCAGACTGCGGAGAAGAAGCGGACGGGAAGAGAAACAGAAATCAGATCACGTACTACTTGGACCACACGTTGATTCTGCAGTGCGGAAGTTCTGATGCGGAAGCCAGCGTCTGGCCAGACCAGGTCTGCTCTGGCCTGGTCTGGCTTCCCACGCGACACGAGTACTTACTCAGCTCATTGGCATCGCGCTGATAGGGATCGAGTGCCTCCAGCTGCGCGTCTGAGAGTGTCTGCAGCTTCTCGTAGCCGTAGCCGAGTAGATTATGCTTGCACTGGTTCACCGGGAGTCCGCCGCCCACCGTCGATTTGCAGTGCACGCTTACCAGCTGGGCAAAGGTGGAGTACAGGTAAGACATCTGCAAAGCAAAAAAAAGAGGCCAGAGGGTGGAGTAGATTAGGCAATGACAGTAGCAGCAGTGCGTGTGTGTGAGTCAGCGGTGGCAGGGGAGTAGCGAAGCGCTGGGATGGTTGCACTTTCGTTGCACAAACGAAATGCATTTCGAAAGCCTCTCGCATGTTGTCTCGCAATCCCCTACCGAAGGCAAGCATCTGCTGCCATGGGGCGTGGGTGTGCTCCACTTTGGGGCTGCCGCTGGAGCTGGCGCTGCTGTGGATGGGTTTACGGTTCAGTAGCCAAACTGAGTGGCCCCCCTCATTGTCTATTCTTCGTGGCTAGCGGAGCGTTGAATGGACTTTTAATTAGCACCGAATGTTCTACATAGATGACACATTCTGCGTCTCTGGCTGCGGTGGAATTTCACAGATATCCCCATCTTCTCATAGGTGACGTCAAGCGATTGAGCTGTGTGTCGTTCGATGCTAATCCAATGATAATAAATTTACAGAAACTCCCCAAATACTGTATCCAAATCCGGATCTTCCCTCACGCCCATTAGCACCGATCACCGGCCGAAAAAAACAGATCAACAAATGAACGGGAAAAACAGAATCGCACGCAATGAAAGTAAGAAGATATGGGAATCAATTCTGGGTCATTGTTTATTTTGGTGTGCTTTGGGGAGGTGTCTAGTGTCCAGTGTCTAGCGTCCCGGGGGCACCCTTGATCCCCTTCCATCGAGCATACAGCCATACATCGGCGCGCACGAAAGAGCTTCATTTGCATTGGATTCGTTTCGGCGTTTTACAATTTTACGCCGTTTGCATAATGGAGGAGACGATCATCATCGGCAGCAGCAGCAGCAGCAGTGGGGAGGGGGCAAAGGTGTGCGGTTGGATGAAGCTCAACTTACGAATTACCGTTACCAAGAGCCAAGAGCCAAGAGCCAAAAGCCAGGCCAAGACGAACAGCAGTGTGCACAGAAACGTGTGCAAAATGTAAAATGCAATTGATACGAATATGCATCACCATCCCTCTATCTCTTTCGCACACGCTCTTCAGCTCTCCATCTCCATCTCTGTCTGTCTCTATCGCTTTGTGTTTTGAGTGTTTTTTAAAGCTAAACATTTCATGCACTTGTGGCAACAACAAATTACTCAATTCCATTCCGACAAGTGCAAAAGTACAGCACGTCGCAAAAGATTGAGGCTAGGCCGAATACCATGTACCGTTTTGAAGCTCCAACCTATTCAATAATGAATCGATCTAAAGCAGAACAAGGATAAGAAAACCTATCGTGAGGAGACAATTTATAGAATGGACCCTCCAAACTAATCATCATCTATGATTGGATCTATCAGAAATAGCTCGAAATATAATTCAACCGCTTTCAAAGTGTTTTCAGGTCTATAGTAATCTTTTTTAGTCTATCTGTAACTATGAAACGCACTGTTTAGTACGTATTTATATGTAAAATAAAGTACGTCATGCAGCACGTTATCTGATTCGAATAACTCTGTCAAAATTTTATGGTCCAGGCCCTGACACAATTAAATAATTAGCCAGAACTCCAAAAAAAAAAAAAAAAAACAAAACATTAAAGAAACAAATGTGAGCAAAAACAAAATATTATCAAAATAATTTATGGCATATAAACGGTGTAAAAATATAAGGTAAAATTCCAATCAGCCTTTTGCGGGAGTTGTCAAAGTCACGTACAGAATACACCTCAATAATGTATGCACATACTATATATTTTTATATATAGATATGTAGATTTAAGATCGTCGCGGAGGCTGTAGTTTATTAGCCTTCCAGCTAAGTGATCAAGCTGACATCGAATGCAATTACGGGAACGTCTAGAGAATGAATTGATCTTGGCCTAAAACCATCTCTCTTGGCCCGCAACTAATCTTAGATCTCTGACTCGGCTTCCCCATATAAATATAAATATAGAGGAATATTCAATTAAAACTGAAAAAAGCTAAAGATGAGAGAAGATTCAAATTAGGCTGTCGCTGTTCTGGTATCTGGTAGCTTCCCGAACTACAAATAAATGGGCGTAGGCCCAACAAAGCTATCAAAGATCTTCCTCCTCAACCGCCTTGGCGGAGGCGGTTCAACGGATCAGTTCAATAACCTGTTGATATGCGCAGGTTACATTATGAAACATCGAAATGGCCAACAAAAGAAATAAACAAAAAACTGAATCATTTCATAACATACAAAAAACGACGGCAGAGAGCAGCTTGAAGAAATCGTAATGAGACTCCGAAGCGGAGTTGTCTCCTCTGGAATGCTATGGACCTGGTCCCGTTCGATTAGCCACTTTGGAAAAAGGGTTCGTTCCCATTACGAGTTGTATCTGCGGCGATATCTTAACATATTTTACGTAAATACCCGAAAAAAACGTAATGCGAACATAATTTATTTATTGAAGTTCGAACCGCAAACCGGCTAAACGCGTTTGCATCCATAAAAAACATAAAGGCCCCAAAAAGCCGAATGTTGAATGGATGTTTTTTATTTTTTTTATTTTTGCAATCGAAAAATCGAAAGCTTTGCAAACGGTAAAAAGTAGCATCGTCGAAAGAAACTACAGCATCAAAAACAGGAAGAAGAAACCCCCATCTATTAATGGATCCCGCTGGGGCTAGCAGCATTGGAAAGTGAATTTTAATTGCAATTAGAGATTTACATAAGCAATACCCGTCATCATCAATAACCCAACAAATGTTTTGTTCTCTTCCCGCCGAGAATTGCGTTGCTATTTTTTTTTTGGCATATAATGGGCTTTTTTTCCGAGATTATTTTCTCATTTGCGGGGGTGCCGGATATGGCATACAATCAGTTCTAGCTGGATCAGCTTACACTGTGTTCTGTTCAGTTCTGTTCAGTTCTGTTCTCTGGGGTTCTATTGTTCAGAGCTTTGATTTTTAAGGCGCAGTTCGCGTGCTTAGCGGTCAGCACCAGCACAAAAAAAAAAGAGGTTTTCAGATTGATGCGCTGCCAAAAAAGAAAACGCAAAAAAGGTCTAATGACTGGGCAAATCGCTATATATACACCTCGCACATTGAAATCCAACAATTAATTAATAAACACATGCAAAAAAAAAAGATCCCAGCAAATGTATTTATATTTCTCTTGAAACAAACTCCGCCTTGGAGTTCATTAACCAAAAAACAACAGCTAAAAAATGAACAAACAGAAGAGAAAATTGCTGCAGTGCTGTCACGCTTTGTTGCACAAACATTTGTGCAGAAAAGTGAAAAGCTTTTAGTTGTTTTTCATCCTTTCAAAACGGAGGGGGCGGGTGGGGGTGGAAAGGGGGTTTCGGCCAATTTACAGCAATTGCAAATGTAAATTGAAACCGTTGTTTGCCATAAATGGAAATTAATGTTTGGGCCATGCTCTGGTGACTCCGCTCGTAGCTCATTTGCGTCCCACCTGTTTTTGGCTAATTCGGATGGCTGCTGGGGATTGGCTGGCTCGCCCCGATAACCTTTCTATGGGGGAACAGCCGAGCGGTGCTCATCGCTTGAGAAAACGAGATATGCATATATGTATATTGTATATATTGGCAATAGTTGGGAGCTGAAACAGATTCGCAGCCTCGAACCTGCTCGAAGCAGGGGGAATGAAAGTGGGAATCGCGTGAAGTCTTGAAGTCTATTTCCACGAAACAAACTCAGACCGAACGAAACAAGTAGACCGGCTCAGCCGGTATTTCTAACGATGGTCATTATCATGGGCAATTGGCGCGAAGTATTTGCCGCATTTTTGATAACGCACAATGTCAAGATCACACTCACAGTCTGCTTGGGGCATATTTATGCCAAGGACTGTGTCCGTGTTCTTCTGATCTGAAGTATATATTGTATATTGTATATTGTGTTTTCTTTGTCAGCGCCCCCAAAGGGGGGCACCGAATACGGTAAAGTTATGCAAATGAGCGACCAAATACCGCTCACTGCCAACTGACTTTGAAGATGCCATCGAGCAGAGTCTTGTTATCCATTCATATTCCATATTAATTTCTTTTGTTTTGATTGCTTTTATTTCAGCATGGAGCACTGCTAGATCGCCGATCCAACGATCCAACGATCCAACGATACGAGTATCTATGCATATTGCGACCAACATGCGTTAACAAGAAAAGACAAGAAGCAGAAGCAGAAAGCCCCGTTAATATGCAAAAATTAGTATGTTTACGATGCTCATTGAAGTTATCACAATATCAATATCAATACTCATATTTATATCGATTATGTTCCACTTAGCCATTCAGTGTCGTGCTAGATTCAACAGATGCGCAATGCCAAGGACAATCCGGTGATTCCGATCATAACTAAAGCAGCTGTTCTCTGTGAATACGAGGTGTTATTGAAGTCTTCATACATTTGTGAATACTGAAAGCATCTAGAGATCTGAAAGCTTTCTTTTTTTCAATTAGCACTTCTTTTGAGACTTTCGAAAATATAGCGTTGACAGGAAGAGAGGAAGCTATAAACCCATTTTTAAGTTTTTCAAAATTGTGGATGTGGATTTTAGGAACTCTGATTCATAGCTTTTGAAATCGCATGCTCATACAATATATGTTAATATTGAATATCTCTCCGATTGAGTATTCCGTCTGGCTCTTACCTTTTCGTTGCGCGTCAAAAACTCCCAAATTGGTATGGCTGATGTCGATCCCATTTGCATGGCGAATGCGCTCACCAGACACCAGGCCAAGATTACTTTCACCGCAGTCGTCATAGTTGTGTTGTGGAATAACTGTTGTTTTTGCTGGGGGCAGGGAGGGAGGTTGCGTATTGCGTACTGCACACTAAGCAATAGGTTGACGCTGACAGCCTTTGATCCGTGCTCTGCACCGTATGCTCCGTGGCCTGGGTCAATTGCACGCTCTTGTTGTGTAATGCCTGTGTCCAGCGTAGACTTTCTTTTTCGGGGCTAATTTTTTTTTTTTTATTGGGTTTTCGTGTTTAATTAGGAAACGCTTTTGTGGTCCATTTGATAGATTATCACTTGGTCCCCGGACTGGGCTTGGACTTTCTTTTGTTCGCACTTAATTGAATTGGCCGAAACAACAAGCGTGGCTAATTTTGTGTTATCTATTGATTTTGTTGTTGCTTCTTTTGTTCGTCGCAGCTTGAAACGCAAAAAGCTCGTTTCACATATGTATTAGGGTGGCGCGTGCGGTGGAGTGGGAGGCGCCTTTAACACGATCACGTATACCCGTATATCCGTCGAAATTCCACTAAAACACCACAACAGCGTTGATGACAAAACCGGCAACGACAATGTCTGTTAGTCTTCTTCAATCGAAGCCGCAAGCGCACACGTATTTATGCTCCAAGCTTGGGTGGGGAGAGAGCGAGCGCCAATGCTGGGGAGCACAGCGCAGGAGAGTGTACGCGAGTGGGAGCGGGAGAGTAAGCTGCGCTTGAAGAGTGTGCGTTGTGTTGGCTTTGTCAAAGGTATATGCAAATAAAGGTAAGGCAGCCTCGGTCCCCGGTACTCCAGTTTTGTGCGGCCTATTTAAAGAGAATCTTGAAGAGGGCTTTTTGAAAGTTCCTCACCTTGCATGAATATATGCAGCTGTGTAAGCTTTCTGCTGCTCACTCGCGCTCGCTCTTTCTTTCTCTCTCGCTCTCATAGCAAACTTGTTTGTTCTACGCTTGCACTAAAAATAAAAATTAAAAAAAAAAAACAAATCGAAAAATCAAAAACAAAACACAGCAATGCCGGGCATTGCAAAAATTTCAAAGTCAAGTTTGTGAAGTCGTCATGGAGTCTGTCCCGATATACAGAGTTCGAGCCCGGATTGTAATTTCCAATTGTTTATGGACTTTTAATTGCCAGGCTGGGCTGGTGAATTCTGGTCAACAGCAACAATAGCATGTCAAATATTTAACAACGGATCGCTAATTAAACAAAATAAATACATCAAATCCTAATATGTTTCGGCGCCAGACGGACACGATCCTGTTTGCGAATTCAATTTGCGTGAACTTCATTTAATTGAATTATAAAGCAAAATGCGGTGAGCCAGTTGACCAGTCCCGAAACGATCCCCAACTCCCCGTAGGAATGCGATTGTATTTAAAGACGTCTGGAATTTCCTAATATATATAATGTCACATAAATTTGATAAGCAGAAATCGTTCCATTGAGTCGTTTCAAAAGAAAAAGAGAGGAGGAAGAAATCCGTTAGGTTGTTGACACATCCCCAGGGCGATTATATGGTGCCACAGAAGAAGAACCGTACCGTTAATGGAGTGCAATCAGTCAGAGACTGGGGGACTGGACTGCCTTCCGGGACCCGATAAAGAAAGGCTCTCCAGAGCAATGTTCTTTGGTATTCTCGACTTTATTTCAAGATTTGCGCACATAAAAATAAATTAGCAATGCACAAACACACACGCATATGGTATAAGCAGTGAAAGATTTCTCGGACGGACACCTAAAGTTCCAGAGATGCCTATAGAGAGCTCTCACTGTTGAATCATATGTCACTTCTTCGTCACAAATGATTGTACTTTAAGAAGTTGCGATCGTAGCGATTGCCTCCGCCATACAGATCTCGGTCCTCGTTGTTGTTGTTGTACATCATGAAGGGGGCGTTCTGGTCGCCGTTGCCGTCAAAGATGGGCACGTAGCTGTTGAAGTTCAGATCCTCCTTCAGACGATGGTCGGGGCGGCGGCCCAGTTGAATGACCTTGGCGTACAGATCTGTGTCCGATTGGAGGGCGCGATCAAAGTCCTTCCAATGCACAAACTTCACGTGCTCGCTGGGAATGGCGTTGTTGTCGAGGAGCTCCATCAGGGTATTGGCATTTACCGGCTGAACCACGGTAAGTTCTCGCTCCTGGCCAGCTGCCTCACCTGTGGCCAGGCGCCGCTTGCTGGGCTGCGACACGTCCACATCCCAGAGCCAACTCAGCAGAGGTGTCACAGCGGTCTAAAGGATAATAGATAGTTTTGAGAGCAATGTTGGGAAAAGGTTAATTGGGTCGTCACTCACCTGCTGTTCGCTTCGTCCTATGCGCGGAATGGTCTTAAGGTTCTTCATTCCAAAGCTTTCGCTTCGCTTACCCAGGCGGGGGACATTCTTGGTGATCTTCAGAAAGAATCCTGGGCTGTCATCTGCCTGGCTGGTGGCCACGAGCACCAGCAGGAGGATAACTCCTAGGACAGTTAAGGATCTCATGCTGATGATAATCCAAGTTAGCGTGACTGCTGTGACCACCGCAACGTCTTTTATATTGGAAAGTCACCCACATTTCGAGATATTTCGGATGGGTTTGAATAAACCACATGCGGGTGGCTCCAGGAATTAACATTATCGATCCGCTTCGACTCGGACCAGATAAGAGCTCAGCCTGACCTGAATACATACATATATAGAAATTCGTTATATACAGAACAAGAACAAGCACAAGTTGAATATAAAAACCTAATTTATTATAAATATTACAAAAATAAATAAGATAAAAGATTAAGGAATTGGAGGGATCAAGAAAGATCCCTTACTAGATGAGCGAGCTTTGCGCCCATTGAGCCACCTCCGTGGGCAAGGCCTGGTACCGCTGAACCGCCTGCTGAATCTGGCCGTAAGTCAAGGCCATTTTGTGCATTTCAAACTCCTTCTGCACCTTACCCACGCCGCTGTTTGAGAGCGGCATGATCAGCTCCCCGATTCGCAAATGTTCGAACGCCTTCAGGACAATCGAACGCTCTACGCTCTGCATTGTGGTTGAGATCTTGGCAAACTTGGAAAAGCGCGCGAATACGATCTCAAAGTTGAAAGGATCTCGATCGTAGATCTCCGAATGATGCTTGATGGCTATGATGAGGCACAGCTCCAGCACAGAGAGGCCGCAGAGCATGTCGATCTTGTCATCCCCCTCGTATTGGGCAGACAGGGCCGTGAGCTGGTCGACAGTGATGTGGGGAGCATCTGGCTTTAGTTGCGCTACCAGACGAAATATGAAATTCTTCAGGAATGCTTCGCTGATGTCGAAATCGTAGAGCATCTGAAATGTTTTTTGGGCTTGGGAGGATTTGAGCATTTTGGCATGGTGCTTGTTCCAATTTTCAACGAATTTGTTGTCGAACTCATACTCCACGCCATCGAAGTGGTTGCGATTAAAGTTGAGAGCTTCCGATTTGAGCAGATGCAGGCTGTCGATGCGGTCGGCACTCGCCTTTAGCTCACTGTTGCTGGGTATCAAAAGGAGCTCTTGGCAGAGCTTTGTGTACGCCTCAAACTGGTCGGCACTGGGGAACAGAAACACTTGTCTGTGCGAGAACCGCGACTTGACGCGCTTCTCCAGCAGCTCGATCACATCCAGGCGGCAGGTCACTCCCAGCACACAGATCGGTGCCTGGGCCGACTGCGAGACATCAAAGAGGTTGTACAGCAGCGTTTGGTTGTGATGTGTACAGAACAGATCAAATTCCTCCAGAATAAAGACAACGCTCTTGGATTTCTTGTCTCCCGCCTTGAGGCACTGCAAAAGGAAAGCCAAATTCTCGGCGAACGAGCCGAAGACCTTGCCGTCGGCTGCATTCTCCAGCCGCATCTGTACCGTAATTGACTTCAGGGCAATGCGGTCGTCTGTATGCAGATTCCCGTCGAGATGCACTATCAGCGTGTTGTCCACGAACGATCTGTTGACTAGTAGATCTGTCAGCACTGCATTTATGAGCTGCAAGGACTTTGGTTAGCTTCAGATACAAATATATCAAAGTTCATTTTATCATACCGTCGTTTTTCCAGCGCCGCGCGGCCCAATCAACAGCAAGGAGTTAGATTCGCCCATTTCCGCGGTACGCTGCAGCAATTGGCGAACATTGGAGCGCTCCTCTTTGTAGCCTCGCAGAGTGGTGTAGTCCCGCTGAAGGCGCTCTTTGAGGAAGCGCCTAGCTTTTCTCAATTCCTGGGCATCCTCCGGCATTATTTTATTTATTTTTATTTTGAACGCGACGCTAAAAACAACAATCAGAAATATACCGAAACTTCGTCAAAAATATCAAAATATACCATAAATATACCTTATTGTTGTTATTACCAACTCAAGTAAATACCGAAATATACCGTCTCATTTTCAAAATATACCGATAATTATTCATATTCCTCGTTTTTGATATTCCGTGGAATATTAACATCTATATAGAACATTTGGCCATGCCCACATAATTTTATACGATTTATGAACCTATTTTCTACTTAACTGGTTTATTCTTAATACATGCTTTTATTGGATCTTGTCTAAAAAGAGGTTTTAGCGAAAAGGGTCAAACAGAACAAACGAAAGAGGATAGTCGTTCATATTGTTCAATTTCTTTATTCCGTCGAATAATGCCGGCCAACTTAAACCCTTAGTTCTGCCCACATAATTTAAGGCCATTGATGAATACATTTTCTACCTGATTGACTACTTTTAAGTATTCTCTTTTATTGTATAGTGTAGAAAGCAAGGTTTAAGCAAAAAACGGTCAACAAAAAAACAGTAAGTGGTAAGTAAGTAAGTAAGTAAGTAAGGCAACGTAAGTGAGTGTGAAATGTCACGTCAACCGGAGTTTGGGCACAGGTATACCCTATTTCGTTGATATATATGAAGAAACTGTTTTTCCAAGCTGTATTAAAACGTAATTAATAAACACATAAAAATTAGGGTCTTCTAAATATATCTCGATCCCGATACCCATTCTTGGTTTCTGTAAGAAGACCAAAACCTTCAAAATATCGTTGAAATACCTTTAAAACAAAAACTGACTAGTTTTTGCCTTTATTGGTGTATTAGATGACAAACATTTTCTCAGTTCTATAACATCCATTTCCCAGGGTATTCAAAATGTTGCTCAATCCGCGCAATGTTGTGGAACAGTGCTGATCAATTTCACGGCACATGAGTCTGGCCCATACAAATTAATGTTGCCAGCAACATAAAACGTAAGAAAACGTAAGTGAGTATGGAATGCGCCGTAAGGACATTGTTGAGGGGAAAAAGGAGTTTGTGGCGAGGAAAATCCCAGAGAAAATCCCAAAAAAGTCCCACCAAACTTGAGCGCCAAATAGAAATTGCTTGAATGTGAATCATCGATGTTTTTAGATTTCATTAGATTTAAAATTGAAGAATCTTCTAAGTTGATATGTTTGAAAATCTGCCCCACAAATTCAATTGAAATGGCAGTGTTATTGATTATAAAATTGAAATCGATTCTTTTATTGATTATAAAATTGTTATCGATGCTGTTATTGATTATCGATTATTTTAAAATATACCAAAAAAATGTCCCAGGGCTGCAAAGCAACAAATAGTAGTATCGATACATCGCATTGAGTCTTTAGTCACTATCGATGACAATTTTCAAAATCAACAAAAATCAAACGGCGAAAAACGACGAATTCGCGAAATTCAGTTGGTACTTCCAATTTTCTATTGATACATAACACAAAAATGCGGGAGCTTTTAAGTAATTATTGCAGTTCAATGGATCTTGATTTATTGCTGCCATTTTATTTGACCTAACCGAAATCGTTTGTGAACGCGTGAATGGAAGATATGAGGTAGGGAAAAAACCGCTACATTTAAGGCGTCACCTTTAAATAAGTCCAACCTTTCCTTTTATTTTTAAATTTAGTTCGGTTTATCAAATGCTCTCACATTCTCACATGTTTGGCGGTGGAAGGGCAATTGTGCAACTGCTGCCCCCTATCCGGGGCCTGTCCCTGGGTCCGGCAATGAAATTATCCGACACCTGGAGGAATACACTCGGTTTCCTCGCGAACAGCCTTGACTGGCGTATTAGCTCCAAGTTGAGGGGCTTCGTATTGAACATGTTTGGACCGATGGGGATCTGGCTGGTACAGATGTAATTAGACTCCGTGTCCTGGTCCACCGTAGGTACGTCCGGCAATCTGGGGGTACCACGTATCGAGCAGACGTCATTCTTTTGATTGCACAGTTCGTTGATGGGGACGTCATTGCTGCAGTGATTACTGCATGAACTGCTACTGGGCAGTTGGTGGACCTCCGAGCAGCCACTGTCACATTTCTGTAGCTCTAAAGAGCTACAGCCACTGTGGGACTGAAGCTCCAGGGTGCTCATGGTCTGTAGCTCCAAATCAACACTGGGCTGGTGCTGCTTAAGCAGTTCACTCATCATCTGAAATTCGGCCTTCAAGCTGTTAAGTCGCTCCATCAGTTGCTCTTTCACCTGCCTGTCCTCCTCCTCCGGCTTCATGGCCTGCCAAAACTGACCTGTCCGCTCGACCAAGAACGTCGAAAGCTTGACCCAGGTATATGTCAGGCATAAGACAATGAAAGAGCTGAATATTAATTCAACGGTAGGAAAAGTTTGTGGAACAGCTTTCGGGATGTTTTTGCAAGGCAATTGACTATATTTCAAGGCAGGGTGTTCTGTAATGTAATATATATAGATAAACGGAAGGATACTCGTGATGCGCTCCTTCTCACCTGAGTACAGCTCCACATCGAATCCCTGGGTACCCAGCTGTTCCTCGATTTCATGAAAATAACAGCAAACAGTCCAGGCGATGAAGGCCAAGGCCAACAGGAACAGAGAATTTATGTATTTAAACATATTTGTTCTAAAATATGTTGTTATGTAATAGAACTGTGAGTCGTGTCGATGTCATAATGTAGAATGAAACAAAAATCAAATTAAACGTGAATTTCAAATTCAAACAAACAGGAACTTGCAGTTTTTCACAAAGGCGGGGACTATCCTTTTTTGTTAAAACAATAATCTTATAGGAAACTGACTAGCTTATAATAACTGTTTCCAACGTGGCCAATTTTTTGTACTATCCGGTTTGTATTAATTGTTCTGACTAGGTGGATCAACTGTCTTGCACTGATCGAAGCTATTGTTATTATAAAGCCAAAAAAACCAGAGCTAATGGGCTTCCACTTTTCGGAAATCGATATTTGGGTAGGCTGATTAGGAGGGTCAATGGAGCGATTAATTATAATTATAGTATAATCGGAGTATAGTACAATATTTGTTTTATTCGAGTTTCATGCTCAGTGTTGTTCCAGAATGAATACCCTGCGGTTCTTTATACTAATTGCCATAGGACCGATCGCAGTAAGGAATCGAAATATATATTAGAATGAGAACTGAGGAGTTGTATACGAGCAGATCTGCGGAAACTTTGAGTTCAACAATGTTCGCTGCTTGGTGCGGGATAGGTTATTTTTGGACTTTGATTACTGCTATCTGAGATCTGTGAATCGAACATATAAGTACTTGTCGCTGAAAACCAAACTTCACAAGCTGCCGATTACTAACACGGTGGTAAGGGGGATTTTTCATACAAGCCAGGCACGTAACTTTCGATCTTTGCAGACCAATGCCCAGGTGAGGATGCGCGAGAATAAGAGAATCCTGTACAACTTCGATGTCCGCTTCGATGCCTGTAAGTTCCTACGCGATCGCAGCAACGTCATTGTCAACTGGCTTTTCCAAACATTCGCCGACTTCTCGAATATCAACCACACCTGCCCCTATCACGTGAGTGCAATTCTTAAATTCTCAAGCAAAAATTGTCTTATGGTCTCCCCCGTTTCTAGCATGATATTATCTTGGATAAGCTTCCCGTTCAGCATATAAACAATATCATCCAGACAGTTGTGCCGGATGGCCGATACTATCTCAATACCACCTGGTTTGTCGATGGCATTCCGCGGGCCGATGTAATGATCTACTTTACCAAAAGCTAAATAAACGGATCGGTTCTGAAAGCGGAATGTGGTTAAAATTGAAATAGTCTTTAAAGTTGTGTCTCCACAAAGCATCTTGATTTTCAAAGGGATCTTTGTTTTTAAACCTAAAACTCGAGGAGTTTAGGGATACATTGTATTGGTTTTGAGGTGGATGTTGATGTGTGTCCCATAAAGTATATACATATATTCTGGATCAGAATCAATAGCCGAGTCGATATAGCTTTATTTTCTGTCCGTTCGCCTTTTCTCTATATGAAGAGTTCTGACAGAAAAAGAGGGAGTTTTCTTCGCACAGCTGTCGGTGGCAGCTTAGGAGCGACTGGACCTGGACCGAAGGCACCTGTCGCTTGTCAAGTGGTTTCTGGCCAGCTCTGCTAATGCGATTAGGGAAACGGAACGCTCGCCTCAGCTGCCAATCACATGTGCCCTGGACGAGGGCTCATCCAAAGTTGCCATATTCCCAGATACTGACACTCGTACTGGAACTGCTAAGGCCTGTTCTACAACTACAACTACAACTCAAACGACATTGTCCGATCATGCCAGCAGATCTGGTCGCAAAGGAGCGCTACCAGCGCTACTTAAACACTCACATAAAGGCCATCGATGAACAGTGGAAGGAGCAGTTATCGTGGTATCCGCAAATGCAGGCCTTCCTCTACGGTCGGGTCCCCCAGATCTACTTGGAGAGCCGTCAGGTGTATGGGGACGAGCACTTTCTGCGCTACGCCCGTCGCCATCGCCTGCACCAGAAGCACACGGTGACCAAGCAGGATGCGGAGCGGATTCTGTTGGAGCGCCAGGAGAAGCTCGACTCAGATGCTCTCAATTGCAAGGCCTCACCCACTGAGAACGGAGAGTACGGCCGCGTCAAGCCCACACGCCAGCACTTTTGCTAGGCTCCAGTTAGTTGCCATTGAAGTTCCGCCAGTTGAGGTCCCCCATATCTATATTTGTACAAGATATACGATTAAAATATCATCGCCTGCTGACAATGCAACTCTCAATGGCCGTCACTTCATTACGAGATTTGCATGACCGTGCGCATAATTAACAAGGTGAAAATGTCAGCCCAACTGGCAACCGGTTCTCCTTTTTGCCGGGTGATTGAAAGTAGAAGTAGAAGCCCTCTCCGGGGATCTCGGGTCTGGGGTCTGGGGTCTGGGGTCTGGGGTCTGGGGGTTTTTCTACATACGGGCAGTTCGGTTGAATAGTTCGCACAGGTAATTAAGTGATCACGTCTGTTCGGAATGACTCGTCTCGTTTGTTCAGTATGGAAACGGTCTATAATATGGCCCATAAACTGGGAAATATTCCACAAAAGCCTGATATGATATACATATCCATATGTTGGATTATTGAACTGCAGATCAAATGGGTACTTTGAACAACATACGAGTACATATGCACATATATGGGCTGGCATAATGGCAGCCTAAAGGCTGGATTATGATTGGAATAAGTGATCCAATCAAAGCGACAGACGACTAGGAAAAAATTAACTAATTTTTAGCGGAGAGTAAATCATAAAAATATATCTAATGGTAATAGTTTGGTAATAATACAGAGATCCAGTGACCAAACAGTGATTAGTGAACAGTCGATTAGTAATTCAGAATAATTCGGAATCCTGGAATCTATTTACATAGCAATGTATATTTATGAATGTGTCTACCGCGACAGCTGCTCTTCTTCGCCAAGGCTGCCCCTCAAAGCCACGTACACTGAGGTGTCATGGGGGGGTGAATTTTCAATCCGTATGATTTAAAAGTTCCCTATGCAAATTACTGCCAAAGTTGGCAGACCCACAATCCCTTCACATGGCCGGAACCCTCTTGCACATACAAAGTGTGCGAATTACACAAAGAGACGGAAAACTTTAAGCCCATGCCTCGGAATTGGGCCAGAAGGCGATGGAGCCTGGAAGTAGAGCGGGAAGAGCGCAGGTATTTGCGACTCATTAGACACATGACAGCATTCACAGGGGGCTGGACGAAATGGGGCTCAGGGGTCTGGAACTCTGCTCTCGAGTGGGCATTGGCATGGGCGATGACTGTGGGCGGCGGTGGAGCGGCAGAGGAGAACGCGAACTCGTGTGAAATATCTGGCAACAGCGGCCCACAAAATCGCTCGTCGCGCAATTAAACGGTAGCAAATAATTGCTATCGAAAGGCATAATGATGGCCAGATCCATATATACAGGGAATACTCCTATACATACATACAATGTATGTATACAATGTATCTTCCTCTATACGGACACTTGAGTATGTGTTTGTGCCATATCTTGATTCTGAGTCGAGAGCTTTGCGCTTCTTATTGTTTGCACAATTTTCCCATCAACATCGATGCGAACTTTTTCAAAAATGATTCTTCTTTTTGTTGAATCATCTCAGCCCAAGATCAGGCTGATTCTGTCTGTTTTTGGGAAGTGCTGAGAACGAATATTCTGTAAAAACAAAAGAAAGAAACGGCAGAAAAAGTTACGGCCTTAGACAAAACAAATAAACATAGAGACACCTACCACGAGGAGTGGGCAGCGAGTGGAATCGGGCATCGCAGTGCAGTGCCAACCCCTTTTTCGGGTCCTTGGGCCAAAGGTAAACATACATTTGCGGATTTCACGCCGGGGCTCAGACAGCATTGCTGATCCTATTAGAGGGACAATGACATGACAATGGTCACTGACTGACTGACTGGCGCCATGTCTCTGTCTCGGGCAGGATTCGCCTGCTCTCTCTCTCTCGCTATCCGGCCTACTCGTACTACCACTCGTTCTCTCTTTCTCACTCTTTTAGCCATTACACGATGACCCGAGTCCAGGGCCAGAGCCTGGTCCAGTGCGGATTAGGGCGTAAAAGGGACTTAATCCAGTTTTGCATCGATCTTCCACTCGGTGCTGTTTTTGCAGGTAGGTCGGGAACAGGTTCGTACTCTGCTCTGTCCAAGGCAGGAAAAGCCAAATAAAATTATAAAAAGCAAAAAAACAAAACACTAAAGCCGAAACATTAAATAAATAAAAGTCAACAGCAGTCGGCAGCTCATAAACGATACCCAGTCTGTGCCGGCAGCTGACGCCGACATGAACTCCAGCTTCAAATTAAAACGCCATTGGCACTTTGGCACGCATAGACAGAGGACTCCATCGCCATCGCCAGCCCCAGCTCCATCTTCATCTGCGACTTGGACTCGGACTTAGATAGAGCCAAAGTTGGAGCCACACAAAAGGCAACTCTTTTTGGTTTCGCCGACAACTGGCCGTCAGCCAATTTGCCAATTTCTTTAGCTCGGTTTGATTTGCCGCCAAAAAGACGCCTCAAAACGTAAAACAAAACCAAAACTCAGCTCAGATCTGAACAAAAATAAGGAAAAAAAAACCCAAAACCCAAAAACGCCCCCAGGCTGGGCAGACACAATCTGAACTTCCAACTTCCATTTGAATCTCTTGTTTAGGAGAGGAAAGCAGCAACAAATATGATAGGTGGCCTAGGCCTAGAAATTTGTTGGTAAATCAGTGCCTACTGGGAGTCAGGGGTGTAGCTAGGCAGGGGGTTAGCCGAAAAATTATAAGAAATAGGTCATCAAGGGATGTTTATGTAGAAAAGCTTCTGGCCAATTGTGAGGCCTGCAGGCTTGTCTGGTGACCCCTGTTTTTGGGGCCTTGCCACCACTGCCACTGGCCAAATTACACTTATGGCCATAATTCAATCAGCGCATTATCAATCACTGCGGCTACTTGTCTTGCCCAGTGAGTCAAGTCAATCAGCCATCGCCTATCTTCCTCACCTCGCCATCAGCCTCCCATTGTATGTCTCTCTCGCACTTGAGTGTGAAACACGTTTGAAAGTCATTAACTTAAATGATTCACTTTCTGAGCCATAAATTTCGCCACTAACTGGCTCGCCGCCTGCAAGAGTCTCTGTCTCTGTCTCTGTGTGCGAAAATAAAGCCAGCTACCAGGGAAGAAATATCTTTAAAAATTGCTAAATAATCGCCTTAAATGAGTCTATAAAAATGAACACCCTGAGCCCCGACCTGGGCTCGGGACTCAGCTCGGGATCGGACTCTGGCTAGAGCGCTCAATCGGCGATCACAACGGACCCATGGACAGAAGTAGCTCAAAAGTGCTTTCAAAGCCTCAAAGTGAATTTTCATTGCCAGCGGAAGTCGTAAATCAATTTTTTCCTCTACCAAAAAAAAAAATACACAGAAAACATGAAAAAAACGAAAAAAAAAAAATGGGGAAAAAATGTTGAATCTTTCAACTCAAATATATTTAGGCCTAGAAATCAGGGATAGACGAGGGAGAGAGGGAGATGGAGAGGAACCCATTCTGGAAGAGCATCCGCAATGAAAGAAACTTTTGTTGTTTGTGGCTGCTTCGTCGACCAATTTCGGCTAAGACGACAGGCATAATGATAGGGGCCACTTTTGCCGCCACCACTGCCACTGCCACGCACGCTATCGCTATGGCCAACAGCCGTGGGGCAGGCGAGGCTACGACTACGGCCAGAACGGAAAGGGGCAACTTGTCAGACAATGTATTTGTATTTCATCTACGTTTCCGTTTCAACGTTTTCAAGACGCCATCATGACATTGTCAGTGGCGTCGACGACGACGACTGGAGACATCTCACGCAGCCTTAGAATACCCTACGCAGGCGGGGAGTTGGGGAGCATCATCTGGGACTGACTGGCTGGGACACTTGGGCCGAATGGAAAGCTTGTAAAAGTAGGTGAGTGGGAACGAAAAATGCCAAAATGGAACTGAGGATATCTACAGAAGGTCTAACCAATATCTCCACGACTGAAAACGTCCCAGCAGAATCAAATGATATACATGGACGCATCTAAAAGGGTCTAAGTGTAAGAGAAACACAACGTTAAAAAGATCAGAATGTAAACAGATAAAAGATAACCGTCTTAGGCAGGAATAAGTTAGTTAAAGATGTACAGAATTTGCATATTCGATTGGTTGAATAGTTTACTGAGGGCAGAAAGGAAGATTCAACCTCATTCTGAGAGTATGAAAATCCTCTTTAAAATAGTTTAAAATATCTTAAAGTATCTGGAAATTTTGGATGAGGAAAATCTTAACGGGGAGCCCTTGATGTTGGGAGCCAACGCCTCTGTCTGGCAGAAACAATAGATCGTCCAGCCGCAATCCCATTCCCATTCCGATTCCCATTCAAATGCCAATGGGATTATCTATGAGCTGTGAAATCCTTTTAGGCGGAAATTATGGAAACCCACACACAATGTGCAGGACAATGCAACAAGTGTTGCAGCAGATTGAGCAACAAAAGGTTCATAATTATGGAAGCCACACAATGCGACACATTCGATGCGAGACCGGGGCGAGGACGAGGATGTGGACGAGGGACGAGGGACTGTAGCAACCCTCGCTGGCAGAGGTTGGTTCGGTGTTAGGGCCAAGGCAGTTGGCCAGGCTAATGAGTGGCCGCAAAACAAACCATAAACCATTGGAAATCTTGCACATTGATTTCATGCCCTCCGACTTTGGCGGCATCTTGTTCCTTCTCTACCACTTGACACCCTGCTTTTGCTTTTGGGTCAGATTTTCCCATTTTCCCCGTCCCCTCTGAATTTATGTTCGAAAATATTTGGGAAATTAAATCATTGCCGCCGACAGTTTTATAGTCCAGGGCGTGACGGAGGGAATCGAGGAGTTCGTGTGTTGGGGGTAAAACTATCTAACAATGACCTCTCCCTCTCTGGGCTCTCTTCCCCTCCCACCCCCCCGCACTTCCAGCACGAATGAGCAAATTGGAAAAATGTCAATTATGCGCAATTTTGCCTAAGCAATTGACATTTGTTGCCGCTGTGGCTGTTCGCTTTGTTGTTTGCTGCTTGTTGCGATTGCACGCATACTTGCTCAAATAAATTGACAAATAGGATTTGCGTTTCTCCACATTGATATAACCTTTCCCAGGGTATTATGATTTTCAGCATTGCTTTGAGAACCAAAGAATGTGACATTTCCAAGTTCATTAGGTATATTTACAGCCTCAACATCTGTATTCCAAAATGGTTTTTGGTAGTCAACAAGGAGTCTTTTTTCCAGAACTACTTATTGGTGAAAGGTTTTGTTGGAAAAATTTGTGGGTTTTTAGGGAGATTGTAACTAAATAAATGTGGCATATGCAAGGGTATATAAAACTTCGGAAGTCTTCCTTGTTTGTTTTTATTGTTTTACACTGTCTGGCTTTTTCTCCTACTGGCCATTTTGAATTAATAAATTGCCGCCAATTTGCCGCTAGCCTTGCCAGCGTGGAAAATTCGAAAAAAAATCTAAAAACAAAACTGTACTGATAAACCAATTGCGTTGTTTGATATTTTCCATATTTTCCACATCTCTTCTCTGATAGTCATATCCCTAAATATTGACAGCTCAGCGTGGATATGCTGCCTTGTTATCATCCGATTGTTCTGCTAGCGAGAAAAATAAAAATCATGTGTAATTAATGTAATTGGCTTTGTTTCGGAGTGAGACATTCGATTGCATAAACACCACCGAAGCCGGCTGATTGATTCCGCTTTGATCTTTGTGTGTGTTTTGCTTTTTTCTATTGAATAAAATCCAGAACAGCTTGAAACTTGTTTTCGTGTGGAATTGTTAGTCAATATTTGCACTCATAACTCGATCGATGCGGATCTGTAAATGTGAATCACGTCAATCTTTAGACTTGCGAAACTCTATCAGATATATTGTATGGTGCTTTGTTTTTTTCTATAATTATCTATTGGTTTTATTAGTTTGAATACATGTTGTTTATAACCACATTTCTCTCCCTCAAAATTTCCATAAATCCAGCAATCGATTTTATTGCCTACTTTTAGGGGAATTACTTTGGAATTCCTTAAAAAATATATAAAAATGTTAAAAAAATATAATCTTTAGTTTTTTAAGCTTGGATTTATATACAAAAATAACCTATATATATTTTATGCTCCCTGGATTTTATTTGAATGCAGTTTAAAATGTTTAAAAATGTTCAAATTGTTTCCACTTCTCTAAATTTCATTGAACCATTCCATTCACTCTCTTTTGTGGATTTTCCTCCAGCTCCACCCTTTTCCGTCGACCAATTGAACTGAAACCGATCAAAGATTAAGCGGATCGACTCCACCCTTCACTCTAGTTACCATTCAATCCCGAACCATTCATGAATGACCTCGGCTAAATCAAACCCGAAAACAGAACACGAACCGAGTGGAAAACCTTTATCGCGGACACGCAATCGAAACGGAAGTTGGGCTCAATTTATGGGTGAAATTATCCACTAGCGGTCAGGTCCACACATGGCAAACGAGAGCCGCTCCAGTCGACCAAGATTTGCTGCGTTGTGGAAATAAATGGCTGCTGGCCAGGCTGGATGGGAGATGAGAGATCCGAGAGACTTCTGGGCCCGATCATCATTGGTTGGCATCAGTTGGGCATCGACAATCGAATTAGAAGAGTTGCGGGCAGTGGCAGGGGGCAGGGGGCAGGGGCAGGACTCATGAATGAGCAACTCCAGTGGAGTCAACGCATGACATGAGGCATGAGATCAGCATGTTCCAGCCAGAGCAACGGAGGCAGCCGCAGTGAACCCATTTTCTCACCTGTTAAAGTTGTAAAGACTCGAAAACAACAATTTATCGTTGTTGAGATCGTCGCCTGCCGCTCCTCGAGAGGTCTTCACCTCTAGCTTCACCGGCTCTTGCTCTTCGATTGACTCTGAAGTCGGACTGGGACTGGGACTTGGATTCGGACTCGGGAGTCGGACTTCGATTGCATTTGGTTTTTCGAGTTTGGGTTTCGGGCAGCGTCATACGATTTAATTGCTTCGATTGTGTCAGCATTTTTATACACACACATCTATATTTATATCTATATCTATATAGTACATGTCTTCATCAGGCCAACATTTTGCTGCGGAAGGGGGCGTTTTGTGGCACAGACAAGGAACCCAACCGGACCGGACTCAACTCCGGGTCTCCGCGCATAGGCGCTCAATAATTTGATGATCATAATCAATGCCCCTTGACTGACATTTGCTGCTGTTGCCAAGTCTCCAACTCCAACTCAGGCTCTGGCTTTGGTTTCTCTTCGGCATTTCCCTCAAAAACATAACAAAAGGCGAAAAAAAGTTGTTGAAAGCCGATTTATCCTTTTGATGAGGCGCTCGTCGATCCACCTATCGATGAGGATGATGACGTTGATCATTTTGGTTGAAAGTCAAGTGTTTTTGTTGCACACTAAAAAGGATGCCGCCAATTTGTCCTGAACAAAGCGATCAGGATAACAAGGCTACAGAGAAAAGGGAGCGTGGGAGTGGCAGTCAGTCGTAGGACCCAAACCCTCCCTCCACCCCTGCCTATCAACCAAATGAGGCTTTGGTTCTGTTCTTCGTTTTCTGATTTCTGGTTTCTCAAACTTTTAATGCTCGAATCGCATGCGTAGGTTTTCTATGACGATTAAAACCCTCATATGTCAACTGGGCCCATTCATCATCATCTGCCAGAGACAGAGGTACGGTACAGACTACTCTGAGACAGAGGTAGCAAAACAGTCGCCAGACACTCTGCCTGATGAGCTCAAATCTCATCAAGAAGTGTCTGGCTCGGGGTTCATATACATATATCTCTGTCCCGGCCGTATTTCGGGTAACCTACAGCACCTACTTCACCTAGCCGAGACTCTGAGACTCGGGGACTGTGCCTCTGACTGCGGAGCTTGATGACTTAATTTTCATTTCAGTCTGCACTGTCAGAAATCTGGATATATGTAGTTGAGGTTAGCCTGTGGCCAGTCCATCATCATGTTGGGAACAATTCTCTCAGTGTAGCAGGGCACCTTTAACCCAACATGATCAGGTGCCTTCGAGTGAGACTCTTCTTGAGGATTGAGGCTGTTGTTGGTGCTGGAGCCAGTCGACTACTTGAGCGTCACCACAGTGACACACGCAAGTGTTTGGCCTGTCTCTGGTCTGGAGTCTCGGCCTCCTCCTCCAGCAGGCAGGAACCCTCATCACTTTGGCCATGATGCAGCGGTTTCTGTTCTGGGGCTCCTCTCCCGGGCTCATGTTGAAAATGTTGACTATGTTGACTACGAGTATTTGCTGTAATGATTATGGTAGCGCCTTCTGGCTTGCATCGGATGATAAATCTATCTTTTATTAGCATTTCAAACACACTCCAGTGAGTTGCACGTGTCCAGGCCGCAGTGAGTGAGTTGTTTTGGGCTTGTTTACAGCTGTTAGCTTGGCCTAATCCCAATTAAAACAACATTTTTCATCGATCTGGTTTCGGCTTCTAGATGCCTCCTAAAATTCAAGTGAAATCATTAATAAGGGAATAATAATAAAAGTTTTCAGAGATTTATAGAGAGTGGTTTGTCCCGTACCCTCTTTCCCCTTCCCCCTTCCCCACGTCAAATATGGTCTCTGCCTGTGCCATTTCCTTTGGGTCCATATCTGGGTGTCGTATATAAATCGCGTGCTGCTCTGGAGGTCTTCAAAAACGCTTACGAGTTGATGCCCCCAAGGCACTGGGCGCAACAACAGCCAGAGCCACATCATCAGCCTTCTTCTTCGAGTTGGACTTGGACTGGGACTCTGTTTCTGTTTCTGTCTCTGTTTCGGCCTCTCATTCATTTTGTTTGGGTGTTAACCAACCACGGAAGAAGTCCAACTCCAGGTCCAACTCCAGAGCTGAAGCCTTGCCTGGGGTCATGGGCCAGCTCCTGTCTGTCCCGAGCCAAGAGCCCCGGCCCCAGCCCCTGCCCCGGCTAATGATGATCCCCCGAGTAGCATCTTTTTTTCGGTATTTTTCCCGCTTCGCAATATACCGAGTTGGTATTTTTTGTAGAGTGGAGAACACGAAATGCCAAAACAAGATTGATTTCCTGAAATCGAAACCTTGAGACGAGTTCCGAGAGAGACACGCAAAGGGTGTCTGTCCGCCGCTGTCCGTTGCCCAGATCGCCCATGTGATAATGATGTTGAGAGCAAGTTTCCGTCTCGTGTTTTTCTTGGGGTGGCGGCTATCATGGTACCCGCCAGCGAAATGCAAAAACAAATTGTTTGTGGGTCAGCGCTGAAGATAGGGCCAGGGCGAGGGCGCGGTCGAGCCAGGAGACCCTAACAAGGGCAGGACGAAGACAACGTCGAGGATGCGGCTAAGGATGATGATGAGGATCCAGCTGGGGTTGGGGCTGTGGCTGTGGCTGGGGATGGTGATGGCCAGGAGGGCGTTTCGTTGTTTCAGGGAATTCAAGGGAAACAGAAACAGAAAAAGGAACAGAGCGGCAGAGCGGCAGAGCGGCAGAGTCGGGAATGGGGATAAGAGGCCTGCCCGTAGGCGGAGAACGACCTCGTCTGGGGCCCTGTCTCTGTCTCTGTCTCTGGATCTGGCTCTACGAATACCTCCGACTCGGAGGACTCAGCACACGGAAGCCTAATGCTTGCAATATGATTTGTGATTCGTGCTTTTGGGCATGGCTCTGTTTCGTTCGTTTTGGTTTCCCTGGAAAAGGCTGCGGCATTCTAGGCCTAAGCTATGGCAATGACAAACCGCCTGAGCGCTGAATGGAGCAGCAACATTGAAGCAGAAGAGGCAACATCAGAGCAGAGACGGAGGTAACATCCAAAGCAACAACAACAGCAACAGCAGCGGCAACTGCCACAGCAGCAGCATGCTAATTTATGAAGTAGCAACTTGCAGCGACATGGATGCAGTAATTATAGCTTGGCAACTTGTTGCCAGCCAGGCCCAACTGCATGAATGGAAAGAAAGCCAGTTTGTCTTGCCGCTGCTGTTGCGGCTGTTCCTCCTGCTCCTCCTGCTGCTGCTGCTGCATCTCCTGCCCTCCATGCTAAACAGAAGCTGTTCTACTGCAGCGTGGCATCAGGTGAACGTGAACGTGGACGTGGACGGGAACGCGCCCACTCTGTTAGGCCGCCAAACTACAGGGAGACACCGGGCACACTGAAAAGATATGCACATGAAAGGAGAGCTTGCTGACGAACCGAAGTCCACACTACCCTTTCTTTTCGATGTCAGTTTTAAGCTATTGATGTCTGACCAATATAACCCATTACCTACAGCCAATATAGATTTTGTATCCATCTTCCTTCCAGGAGTTGGCCTAAAAGGGCTGTTACTTCGTTTGAATAGTCGGACTAAGGCTAGGGAGGTTTTTGACCCAAGCATTTGTTTCTTAGATGGCAAGCTGCCAGGCAAAACCAGAGCACCCTCTGCTGAAAAGTATGCGGAGAAAAAAGTTAAGAAAAAGGTCCTACCCCGTGGCGTTTTGGCTGTTGATGGGTTGGCTCTCTGCTGACTGCTCAGCCAGAGATGGAGCAGCAGGCAGCAGGCAGCAGCAACATAGTTTACACACCTACCGAGGCCGGGCTGTTGCCGTGGCCGTGGCCGGGGCTGGGCTGGGCTGGGCCGGGACCGTGCTCCGTCTCTGGTACCCTCTGGCCAGCAACATGCACTTAACTGGTAGCCACAATGCACTTTATAATACCTCAAGAACATGGCTCTCGCTCTCTCGCTCTCTCGCCCTCTCTCTCTCTCTCTCTCTCTCTTTCTATCTTCCAGTCGCTGTTTGATAGATGCTGCCTTGGACTACCCGGAGCGATCTACCAGGGGGCGTTGCTGCTGTGTTGCAGCAACCAGAGCAGCATCAGTAGGCGCAACATCAGCAGTAGATGAAGTAGAAGCAACATCACCGACTGGCACCGTTAGCTGACTTGTGAGCTTAGGCCTCATTTGCATTTGCACTCAAAATTGGGCCATAAACTGGGCCACGGCACTGCGATGAATTCGCATCCGAATCCAATTGAGGGCGAACTTTTGCCCGGCGCTAGGCAACGGCCTTGGATTAGCTAAATCCGTAAAATCCGTTCAGTTCCGTCTCGTCTCGTCTCGTCTCGTCTCGTCTCGGGGTTAATCCTTCCTTCCTGCAGTGCCGCAGGACCACGGGCAGGTCCGCTCATTAGCCCTTCCACCACCCCCTCAGGTAGGGGTAAAGGCAGGGTGAAGGGAAATGCAAAGGGAAAGGTGTGTGGCAGAGTACGAAATTATAATTAGCAAACTCTTGGCAAATCTCTTTTTAATGCAGAGCAGAGCAGATCAGCGGGGGAAGAGTCGAACTCCGATTGAAATTGGAGCGTAGCGGCAGCAGCAGCGGGAGAGGTGTGAAAAGTCAGCGAAATTCGTTGCAGAATTTCTTGAAAACTGAGCAATAAGTCGGAGAGCATCGTAGAAGGGGTAGGGGCAACAGCAGCAGCAGAAAAGAATTAAAAGCGCAGCCGCCTCTCATCATCATCAGCATCATCCTCCAGAGCCTCTTCCACATCCACATCCACCAGAACTCACGCACACACATCAAACCGGGGTTCTGAGACATTAAAGATGCCGACCCGCAGAGGATTTAGTCTGTGGCGCCGGCCAGGGAGACAATATAAATCATATCACTCACACAAACACAAAGCGAGTGGCCTCAGAGAGAGAGAGAGAGGGGGAGTGCCATATCCTCTCTGTGGCATCCTTTGTTAATTAATTGTACATCGCCGATACGGACACCTTTTCGTGCCCCTTCCTTTCCATTGAGAGTCTATACCTCAAAGCAAAGTCTTTAGTTCTGGGATAGTGTAGGAAGTTCTGTATGTTTTAGAGTTCGATCTATTCTTGAGAATAGATCCTACCATTGCGGTTCTAAGATCTTGAGAAGACTTCTTCCATTCATTCCAGGAGGCACTTAAAGATAAAGAAATACCCCCGATATGGATATATGTAGTTTCTGATGATCCACCCTTAAACTTTTTCCTGAGATTCTTTTCTTCTCTGCTGTATCGCTCAAAGTAAACCTTAATTCTCAATATTTATTTGAAGCTCAACGGAAAACTATTCAAAGGAAACAAATCAAAGTTTTTGAATAGGTCCATGTTCCCCCGAATACTCGAGATTGCGGATTTTATTCTGGTGGCGTTGAAAAGGAATGGAGGAGGCGAACATCACTGGCGTGGACTGCCAGTGCCCGCATAAGCGGGCGAATTCCTTGCAGAGTTTCACCGCCAATCGGCTGCAGATGCCTTGGTGGTGTCCGCTCCTGGAGAACCTCTTTATGCTGCTGCTGATGAAGCTGCTCCAGATGTAGGATGACCCGCTGTCAACTGTATCCCCGTACTTTTTCGGTAATTGCCGGTGATGTAAGCCAACAATGGAGCTGGCCCCAGACGGGGCGACAAATGTCACACATGCTGCGCGTAAATCACACTGGAAACTGTTTTTCTTGCCACACACGATAATTTGTCAAGGGGCTGGGGGCATGGTGGATGGGGGTCGGGCGGAGGCGATTCTAATTAAATTGTTCAAATGTTTTCCAGCGCGTTTTTAGCTTTTGGGTCTGGTGCTGGAAAATCGCTGACAAATGTTTCCGTCAAAACACACACACACAAAAAAAAAGGAAAAAACATTTTGTTTTTGTTTCAATGCAGCACCCATAGAGCACCCACCTACACACATGGTGGGGGCACAGTGGGGCGAGGTATATGGTTATAGAATGAGAAATATAATGCAAAAAATGGCTTGAATCGCAGGAGCGGCCTAGGGATGTTCGATTCTCAATAGTATCAATACCTTCGGAGCTAAAAACTTCCTCTATCCCCTAGAAGAGTAATTCTTCTTGGAGAAAGTGCATTCATTCTGATACACCGACCTTATAAAACCTTGACGTTTGAGTGCTGGTAATGCTTTTACTCTGTCTAGAAGACTTCTCCCAGTATGCTAAACGTAGATTTCTATGTGATATGCAAATAGTCTCTGCCAAAAGTTCTTACATCTAGTTTCCTTTTCTTTCAGATTCTGCACCACTGTGCCGTACCTCTACCCAAATGCGATTCACTGGTAAATTAAACTTTAACCCAAGGAGTGTTACGTTACTCTTCCCCCTTTAGAGAAAAGCCACCAAATTCCAGCTAGGAAATAATTTAAAACGAATTAAAAACGCAACCGTTTGAAACCTCCCAAACCCAAACAAAATCGTACCCAGCCGAAGCCAACCGAACCGAACCGAACGCATCCAATTGAGAATAGCAACAAGTTAATTTGAGCCAAGACCCACGTGCGCCCACCTCCCCACTTAAAAGGTACCTGCCCCTGCCCCTGCCCCTGCCCCCGCCCCTGCCACTGAGAGGGGCAAGCAGCTATACCCCACTCGGGGCCATCGCCATCGCCATCCCCTCCACTGTCACCGGTTTTTGTGGCTCCTTTTGAAAAGTCATTAGATAAAATTTCGAGTCGAGCAATTTGAATATTTCGATGGATGGCAATGTACGCGACTCCCGCAACTCCGAGTGCGGACTACGGACTACGGGGGGCTCCGGGGATCCGCTGGTTAATTTAAGGTGATAATTGCTTTTTAATGTGACACAACTAAATTTTTTTGTCCCTATTCAAATATTGTTGTGGCTGCGGTGCCGGAAGTTTTTTGGGCCTGCGCATGTGCAGCCAAAAGGTGCACACAGAGTGGCAGGGAAAGGGGAAGGGGGATGGGAATGGGATGTGGATGGGGCGCACACACTTGTTACGTGGCAGCAACAACAATAATAAAGTGTCAACAATTATTTTCAAATTTCCAAAACATTTCATTTGGTTTTCGTTTTTTTGTTTCTGTGTCTTTTTGGGTGTACAGTTTTTGTTGATGGTTTTTTGTGTGGCATTTTATTATTGTTCCTTTCGAGTGACGCTGCTTAAAATGTTTCCCAAAGTGTGAAATTGTTGAGAGAGAGGCCCTCGGGGTGAACGGTGGGGGGAGGTGGTCGAGAAGAGGGGTACAAAAAAAGAGGCAGTTGATAAAAGTTTAACGTCGTAAAGATTCGTCCATATTCGTATGTATCTATTATTTATTGTATTTTTAAATTTGTATACTTATTTCTAAATAAATTGTAGTTTTGTTCATTTCATTCATTAATTAATCTATTAATCTCTTGCCTTTTTCCCAGTCTAACGAAGCCATCATATCAGCGTTCAGTGGCTTAAAACTCAATTGAATTCCTGGCCAAGTGCTTGTCACTGCCGTCATTTCCATTGTGTGTTTCGGTGGCTAATTGGCCCAGTTGGCCCCCCACCAAATCACGCCTTGTCCTCACCTCGTTCAATGCGGAGATCCGATCCACAAATCCTAGGACTCAATGAATACATCAACAGTCGTCGTTCGTGGAGCTGGGGCCGTTCGGCTGGAAATTTATTGGCCCGGGCAGTGTCGGTGCTGCCAATTAACGCCAGGATGAAAGCCAACGGGCCAACGGCTAACAACGGCCAACCGTCGAGTTATAGCCACCAGCGTTGATCTTTGAAGGAAGCCGCCTGGCAATGGCACTGGCCTGGCACTGGCTCGGGCGGGAGCGGGTGGCTGCAATGAAGTCGTTGGCTCTTCTGGAGTCGTAAACCCTGATTTATTTCGAATTGAATGTCAATACACGCACACACGGCAGCTGGGGCCCGTCTCCATGCGGCTCCATGTGGGTCCATGGAGGGCCCATCGGCAGAATGCCCGAAAAGCGGAGCTCCGCCACAGGCGGTCCTGACCCAATTTGGCGCCTGCTGTGGCGCTTTCATTAGCCTCCTCGTACATCATAAACAAATTCATAAAAGTCTCTTCCTCCGCGGCTGCGGCTGCGGCTGCCCCATTCGCGTTGCACTTCAAAACTCCACAGTTTATGGCGTTGAAAGGCGCATCGAATGGGCCCTCTCTCCCTCTCTCTCTCTATGCCATTCTGCTCCAAAGGTGAAGTTAGTCTGCAGTTTGATTTTCGCTAGTAGAACAGAGCCCGCACCCCGCTAACCACTGACCGATCTCCAGCCCCTGGACTTGGACTCATTAAAATGTAATTTGAACGCGTTGCCTCGCATTTCATTTGAATGGAGAGTCGCAGACGGGCCTGGAGTCGTGGTAAGAGACGGCCAAGTGAGCAAATGCCACTTGGAGTCAGTTTCCATTTCATTGAGCCCGAAACAACCCTCGGAAGCTAGACTTCTGACCAACTCTATTCCTGGCTGGCTCTCGCTCTTGCGCTCTCTCTCTCTCTTTTGCTGTCCTTTTCTGGCCTGGAGTGTGATTGATTTATGTCCCGGCTGTTGCCTTCTCTTTCTCGAGTTCGGGTTCACTCATTTGTGGCACATTATTATTTGAATGATAAATTGTATTTGGTCGGGAACTTTGTTCATTGCTTTGCATTTCCCCTTGTAGGAGGGTCCTCCATTCCCGTCCATCCCCGTCCCTGCCAGACCCCTCTCTGCCTTTAGTTTCGTGGGTGTTTCCATGTTGCGCTTTCCCCTCTTCCCGTCTTTCCCCGGCCCATCCTCCATTGGTGGGCGTTTGTGCTGTTCATTTCGAATTTTCCGTTCGATTTTCCTTCATTGTGGTTCTCCTTCGGTTTTTCTTGGCCCAAAATTAATCGTCTCATTTGTTCAAATGCCTGGCTCTTGGCTTTAATTCGGGAATTAATGTTATTCGGTAACAAAATCGATTTGGCTTCTGTATTTACTCAGTCGCTCTCTTTTTCTGTTCTCCCTGAAGTGATTTCTTTGCCAAGTGAGATATCAAAGTAAAGCTTGGGGGTTACATGTATTTTGGTGGTACTTTCAATATAATAAAATGGAATTAGGGTAACCACCTTAATACATGCATAATGGCAGAGGCTAATGGCTGAACCGGACAAGAAGTGATGGAAGGAACAGGGTCAATGGCAAGCGGCTGGTCAATGGTCAAGGGGAGGAAAAATTCAGCAAGATGATCCTTAAATATAGAAAGGTTGAGTAATATTTGGTATAGATCCTAAGAAATACTGGTAATTGGTAGATTAATAAACTCGCGCTACTCAATCTGTTTACAGATATCGATTGTTCTCTATATGTGCCCTACATCTGCCTGATATGTGATGCCCTTGACTTGATCTATGACTATTTTATACAGAAGTCTACTGTGACAATTTGATAAATTTATTCGCTGGTCTGATTGACTTGCAAACGTGTTGGTTTGACATATTTGCACGTGTCTCGTGTGGCGGTAATTTGATTTTGATTTATGGGCAATTAATCGCGGCCCAACAGAAACACTTACACACTCTCATACTCGCGAATGGACACAGATGCTCACACACACAAACACGGACACTGGGTTGGCAGTAGCCAAAGCCAACTTGGCCTAATCATAATTTGCATTTAATAAATATTTCATTGAGTAATTGCAACAATTACGTGCATTTGAACTGTTCCCCTAAAATTAGTGCAGCGTAGCCGACCTACAGAGAAGAACAGGGACTCAGAATAGATCTGAAGGCACTACAGAATACCATAATACCATAATAATAAATAACAGATTCTGTATTAAAGGGTCTGAAACAGAACAGAAACGGTGTGAACTGTGAGAGTTATGATGGCGTCTAATAATATCTTATCATTACACAAATCCACAAATAATATCGACATTGATGTAAGAACAGAACTGAACAGAATCGTACCGCACCGAACCGGACCGTAAGGGGATTAACATTTCAATCGGATCAAACTTGCCTGCTCAGCGCACAATTTGTACTACATATATTGCTCTCGGGCCCATTATCTTGATGTTCAATCTGGATCTATTTACTTTATACATATAAATAAACTTTTTGTTGGCTTTTATCCCTCCCTATAGCTGGTTAATTGCTGCGGCGCTGATGCTGATGCTGGGCTGTCTCTGTCTCTGTCTCTGGCTTATGAATATGCATTTTCAACTTTTAGCGGAAATCCTTCTCAGGTGACAACTGCCTGTCTCTTGGGCTGAGAGAGGGGTTGAGAGGGAAGCTCGCTCCGCCGTCGCTTTTTGATTTCTTTTAAAGAAAAAATTGACTGTCTGATTCTCTGGCTTTTGGACTCTGTGTCTCTGTGTCTTTTTCTCTGGTTCCGTCTCCGGGCGACCGACTTTGTGAATGAAAAATGCCGCTCGAAATGCGGCTCGCTGTCGCCGGACCTGGCTACAAAGCGACACAAAGTCCAACAACAACTTTTTGGTAAGGACGCCATTTTGAATTGGAATACGCGTGCGCGCTCTCTCTCTCTTTCTCTCTCTCTCTCTCTCTCTCTCTCTCTTACTACTACCTCTCGCTCGTTCGCTCTTTGGAGTAACAGTCGCCGTGGTAGGCGTGGCATGCGGCTCTCTTTGCGCCCCAGCGGGGGCGTTCTGGTATGCGTGCGCTCGTGTGTGTGTGTGTGTGTGTGTTGGAGCAGGTGAGCAGATTGTCGGCCTGTCAGACAGGTTTGCAGACGCTAAATGCAGCCACTGGATGGCGCCAGGTATGCCAAAATTAAAGAAAACATAACAAATTTGGATTTTTCAAAGAAAATTTCCACCTTTTACAAAAATGTTTAAATATGAAAACTATACAGTATTTAAGTATATTTTTCTTTTCATATCATCCCACTTGGAGAGTGCTCGCAGTATCTAAACAAATCATTGAATTAAATTATATTTGATTTCCCCCCATCTTTTGGCGGCCCCCACAATCCGTTGGATGTGCCACAGTTTCGATTTGAACCGAAAAACCCGCAAACAGCAGAAGAAACAGACAAAATTACAGGTTCAACAATCAATTTAATAATTGAGACCTTTGCATTTAATCAACATTATTTATAACGTCAAAATATTTGCACTTTCCATGGGTAGCCAGGCCCTGCCCCCTCTGCCACCTCTGTCCGGCATATTTGCATATAAATGTTGCAGAGAGGAGAGAAGTCTCCGCACCGAAAATCCCGAAACCCGAATATGGGGGGCGACAGGCCACGCCTCAATACGGGGCCCTAGACCTAGACAAAAGGCAGAAATGACAGTAAAAACGGCGAGTAAGCAACCCTCCCCAACCCCCGGTGCGACGGGCTTAGTGAGAAAATTGTTGGTATTGGTTTGGCTTCAACACCACCAAACGCACACCGACACCAGGAACCGGTAACGCAACAGACGATTGGCGGCTACGAGCATCAGAACAGCAGCCGTCCCACTCCGGCGCACGTCTAAGCCGAGCCGCTGTGCTGTTCCGCTCGCACACTACAACCACAGGGCGACAAAGCGACAGCGCAAACAAGTCGGGCTCGGCTCGAACAGCGCGCAATCGCGCCGCGGAGGCCTTACTTTGTTCGGAACTTTGTTGGAGGGCAGTTCGTCGTCGGTCGTCGTCCGTTGCTGCAACCTGCTGCTGTCGTTGCTGTCGTTTCCGTCGTTTCCGTCGTCGTAGTCTTTAGCGTCGGATCTAAAAACCGTCTGCACCGAGCCGATCTGAGAAGTGTTCCGATCCGATTCGTCGCGCTGCCGTCGATTGTGATTTGATTTGAGTTGATTTGCTTTGCTTTGCTTTGCTTTGGATTTGAGTTTGAATTCGAAATGCGGCCGTCGCTGTAATCGGGAATACTGAGTGTTAAATCAAAAGCCAGTGCTGAATGAATGCACAGCCCGAAATGATACACAAGCTTCCTCCCCCCATTCATGACCAGTGTGAAAAGTAATCAAAGATATATATAGAGAGAGATCAAGAGAGAGATAAAGAGAGTGCAAAATAGAGTTAAAGTGCTAAAGAAAAGCGGATTGCTACCTCGCAGCTGGAAAAGGATTTACGCGCTCAAAAGTTTAAGAAACAACAACGAACTGAACAGCAATTAAAACTTTGTTTACGTGTAATTAAATTAATCAATCAATCACACACACACACACACACACACACACACACATATATCAACCAATACACACCCATTATCGAGTGTCTAAGATTTCGATTGAAGCCTTGATCGTTCTCAGATTGTATCGAATTTCCTTACCGCGGGTCCAGCCACCAGAAAAGCCTTCAAAATTCTTGATAAAGTGGCCTCAATAGGCGCCAACACGCTCAATTTTACGGACCTAGGGAGCCCCTACGAGGGGCCTCCCAGCACCCCCCAGTCGGGCATGGACGCCCCCGATGCCCCCCACACGCCCAAATACATGGACGGTGGCAACACCGCGGCCAGCGTCACGCCCGGCGTCAACATACCCGGAAAGTCAGCCTTCGTCGAGCTCCAGCAACATGCCGCCGCCGGGTGAGTTTTCAAGGATCGGACTCCTTTTGGGGGCTACGCCATTGTCAGGGAGCTTATCGGAAGCCGAAAGATCTCCTGAGCTAATGTCAAAGAATTGCCCAAAACTCAGTGCAGCATCGAGCCTTTGACTGACTGCCACTCAAAAGACTTGCAACAGACTCTTGCCACATTTCAGTTATCCGAATTCGATCTAATTTGTGTATCATGCACCAACCACACCCTGAAAGGAAACAGAAAAGTTGGGAGTTAGGGCGTTCCCTGGTTAGGCAAATTTAGTTCAGATAAAACCTATAATTTTAATTGCTGGAAGTTGGGGTATGATAAAGATAAAGGTGTTTTAGAATGGAAAAGACATGCATTTTGATGGGAATAAAGTATTTACTATTTTGTATTTTCCTATCAGACTTTTTCTGTATATTTGAGAGCATATACTTGAAATGCCTAGGAAGGGTAAGAAATAAAATAGCTCTGTATTATGAGTACAAGAACCATTAACAGAAGAAGATTTATTGGAAGAGACGAGAAGGGTTCTTTATAGATATGGTATTTATGCTATCATTGTAAATTCCATAATTTATAAATATTTTCTGCCTTCCGCCTTGACTATATTATTTGTGGAGTTTATGAAAGCTTTGCAGTTTAATGAATAGGATGTTGAGGGATCGATCCCTTGTAGAGGTCTCGGCATTATTAGTTTTGATTAAGAAAATCTCTTCAGTTGCACTTTCCGGCGTGCAGTCCATGCTGGTGCCTCGCGACTCGAACGGAAGCCAAAAATAAATTCAATTAAGTTCAGTTGAATCTACTCCCGGCTCTGGCAGTCCATGTGCTAAATAAAGCATGTTTCCCGTAGGGTTCCCAACGCCATCATCATCGTCATAATCGAGGAGGGTAGATACATATGTATGTAGATCCATATATGCAAGTTCAGTAATACTTTTTGGAGTACTGCTGTGCCTACTGCCGCCAATTGTTTTTCCAACGCACGATTCGATTTTTCATTATACATATTTCATTGCATTCCCGGGTTTTTGCGGTTTCTTCCCTCCATGTTCTTCTGTCATTTCTCTGGCTCTGTGCGTGTTTAACTTCTGGGGTTTGGAATGCTTCGCTGGGCTTGGTCTCGGTCCCCAGGAGCTCTATCTTCCAAGTAGCTGCCATGTTGTCCGTTGTTCCTTGTCCGCTTTCCGCGGACCGATGTGCGTTGCGGTTTCAGTTGCGTTTCATTTGGCTTTTTGACCGGCTTCCGCTTCCGTGTTCCGCCGTCCGTGTTCCCGGGCCAAAAGAACATTGAATATTTGATGCAATTCGCTAGGAACCCGAGCATAATGCATGGGAACTCGCTCAACTGTTCCAACCGCCGAGTGTTAACAAAATATTTACGACCAGTATAGGGAAAACTCCAACCGAAACTACAACCAAAACCCAAAACTCTGACACTTGTATTGATTTTTCTTTGATATATTTAACCGCATCAAGTTGGGGCTTTAGTTTTGTTTCGGTGTCTTTTTCCGTTTCTGTTTAAATGAAGTCATGGCAAAAGTTTGTGGTCTCCCTCGTCGGGCCTAATTTTTTGTTGTGAGAGAAAAAGTTTTCGTTTCGACGCTTTTTGCATTAAACATGAAACATTTTAGGCCCTGTTTTTCTGTTTAATTTTTCGTGTGGTTCGTTGTCGGCGACGTTTGAATTTAATAGTGAAAAGTGTAGACAAAACACGCAAACTACATGGAAAAAATAGGGAAAATGGGAAACGTTGATGTGTCCCCGTACACGATTCATTCATCGAGAATATCCTCTGTAGTCCCCGTGTGTACTCTATTTTTACTCAACCATTTATTGATTTTCTTTTTCGACATTTTACTGGTCTTTCAGGTACGGCGGCATACGGAGCACCTACCAGCACTTCGGTCCACAAGGAGGCCAGGACTCAGGATTCCCGAGTCCGCGCAGCGCCCTCGGCTACCCGTTCCCGCCCATGCATCAGAACTCCTACTCCGGCTATCACCTGGGCAGCTATGCCCCGCCCTGCTCCAGTCCGCCCAAGGATGGTAAGTGACCTCCTATCCTTCCATCCTCCCATCCTCCCATCTCTTCTCTACACATAATTTGTGGCCGCCTGCTGGGGCTCTTCTGTTGAGGTCTTTGAGAGATCTCTTGGCAGCTTCCTCTTCTATTTTTTGGCGACACTTCAGCTCGAGAGCGCGACGCCTCTCGAGTGCCATTGTTGTCTTCTTTAGCGGGGTTTTTGTTTGCCCGTTGATCTCAAGATTGACTTGTCTCCATTCAGTCTCCCAAACACACAAACTCTTTAGCGATTTCAGTATTTTACTTCCATCCAGCTTCAATTGCTTGTTGGAAAACAATCTAAAGATAGTTTTGGCAATCTTTGTTTTGGAGTCTCCAAAGACAAAAACAAGTGGTATATCCCAAAGGTTTATAATTTAATTGAATGTTTCATTAAATTTTTCTTGCTCGCGTTGCACGTTTCCTCTTTTTTTTTTTATTTCAGCTTTTCCTTGCTTTAGTATTTTTAGACCTTTTTCTGTTCGACTTTTTTTTTTTGGCAAATGTTGTTCCCAGTCTCAGTCTCTGGCATAATTGCGCGCTTGACTGTGACAATTTGTTGCTGTTTTCATTGTCATTTTGTTGAACAACTTTGTTGCTATTTCGATGCGTTTTGGTTGAGCAGTTTCCATTTTGTGAGTAAAAAGCAATTCACTTTTGTGGCTGCTGGCTGGCTGGCCATTGTGGCTGGAGACAAACAGCAACGCCAACGCCAACGCCACAGTCGGTCCCAGCCTCAGTTCTAGCCTCAGGCCCAGACATTGTCACTCATACGCAACGTGGGCCCAATTAACCTTGAGGCTTCTCTGCTTGCACTTGAAGTTAGCTTCTGGCCTGGTCTGCCACAAGATCTGGGAAAGCAGCTGATCGTTATCTACGTGTCTATATGGCTATAACTATATTCTCCCTGGTGTTCCCTCTGATGATTCAGGAAAGTCCTACTACTCTCTCTCGCTCTCTCGCCTGCCAAACAGTTGTTTGTAATTATAATTGCAGTAATTAGGCTTTCGTTTGGCGTAATTAATTACACCATTCTTTGGCGTAGTTGCCTGATGGATGAATGTGTGGCAGAGAACCGTTGGCCAGGAGCCGGAGCCGGAGCCCGAGCCCGAGCCCATCACTCACACAGATAGAGACACTACACGCACACTAGGGAGCCTGGGCCGGCGCTGAGTAATGGGCCATTGGGTGGTCGACAATGACAATGATTGCTGCCATCTCTGTGGCTCTGTTGCTCTGTTACTCAGTTCCATTTTGTCATTAAGAGTGTGCAGCACGTGCTGGCTGCTCGGGCGCCAAATAAATTCGGCCTACACCAGCGCACAGATACACGGATAAACATACAGAGGCATGGCACACACCTGTAACCATATTTGGCATTTAATAATAGTTCGGCGGCACCGTGTGTGTTAGTTTCGAACAATTAGCAACGTCAACAGTTGGTGCAGCCGCCGCTCATTGAACTTGAGCTCTACGTATCGCCATCACCATCATCATCGTATCATCGTAGAGCTGATGAGGCTGATGATGATGATTTATTCGTACCACAGCACTGCGGAGTGCTTTGAACTTTCAATTCTGCAATTAACTATAATTCGTTGACATTTACAAGTTACTTAACAAATCGATATAGGATTCAGAGCTACAGACATGAGGCCTTTGTTTCTTTTTGTGATTTCTATGGGTTGCCGGCTGCAGGGGCAATTAATTCAGGTCCATAAATGTAACAGTTTCATGCATTCCATTCGACGGGGGAATTTCCTCATAAATATGCATATGGCGCACACAATATACACAAAAAAGGGTTAAGTGTTCTACTCCCCCCAGCATTCTGCAGCATTCTCCCGCTCCACCCAAGCCGGCAGGCCGCCAAGCCGCCCAGCCGCCAAGCCGCCGCTCCATTCTGGCCATAATTTCATAGCCTAATTATAAATTCATCATTGCAAAGTCGCTTGCCATTTACAGAGCCAGCCGACTGACGGTTTCCATTCCTTTGTTCGGTTCTTGCAGACTTTTCCATCTCGGACAAGTGCGAGGAGTCCGGCCTCCGGGTCAACGGCAAGGGGAAGAAGATGCGCAAGCCCCGCACCATCTACAGCTCGCTGCAGCTGCAGCAGCTCAACCGACGGTTCCAGCGCACCCAATACCTGGCCCTGCCCGAGCGAGCCGAGCTGGCGGCGAGTCTGGGCCTCACGCAAACGCAGGTGAGTCCAAATTTATAATCACATTAAGTTTCCGATAATCAATATTCAATCAATTATTACTATCGGCGCCATTCTGCTGAATAATATCCCCTATCTTAGTCAAAGAAAACTTATTGAAATGCACTTTGAGTTGATTTTCTGATTTCATTCTATTGAAGGATGCATACATATGTCCCTCGTGGCTCATTCTATTCTCTAAATGAGTTGATTCTTGATTATAAGTTTCCCCAAATCGGCCACAAACTTTAAATGCTGTTCTGAATCGATATTGCAAGAGCATTCAACGGCAGTAGAATTGCACTTTATTCACCATTTAGTAATACCTATCATATTATTTTGCCCATCCTACAATCCTTCGATAATGGATCTACATATTGTAGATACCTCGCACAATTCCCCTGGCTGTGGCAGCAATCCTTTTAGCCACTATCTCCGCAGGGCTCGCAGTTAGTTAGCATTTTTCAAATTGAATTGTTGACGTGCCTCTAATGTTGACTCACAAACGAGCAAAGACACCAGCCGCAGAGACAACGTTGCAACAATAGCAACAGCGCTTGCCTCCTACGCCTGTGACCCTCTCACTTGACAGCAGACACACACGCACACACACACACACACACACAGATACTCACATAGATACACTCATCCAACATGCAATGTGATGTGCATTTTGTACGTGGATGCATGTGTAATACTACGAGTATTATGCTCTTTCCATTTTGCTGCTCCTCCACGTGTGTCAATGTCAATTCTATGAAAAGTTGTTCTGTGGCTGCTTCTGTTGCTGCTGCTGCCCCTTGTTCTCCAGCATTGTCACAGACAACACCCACCCAAGTCCAATCCCCAGCCCCAATGTACTCCCCCGGGCCCCACTTTTCATTGCTTTTGTTTAATAGTTTTTTCCCATTCGAGCAAGAACAATTCGCACATAAAAACTATGCTAAAGAAGAAGCTAAGGGGAACAAAAAGCTGTGAATGAGTCTCGTTTTTAGAGAAATTTATTGATAGTGGGCGTGGGCTTCCTAATTGAATTAGTGTGCCACAAAAGTTCATGTGCCCAGCCACAGACCGGAGCAGTGGCAGTGCCACAGAGAGAGAGCGAGAGAGAGAGCGAGGGAGAGCGCGCTATGTGGCACCAGAGGGAGAGCCAGAATAATGTTGTAAAGAAAAACTTGTAAAACAAGTTGAAGACGAAGACCCTGTGCCATATCTATGTATGTGTGTGTGTGTGCTGGGGTGTATCTGTGTTGGTTGCGTGGGTGTTGCTCCAGCCGCAAGTTGTTTATCAAGATACATATTTGAATATCTGACAAGAGACAGGGGCAGGGGCAGTGGCAGGGACAGTGGCAGGGGCACGAGCAGGGACAGAGGTAGGGGCAGTCAGTCAGTCTAGAACGGGCGTGCCACACGGCGGCTGTGTAATAAATTCTGCTCCAGAGCTCCCCTTCTACGGCTTGAGTCACCCCCAGAAATGGTCTATAGATACTATATACGTGTATAGCGAGAGGAAAGACGCTGATTTCCCCGAAAGCTGAGACTGTGGCAGCTGTCAATCGAGGCAACTAAACAAATAGCCACGCCCCTAGCGCCTGCAGCGACACAATCAATTTCGGTCTATCTTGGCCTGGCCTTTAAGGGGTTAAGCAGTTGGCCAAAAGCATAAATTTATGACTGCACTTTGGGGTGCTACCAACTTGAGCTACACAGTGCGAAAGATAAGGGGTACACTGGAGCTACAATATTCCTTTGATATTTGGAAAGTTGTCACACTTACACCTGCCATTAGCCACTTGGAATCGATCTCATTTTCTCTCAGTGCAGACGTAGGACCCTGCTTTCGCTTTCCGCAAGGAACACAACTTTTGGGCCGCGTGTTAATTAAAACCGCCCTCGCCATTTGAAGTGGCGGAAGTTTTTTATTGATTTGCCCGGGACCAAGAGCCAGGCCAGGCCAGGCCAAGCCAAAGACCAGCAGCAGGACCTGGAGTAGGAGGCAGGAGCGGCAGCCGAAGCCGGACCCGGCCACGTGGAGTCTAGTGGACAGAGGCTAGTCGAACTCGCCGGGCCCACCACGCCAATGTTTGAGACGTGCAAACAGACCATTGTGCTTGGCCCAAAAGATTTATGCGTTACACAAACAGCAAACAGTTAGCGGACTGCAGCCTTAGCTTAATGGCCTTCAGCCACACGGCCAGAGGGGGGTGCAGCGGCTCAGGGGGGCGGGTTTTTGTTTTCGCGGGGCGTGTTATACAATTCGGTTTCTGTGGCCTGACGGCAGCTTGTCCGGCCTGAAGCCCGGCTCAAGAGACACGTTCTAACACCTGCCAACAACCAGCAACAGCCAGAAGCACAACAAAAGCTGGTCTATATAAAAATATACTACATATATAGTATATATGTATGTAGAATATTATTATAGTATGTTAATATTACCGCTAAAAAAAACTGTGGCACATTGCTTGCTGTTTTACAGCTTTTTTTTATAATTATGGTAATTTTATTATGATTTTTTGCTGTTTCTGCCGCTGCTGCTGTATCTTCAGCCACAAAAAACTCGTTTCCAGTTGCATCTTTCACTCGGCCACTTGCTGTTCGTTTGATTTGAAAGTGCATCCGGTGACTGTTAATGAGCGGCGGACCCCCAGACCCCTGAATATCTCCTCTATGCTCGTGAGTAGGTACCCAACTATAAAAAAAAAACACACACAGATTCAGCAAATAATTAAGTTTCAATTAGAGCAAAATCTTGGCTACTGTTTGCTTCCAGCTCTCCCTCCCCCTCTCCCTGCCTGTTGCCACTTCGCCTAATTGAATAATTACATAGAACGGCTCAAAAACGATTGCCAAAAAGTTTTCAATACCCCCAAAAAAAGAAAAAAAAACAAAAACAAACTGCAAGCTCAAATCTGACAGCGCGAGACAAAAGTGTATGTACAGATACGGATCCCCTTCGACAGGCACCGCTCCTCTGATCTCCATTCCCCCAAAAAGCACAAACAGAAAAAAAAGAAAACCAAAAAATATAAAGAATATAAAGAGGGGTTAACTGAAATATAAAGAATACAAAAATACTTTTAAACTGCGTGTTTATGAGCTCATATCGGCACATTTTGATCTGGTTCCTCGGCCGCAGCTCCGATCCTCTCGAGGAGGGCGCAACAGCCAGAGAAACAGCCACGAAATATTTGTAGGAGGCCACGGCCACGCTGGCTGAAAACAAAGGATTTGGCAGACGAACTGCCAAAACGGCGCTTGTGGGAGCAAAAGGGAACACCATCGCAGCCCAGCAACAAAATGTTGGTAGTGCTGAGAGATAGCAGATGATACAGCAGCTATAATCTGGCATATTTCCAGTGATCTGGCCAGTCTTAAGCTTGAAGATATCCAAGTACACCCCTAGCTAACTTCTACTTGTACCAACTTTTTGCGTTGGGCCCCAGCCTCTGCCGTGGCCTGTCTTCAAAAATCAACAACGCCTGCTTTATGCGCTCGTCTGCAGCTGTCTGTGTGTGTGTGTGTGTGTGTGTGTGTGTATGTGTGTGGGGGGGGGTTGCCGTTGCGATAGCAGTTTTGCGAATCTTTGGGCTTTCGCTGCTGCACGCAGACGCAGACGTCGCCCCAGCCGCAGCCACAGACGCATCGCCCACGGTGCACACCTTCGGTTTGTTGCTTGCCCCGGCTGCTGCGATAAGTCTGCTCCACCCCTAACGTGCAACGTCGTGGCCCATGCTCTGGAACCTCTCAAAGGTCATGGACTCCAAAATAAGAAAGAGAAACCCACAAACAAAAAAATGTACAACAAAAAAATGATATTTCGCTGGAATTTCAGGCCAAATAAAATACTTGTAACGAAATTAAAATTAATTTCCACATCAGCAACAGCAACAAAGAGCAGAGTCAGCGGGAGAGGGGGCGGGAAAAAATAGAGAGAAAAAAAAACTAGCACAACTTGATTTAAATAATACAAGTGTCTAGTTAGTATCAACGACTAAGCGAGAAAAAATGAAAAACTGGCTGACCGCATTTAAATGCTCAGCCACAGAGCCGCAGCCGCTGCCCCCGACCGTGCCCGTGCCAGTGCCCCAGCCCCTGCCCCCGCCCATATCCCAAGCGTCGCTGCTCACGTTCGTTTATGCTGGGGCAGGGGGCCGAAGCAGAGGCACATCGTATATCAGTGATTGCCTGATTTACGCGAGCAATGTCAATTAAATTATGGCACATAATACAATGTAACTTAGTGGAGGCAGCAGCCACACTCACGTCTTAATCGCACGCACATTGCAGCAGCAGCAACAACAGCAACAACGAAACCAGCAACATCGGTGCCCCACCAGCAGCAGCAACAGCAACAGCAGCGGCAACATCGCGCCGCTTCCTTGCCTCCCTATGTCGAAATTTTTGCACCGCCAGCTCTCGTAACAGGAACTTTGAATTAAGTTTGATCAATGCTGATGCTGGTACTACAACAGCGGTAGAGGCAGAGGCAGAGGCAGCTCGGTGGCAGCAGCAGCAGCAGCAGCAGCAGCGACAGCGACGCGACAACAAACAAGTTGCCATTAACAATGATGCATGGCTCGAGAGACAGGCATGGGGCTCGTTTCTCAATTTCTCACCAGGCCTTCTCTCTTCCTCTCTTTCTTTCTCTGTTTCTCTGACCGCATTTGCATTTTGAGGAGAGCTCAATCTAATGCCTGTCAAAAGATACAAGTATTGGGGGATACATGAGAGACAAAAATATATATATATATTCATGTGGTATATGTGGGGATAGATACATAGATATGGGAATACAGTAGTTGGAGATACTCATAGACATGACTTACAGATGCGCTTAGAAATGGGCATAGATAGATAGACGTTTGAGTGCTTACGTGCCGTCTGCACCATCTTGATTAGAGTTGACATAATTCGCAGTCACAGGTAGAGATCAAACACACACAGAGACAGAGATTGACCCACAAAGCGTGCCAAAATGCACAGAAATGAAAGAGAAAACCCTAATGGAAATGGCTGGGGATACGAGAATAACATCTCCAGGCCAGACCCCATCCGATGACCGTTTATAGCTTCCTCTAGCCATTAGCATTTGACCATCAACTCCATTCTCCACAGAGCCCATCAAGTTGCCACACAACTTGTGTATCGGATCGCGGATCCCTGCTGCTGTAAGCGAGTTTTGCGTTTCATTCACAATATTTTTGCAGCTTTCAAAACGTCCAAACTGGTCACAGTCACAGCATCAGCACAGCCAGCCCCATCCGTCAGCGATTCGATCAAAATCATTGCGTACAGAAATGCTCAGGAAATTACAAAATTGGGATAGGGGTACGGGTAGCGAGGCGGAGTAGGAGCCAGCAGGCTAGTGAGTGTTATTAGCCTGGTCAAGTGAGAGTATTCAAATAAATAACATTTTATGATTATTGCGCATAGCTGGAGTGCCAGTGGCCCAGTGGCCACGGCGACACGGCGAAGCGGCGACACGGCGGCTCTATTGGCCAACAATGCGAGTGTAACTCGGGGCTTGAGTGGGCCAAGACCCGGCCAGGCTGGGTTAATTACGGTCTCATTTCGTTGACACACCGCGGAAAGGTAGATGTAGACCCAACCCGACCACACTACACACCAGCCCCAAGGATGCCCCTCTGGTCTGAAGATTTCTCCGATGCGATAATAATAATAATTATTATTTTATTACCCAGACTGCGACTCCGTCATCAGGCTGAACCTCAACTGGTTTCTGGTGCGGTTTCTGAACAGATACATCCGATGACGACGATGATTATGACGATAGGATAAGATAGCCCCGCTCTAGTGGGTGGTTGGTACCCGGTACCCGTCTCATATTATAAGTGGTTCTCAAATTTGCAAATATCGAACGGGCCGAGAGCCACCCCGTTCGCTGCACTTGCTGGCCTTGTAACGGCGCTGCCAATTAGCCGGGCTCGAATATCCTTTCGGGCACCCGGCAACCAGGGCCTTGTACTCTGACACCAATTAATGCGGGATTTGTCTGGAGATAGTTTCGCAGGGGGAGGGCGAGTGCAAAGGGCAGATCGGTCCGGAGTTTCCTTGGAGGTTTTCCCCCCCCACAACGACAGCAACAATAGCAGACAAGCAACTTTTAACGCTTGGTTAACTCTCGGGTCTGTCGCTGTTTTTTTCCACTCTTTTGTTGTTTTCCAGCATTATCATGATCTCGGCTGTGAAAATGCATAGGAAAATGCTGTGTGTAAGCGACAAATAATAGTCAGTTGACCATGATTTCATTTTGCTGACTCGAACCGAGACTGGCTACAGAAAAAAGACAAATAATATTTAAATTACAATCCCCGAACCCCAACAAAAACCAAAACCAAAACGAAACGAAACGAAACCCCTTGAAAAGAATGCGCTTATATAAATTGCACAATTAACCGCCACACTTTTTTGTTAGCGTTTTTCCTCCTAGTTTTGTTTTGTCATTATCTGAACGATGGGATCTGACCACAAAAATGATTTTTACATAGTCGAGAGGGTCGGCGGTCGGCGGTCGGCGGTCGCTTGGGTCTTCACTTAATATCACCTACATCAGATGGATCGGGACCTGGTCGATGGGGGCCCAGGCCTAGGCCCAGGCCCAGGCCCAGCCATGTGGAAAATGGGTTCCTTCAATTGCCCTTTGATGGGACCTCTTCATGGGCAATGGTCACAATTGGGAGCATCTAATTGAGGTCGGGTAATTGAAAGTGCATCGAGTTCCAGGGGAATTCCTGGAGTCGTAGTTCCAGCGGCTAGGGCTGGCTACCTTTCCCAAGCTCTCACCCGCGGCCGGTACTTCCCATACAACACGTGATATCGACTCTCAGGCATTTGATATTCTTTTTTCTGCTTTAAGCAGAATCGCATAAATATTAAACAAGTTTCGGGGTTTTCCCCTGGCAGCTGCAGCTAGCGGAAATCTTTTACGGCTTGGCCAAAAAAGTTAGTCGATCTCTGCCCCTCCCTGCGGCCATCAAAACCCAATGACATAACTAGACAAAGTGCACAACCGATTTTTACTGTCACTCGCTACAAAGCCAAAAAACTAAATTAAAATATGACTAATATTTTGCAGTGACTGTGAAAAGCGCTTAAGACATACACTGAAAGTACAGCAGCCCCAGCAGCGCTGACTAACCCAAGTCTTGCCTCAAAAACAGTCCAGCTTTTTGGGGGAATGAGGCTTGGGATACTCTCGGAAATGTGTGATGGCTGTACATGGCTGTAGTACTCGATATACTAATCATTCTGTGGCTGTTCTGACAGCTTGGAAGCCCTTCATTGTCTGCCGTGCAACGTTCTGGTGAAAGCCGTAGTACCCTCTACAAGGGTATATTCAGCTGTACGAGGAGTACACGTATATACATAGTATGTTTATACTTATTTTCGTACACGCCCCTCCGTCCGCCCCTTGGGCAACCACTACATACTTGAAATTGCACTTGTTGTTGCCGTTGCCGTTGTCGTTGTCGTCATGAGTCGCCGTTGTTGTTGTTGTGTTGTATCTGTATCTGCTAGAATCTCACCTTGACAACGTCTGATCAAATGCTGCCGCCGATTTATTGTTGAACAATTTTCGTACGTCAGCTGCTGCTGCTGCTGCTGCTGTTGTATCACTTATTTTGTTTTTGTTTTTGTTTTCATCATAACTTTTCTGCCGCTGCAGTCGCTGATGGATTACAAAACTTGAACTGAGTCAGTGTTTCAGCCGCGGAGCAGCACCGAATTAGAATTACAAAATTTCAAGGCTTTGCAGGTGAATCAAAAATGCGAAAATCTCTGTCTCAGCCCGAGTCGCATTCGCATTCGCATTCGCAGTCGAAGTCTCAGCCCGAGTCGCATTCACAATCGCATTCACATTGCATGCCAGTCAGTCAGAAAACAAAAAAAAAAACTTTAAACGCTGCTTTGGGGCGTTTTTTCAGTTTTTATACCCTCTGTACTCGAAGGGTACACTGTAGGGGTATACTGTATTCGGAGACCACCTAGTGTCTATCTGTATAGAAATACAGATAGTCCTGGTAGACATTCACCAGCTCCCCGGATAGTTCGCTTTTATTGGATCTCCTTCCGCAGTGTGGACCTTATGATTAGCGGGTATCTTTTAGTCGGAATACCAATTGCTAGTTTCAGTTTTCAGCCTGTCCGCTGGCTGCCGTTGTTCGGGTTTGTTTCAATAGTTCACAGCGCGCTGTGTTAGCTGAACATGGGAACAGTTTCCGGATTTGACAACGACAATTTGTTGCACAATTGCTGGCCGAGAACAAGCAAAAACAAACGCTTTAAGAAGTCCGAGTCCGAATCCGATGCCGATGCCGGGATCGAGGCTTGTCAATAGCTGCAGGCCGGATGAGCGTCATCTCAGCCCATTCTCATAGGTTCCCTCCTCCCTTCTACCTCCTGTCAGCCCGAACCACCTCGACCAGGCCTCTTTAATTGTTTCTGTGAATACGCATGCTGGAAATGGCAAATCGAGGCATTTCTCTCTGGCCTGCTAAGCACTAATTGAGTTAGTATAATGCTCGATTTGTCCTTGGCTGTGGCTAACTTTGGCAGTTGGCATGCGGCTGCACTTGTCGCTCGTTTTAGCCAGAATCTCAGCTGAGTTGAGGTCTGCCCAGGCCTCAGTCTCCCTCTCTCTCCCTCTCTGCCTCAGGATCCGTTACCAATCTCAACCGGCTAACAACATAATTAATATGATTTTAATTTGAGCTCATCTCAAAAACTTGACTGAAAGCTGGTGAAATGCGGCGCTCAGCGATTGAGCAATCATCGCACAGAACTGGCTCTACAGACAATGTCTATATAGAAATTAGATCAATATCTTTATTTATATACTTATAGTATATATCGATGGCTGCAGAAATCGCTTGGCTCCTCGTTGGCGTTTCTCATTAACAGCAACGCTGGCCAGCGATCGCATCGCGATGCCTTCTTTCCAGTCCAGTCCAGTCCAATCCAAGAGCAAGAGCAAGACCAAGACCAAGTCTGAGCATCCAGCGCTACGTTAATTGCTATTAGAGTGGCTATAGAATGGGGAGGGGGATATGGTGGGGACGTGGATCTTCTTATATAAACATCAGCTGCTATTCCAGTGGCAGTGGCAGTGGCTGTTGCCGGTTGCCTCTTAGCCATCGTCTGGCCTTGCTTAATTGCATATTTATTGTTTATTAAGCAGAGTTTTTCCACCGCCGGCGGAGCATCATAACTGGCCAACTCTTCCATGCACCCTCCCGACTCTGTTGCCAATCTACCATCTACCATCTCCTGCTTTTCCCTCATCCCATTCACTTTTTTACGCACTGCCTATATATGCATAAATTAATGAATCTAGCCAAGATCTCAGCCAGCTTCATTCATGGCATTGGCGACTCTATCTATGTACTCTTCTTGCCCCTTTCCCCTTTCCCCTTGCCGCTTTCCACGGACTTCATTGATAAAGATCAATGGCATAGCTGGGACATGGCTGCATGCTGCCCCCGGGGGAATAGCTCGCAGAGAGCACTGGCTGTGACCCAAAAATGGTCATCAGAATCGGACGGCATACTTTGGCTCTCCAATGAGCACCACTGAGCCCCACTGAGCCCCAGTGAACTTTCGCTATGCAGGAATCCATATAAACCCATACAAATGAGCCATTAATTTGTTTGAGCAGCTAGGGCTGCGATGGTGTACGGTAGCTGCCCCACGTGCGTGCCGCCACAAACGAGCGGCTGCCACAAGTCCCGCGGGGTCAAAGCTGCAGCCTATCCACGTGTTTCAACTTTGAACGAAGCTGCTGCTGCTGATGATGCTGCCGCATCGATTTGCTTTCAATTTGTTTGGCGGCGACTCAGTCCAAGCCAGCCCGGGCCTGAAGTGGAGTCGACCGGACCGGATCGGACTGCACTCGGGGCTCGGGCAGTGTTAACGTGCGTTCATTTCGAGCTGGAGTTGGAGTCGGGGCTCTAGCTCAAGCTGTAGCTGGAGCTTGGAGCTGGGTAGCAGATTCAAGGCGGTGTTGCGTTGTTGGCCTTGAAGCCTTTGAGCGTTTTTTGTCGAAACTCTGTTGCGGCTGCCGCTGCCTGCCGCTTTCCTTTCTACCGTTTTTTCTTAAGGTTTTTTTTTTGGGAAGGCGTTGCCCAAAACAGCCCGCAACGATTTTATTTGGAAATCACTTTGGTTGCACCTCTCTGGACTTGGCCAGGGCCCGGGCGAAGGTTTCTGTTTGCTCAGTTTGCTCTCCCTCATGCTGTCTCTTACTCCACTGATGTATCTCCCTCCCTCATTCGGCTCAGGCTGCTAACAAGAACGAAAGACTTAAGCAGCGAACTTGAACTGACTTTTTAGCATGTGGCTTTGGCTTTAATGAGCTGAAAGTCGACGCTGAAGTTGAGGCTGAGGCTGAGGCTGGAGCTTAGGTTGGGGCAGAGTGTGCGTGACACTTGACTCTAGGGCAGGTCCGAGCTGGGACAGGGACAGGGGCAGGGGCACACGGGAAACACAAAAACCTTTTCAAAAGAAAAGTTTTTTTTTTTTGTATTTTGTTCCTTTTTTTTTTAGTTTTTGCCACGACATGGCATTGTTGTATGTGTTTCGAAGTCATTGCCTGCCTCGAGGCGATTGTTGTTGCTGCTGCTCGCTGCATTCAAAATTATAAACAAATTTCTGTTGTTGCTGCTGTTGCCGTACGCTCCACGTATAACAACAAACAATCGCATGCAATGAACAAATTTTCCAAGCACAATGAAAAACGCCACCGACAGCAGCCAACAGCCAGCAGCAGCCAGCAGCAGCAAAAGCAGCTACAATGAGGAGAGTTTATAATAACAATAATAAAATGAAAATGCTACGGCCGGCAAGTTGCGTAATCCGTCAACCATGGCAGTCAAAAGAGAATAGAGAGGGGGGGCCGGGCGGGGGAGGAAGCGAGACACAGACAGTGGCAAGTAGAAGAGGCAGCAACAGATACTGAGGAAGACACAGCTTGTTTATATGGCATGGAGGATGAAAGGGGTGGGAGCTGGGCTGAGATCTACTTGGGGTGGCCTTTCAGCACACGCAACAATTGCTGTTGTTGCAGCAGCAGCAGCAACAGCACCGGCACCGGCAATCTAAAATTTGCAATCGTTTTGCTCCAAAGATATATATACTTTAAATGCGTTTTTTTTCCGTTTATTTGGTTGGCTTTTACTTTTTTTCGGTGCCTGTTGAGCGATAAAAATCAGGCATAAACATGAGTTAACCAAAAATCAAAAGTGCCACGAGGCTGCTGCTGCTTTTATGAATGACTGACTGAGTGACTGACCGACTGACGGACCGCGGACGACGGACGGCAGACGACGAGTGAGTTATACTGCCCGAAAGCACTTGTTGCGCCAACAAACTTGTATGGGCAGCTTCAACAACTACCAAACAAAAAACTCTACAACAGCAGATTCAACAACCACAATAACAGCAGTTTAAACACGAACAAAGACTGTAGTTTCAACAACAAATGCCAGAAAAGAGCGGTTTCAACAACAGAAACAACATATTTTCCAAACAAAATTACAACAACAACTACAACTAGATTTGAAACAACAGAAACAAGAACAAAAGTTTCAACAACAAGAAATGCAACTCCAAAGGCACCAACAACAATAAAAACAACAAATGTTCCTTCAACTACAACAGCACTTGCACCAGCAACAACAACGCTACCTGCCATCACCGGCTATTGACGAAACAACTTCAGCGACAAGATCATAAATCAAAATTTTTATTTTATTTTCGCGCAGACCCAACTCCCTCAATCTCTCTCTCTCCCCCTCACTTCCTCTCGCACTCACGCTCTATCTGTTTTTTTGAATTTTTATGAATTTCGTGATTTTTTCATAGCTTTTTTTCTGCATAAATTAAAAACTGCCGCGCGAGTTGCGCGCGTTTTGCTGGCGATTGCAGTGCGATTACAACCGTTTGGCCAGCTGGCGCGTGCTGGAAGCGTCTCAGAGGAAAGTTGTTGGCCATTAAAGTTAATAGAGAGGCAGGTGGAGAGCAGGTAGAGCCAGAAGTTAAACGAAAGTGATCGCGGGCTGTGATCATCTAACACATCAAACGTGGGGCGTGAGCGGGATGCAACTTTCAGGTCCGGAAAGAAGTTAAATCTGCTACAATTGGCGCCTGCTGATCGGGCATCGATCGGAATCGGTGAATCGGAGCATCGACTAATCCGCCTGCGGCCCATTAATCAACGGCTAAGACAATGCCCATGGCTCTGGCCGGGCCGTAATTCAAAGCCGCCGCTGAAAGAAGCCGCCGAAAATTGTTTTTCATGTTAACCGCTTTGGCCAGCAAATTGAAATTTCTCGCACCAAAAATGTGCAGCAAAAATGCTAAAATCTTGTTGCACGGAATTTATGAATGAAAACCAAGGCAGCAGCAGGGCCAGTAGCAGCAGCAACATCAACAGCGGGGTCAACATCAGCAAACATAACAAGCAACAAGCTGAGAACAATGAGGGGAAAACTCTGTTTGGTGGCCATAAATTTGTGGCAACAAAACTGAGACCATTTCATGCCTCGCCATTTGCTCTTGCCACTGCTGTGTTTGTTGCCTTTGTTGTTGCTGCCGCTGCTGCTGTGTTGTCGCTCGCCGGGAAAAGCTATAAACATTTTTGTTGCTTTTTAGCCAGACATCCACCGCGGGTCGAAGTGGAAATGCATTTGCTTGAGCAAGCCATCAAGAAGGAACCACAGATACTCTAGAATGTCGGAAAGGAAGATGGACTCTTACGTGGATATTCAAATCTCAGCTTGGGTCAAAGATGTGCAGAAATCCGCAACACTCGTATCTGAAGGCCATCCAGTGGCTTCACCATCCGAAGCTACCCTTTTCCAGCCAGAGAGTATCGGACATTATCCCATGGCTTGTTTTTGGGGCGTTGGGGCTGTCATTAAGCCCAGGCATCCGTGTCCAAGTCCCTGTCCAGGGCTGTCTTCGCCGTTTGCTTAGTGCAAATAAAGCCGTACGTTTTTCGGCAGTGGGAGGAGTTCCCCCATATTTATGGTTTGGCAAGGGGCGTGCAGCTCGTTGGGCGGTGATTTATCAGGGAAAAGCTGTGAAATGTTTCCTAGGAATATGAAAACCTTTTCGCCCGGCTCTCCCACACAAATCAATCGATGGCCGAATGGAGGCCAGATGAAGTTATTAGAGCTTTCTGAGCAATTGGCTTATCGGTTTCCCACGTTTTAAATGCTCAACTGTCAAATGAATTAGAGTCGGTCTCGAGAGGGGCGGAGTGCCTGGGGTTGGGGACACATTTGGCAATGCCCGACGAAACCAGTTAACAGCCACGCAGGTGTCTCCCTCTCCCTCTCACTCTCCATCCCCCCCCCCCCCCCTCTCTCTCTCTCCGTTTCTATCTGTATCTTTTGTGAGTAAGTTTTATCGCTCGAACGGCAAGTGTTCACAATTAGAAAGCCCACAACAGTCAGCGGCAGTGGCAGCAGCCCCAAGTGGTGTCCACTCTTCGCCTTGCCCCAGCATCATCTGTGCTCCATCATCATCATCATCATCATCATCATAGTCGTCGTCATTGTGATCGTCATCGTATTTTACAGTCCACTTCCACTTGGCTGGAACTGTGGCTGAAACACTGGCTGAAGGAGAAGCGCGTTCCCGTCGTCATAAAACTCATCTGTAATCTGCCTCCAACTCGAGGTCCGACTCTGTCTCGGGCTGGAGCTCCGAGTCGGACTCTTGGCTAGCTCTAGCCAGCCATCAATTCTGCGTTTGACTGCATAAATTATATGGCAAGTGACATATTGCGGAAGTGATCAAGCAAGTGTCTGACCATCTGACCAGTCGCTCGAAGTGGGTTAAAAGGATAATGCCACAGAGACGACTTCGATCTGTTGTCTGCGGCTGCTGCTGCTGTTGCTGTGCTGCTGCTGCTGTTGTGGCTGCCTCAAGTTGACACAGTGACATGCTAATTTCTTGCTGCTTTTTGCCATATTTGTTCATATGAAAGTGGTACAAATTCAGAGAGAGAGAGAGAGAGACACAAGTACCCAGACGGTGGGACACCATAAGGCTGATTGACATTTGACAGACTGTCTGAGATCCCAAAGACACTTTTACTCTCATGCGAACTCTTCTTTCCCCCCTCTATATTTTGCACTGCTTCGTTGTTTCGCAGGGGAACTTGTTGAGTTGATATTTCATGTACGATTTCGTGTATATCTCGTTTGTCTATCCATTTGTATTTATATAGATGTATGTTTTTGAGAGTTTGCTTAAGCTGACAATTGAGAGGCTGTTGGCCATTAGTTTTGACATTTGCTTAACTTCATTTTTGCGCAAAACGATGAACAGCAAACCAGAAATACATCATAAATAGACAGAAGTTTGATGTTTAATATGGAAACATTTGTGGGGATACTACAGTTAATTGTGCCCACAAGTACAAGCAGGTACAGTTTTTTGGGGACTGTTGCTGTTGCTGTAAGGAGAACCTCGACAATATTTGATCATTGAGCGCAGATTTTTCGCTTGGCCTCCCTTGCGTAACAGCTATACAATATATCGTACGAGTTTCTGTGCAAAGGTACACCCAGAAAGGTACCTTTTTTGTGTGTATCCATAGTCTATTACCAAGTTCATGCCTTTATCTAAAACCAGCAGCGATCAAGGCTCTTCTTTGGCTTTCTTGTGGCATGTCTAGATCTGACTGTAGTTCAAGTGTTTTTCCAGTAATTGAAAATATCTCTAAATTTGTTTAACCCCCAGCCGAGACTCACAAAATGCTTCTCGCTTGATTGACCATTTAAATGAAATGGAAATGAAAATTTTACTTGTGGATTTCGGCTACCGTTCGACGTCAAGGCTGGGTACGGGAACGGGGCTGGGGTTGGGGCTGGGGCTGGGGATGCCAATGTCAATGATCCGACAATTGATTACCTCAGCCCCATCAGGCATCAGACAACAGACAATTCTGGTAGCTATCGGCTAATTGAAATCGATGGCCCAGGCACAGATACAAATACAAGCACAAACTCATAGCGGAATGCACATAAAAGCCGAGTCTCCTCAAACTGTTTTTATGGGCAAAAAAACCTAAAAAAAAAAAACATGAGCCAAGTCAGTGAAATTTGCCAAACGCTGAAAAAAAGCTGAGCTTGGAGCGGCGCTACAAAAATCCAACCAACCGCGAAGAACGACCTTGAGCAAGTCTGGCCTGGCAAGTTTATATAGCTGTATCTATCTACATGCATAGATATAGATAGAGTAGATACGGATACGGGTACATGTGTATGGGGTATGGCACAGTGTGGACGGACGCCATGCAAGATTGCAGGCTGCAGATACAGTTAAGAGTGCGCATAAATAGCATTAGATACGCGTCGTTTTGGCCTGATGCCTGCATCTATATTTAAACACACTCACCCGCAGATACTTCTACTTGAGTCACAGTCAGCTACAGATTCCGACTCAGGCAGAGCTTCACTGTGGGATATCTTGGGGCTGGCTTTCAAAAAAGTGAAGTGCTCTGGCAGCGACTCACAGCTCAGCGCACAATTAGTTCTACGAGCAGCTGGAGCTGAATCTGAAGCTGAAGCTCGAAAATGAAAACTGAAAGTATCTGCGAGATACATTTTGGCTGCTGGCTCAAGTGCTGCTGCTTTGCATTTGCCCAACAAAGATACAAGTTTCTCAAATGATGAAATACACTCGATTAAGACATGTGTTAGACTCTCGTATCTCGTAGATACTTTTATGTGTGTCGCACGCTGCCAAAAACTATAGTTTATAGAGCCATTTTCCTGCCAGCTGCTTTTCACGACCATTCACTCTTAATTTTATATGAAAAGCTGTTTGAAAAGCAGCCATAAGCCACCTTCCCACATATGTATCTATCTCTAGTTGTAGCTGTATCTCAGCCTGCATCTCTGTATGTCTCTGTATCTATTACTCGGGTTCTGCTCTGGCTAAGGATGCTGTCGATCCGCATTAGCTCAAACTACTAGGCATAGACAATTTCATTTGCATTTGCATTTATCGCTATTCACACGCCGATCAAATAAAGTGCGACTCATGCTGACTTCGACACTCACCATTCGGCGCCTAATTAGCGATGACTCTCTGGCCGTGCCTCATAATGATCAAGTGTTTTTCCCTGTTGCAGGTGAAAATCTGGTTCCAGAACCGCCGCTCCAAGTACAAAAAGATGATGAAGGCGGCCCAGGGTCCGGGCACCAACAGCGGCATGCCTCTGGGCGGAGGTGGACCCAATCCTGGTCAGCATAGTCCCAATCAAATGCACAGTGGTGAGTCGCCAGAACCCCCGAACACCTATCCCCATACCCAAAGGGATCCAGGAACTAAAGGATCTCCTATTGCATCTGTTCTTTCAGGCGGTAATAACGGCGGCGGCTCGAACAGCGGCTCCCCCTCACATTATCTACCTCCCGGACACAGTCCAACGCCATCGAGTACGCCCGTGTCCGAGCTATCACCTGGTAAGTGGGATCTGCTTGATGCCTCTACTCCGCTTCCACTTGGCTATATCCCTGTGTTATTTCCTCCTTTCCCTCCCTTAGAATTCCCCCCAACGGGTCTCAGTCCGCCAACGCAAGCACCGTGGGACCAGAAACCCCACTGGATCGACCACAAGCCGCCACCGCAAATGACGCCGCAGCCACCTCATCCAGCGGCGGCAGCGCCACATCCGCAGTCGCACCACCACAACCCGCCACCCCAAATGGGTGGCTACGTGCCCCAGTATTGGTATCAGCCCGAGACGAATCCATCATTACTAACGTGAGTTTAAAGACCACAATTACGATAGCCACCCCAACCATATCCTGAAGAGACACTCTAGAACGAACCTAACCAACTCCTCTGCTACCTTTTCTGCTCTCTGCAATCCACAGCGTTTGGCCGGCGGTCTAACAGCATCCGAGCACGCTGCCCTCGGCTGCCTGGATGCAGCATCATCACCACCACCACCAGCAGCAGCAGCAGCACCAGTCGCATCTCCACCAATCCTGCCCAGACTTGGATATGCAGCAGCACCAGCTGCAACTAGGCCTCCAGCAGCATCGGCAGGACTATGCCAGCGGGCCGCTGGGTGGTGGCGTGGGCGGGACAGTGCATCACACAATATCTTAGCCAATAACAAAACCATGATAGCAACCTGTAAAATATCCATGAAACTATTGACAAAACCCAACAAACGAAGAGAGGAAAACTTAAGAGCTAAAGCAAGAATTTTGTACATTTTAAAAATACTATAAATATGTTTACCAACGTGAATAAAGTCGTTCTAAACTTTAGTCTAGCTACTATCTAAAACACACAAACACAAAATCTATAAAAAAAAAGAAACACAACTTAAAAAACATTCCTCAAGAGAAACACAAACAAAAACACAGAAGCAAGTATGAAACGTGTCCTTTAATTTTGTTTAATTTAGCAAATTAACTTATGTATAAACCTATCTATATATGAAACAAACAACAAAACATAAACTACATACTATATATAGTGAGCAAAAGCAACAAAATACAAAAGCATAAAAAAGTAAATCGTAAATAAAAATCAAATGAAATGAAAAAATCAGCTGTTGATCTTAAGAGTTTCTTTCGAAATATTTTGTTCTTGTGTAGAAAATTCGAAATAACGAGCAACAAAAATCAGTAAAATCAGATCTCAAATGCAAGAAGAATTCCCCTGGATTCTCTTAATAATTTTTGTTCGTAGTTTCGCAATCTTGTTTCTTTGACCCCCACACAGCACTCGGAAGAGGACCCATGCCCATCCTTAGAGAAAAGAATCGATTTCGTTCACTTAATGTGCAATAATAATATTACTTACCAAGTCTTGCCCCCTTTTCTCTCTTTTTTTCTGGTAGTCTCGCACCCAAAAACTTCTTGAATTGTATTTATTGTATTGTACATTTTTGTATAGACCCCAATTGAATCGCCAATCTAATCTTTTGGCAGATGAAAGATCTGCCATCTCTCCATCTCAATCGGAATGAAAATAAAAAATATGGAAATGGGAATATGAATGCTCTTTCTTAAATGCGATTCGATTCGATTTTGAGCTTGCTGTAGCTGTAATTATGGATTAGTTTTAGTTTTAGTTGTAGTTTATGAACGGTAATTAGTACGTGTGTTTCACTCTAGTTTATTTAATTTATACCAACAGCAAAAACCAGAATTAATTCATAAATAATTGATAGTTTAACATTTAAAGTGCGTGCGTGTGTGTAGATAATGTATGTGTGTATGTGTGCATTTGAGTGTGTGTGATTGAATTGTAAACTATTAAATGATAAAGAAACAATAATTAAACAGTGAAATAAAACAAAACTACGTTTCAGAAAATACAAAAAAAAAACCCAAATTCATAGAAAAACTGAAAGGAACAAAAATATAAAAATCATGTGCTAGCATTTAATTAATTAGTTTTAATCTAGAAAATGGCAAAAAATAATGGTAAAGCCTAGCGATTCGTTTGCCCCTCCCGACCTCTATCCCCACTCCTTCCCTCTTAGTTTTAAGTAATTAAAGTAATTCTAAAATCCAATCAAACAAATGAAAATAAACCAGAAAAATCCAATAAAAAAATAAAGAAAATTTTAATAATCTGAAAATTATTGTTGAAAACGTGGGCAGGGGGAAGAAGGCCACTTTCAGGGACATTGGCTGCCGTTTAAGAGGACAGAGGACAGAGGAGCAGGGGAAGATGCCGCACATTAATGCATTACACTTGAAAAAGTTAAGTGGCATTCAACGGACGAGCGAGTATCTGTGTGAGCACGTGTAACGGTGTGAGGGTGTGTGTGAGTGCGGAAGGAAGCGTGAAAATCTGTTCCATTAATCATAAAAGAGCGAAACAGGATATGCTTGAGGCTGGCAGGCTTTTACAGGCTCGATGAATGGTTCCATTATGTCCTCGAGGCAGCATCGTTTTGCACCCGACCAAAACAGAACAGAGGGAGGGAGAGATGCAGATACAGATACAGATACAGTGCGTTAGGTACATATATTATCTTCTTATAGAGTGAGGCAGTCCCATCTCTCTCCCTGATTCGTTCACTTGCTGTTGTGCAATTAGCTAGGAAAACACATTTTAGCAAGAAAATCAACTCTCGCAGAAGTATCTTACAGTCCCTGAGAGTATCTCAAGCTGAGAATGTCAATCACACATTTTGTTGGTTTAGTTTAAGGCTGACTTCCAGATTCACTCGGCTCTCGGCATTCGAATGGCACATAAAAAACAGAGCCCAATGGCTGGACAGACAGGCTTCAACTGTCGCCTTCTGTTGGTTCTGTTGGAGACCCTGCTCGGTCCCGGTCCCGGTACTGGTCCTTACCCTCAGCCTCATTAAATCAACACCTTTTCGACCCGGACCCTCAAAGACAATGGCCAAGAAGAGGAATTTCAGCTCGCAAGAGGATTTTTGCATTTCTGAACGCTTTTTGCGATTTCAATTTAAAATTTCCGACAAGAATTCACGAATTCTCTCAGCTCAGGAGTACTCAATGGTTTCTAATTGAGAGAGAGACAGACCCAGGGCACGATAGCAGTAGGGACCTGGCTTTCGGTAGCTAGGAGTGCCCTGGCTGTACTTACCGTGTTTACATAAATTAGCAGCAATATTGGGCCTGGAGGAGGGCCTGGTGCTGTGGCACCAGGAGGTGGATGAAACGACTGAAACAGCAGAAGGACAAAGAGTCAGAGTCAGAGTCAGCGTCAGAGTCCCAGTCCGAGTCAAAGGCAAAGGCAAAGGAATTTCCTTGTAAAAATGACGCATACCAAACTTAGACACAACGGGGACATCCAACGTTGTCGTTGCTGTCATTCGAGCGGTTGCGTTCCGAAACTCAACAAGGTTTTGTGTCAACGCCAAGTCCAGCCTCAGCATCAGCCCGTCTCTGACTTCCACTCTATACGAGTACCAAATTGGTATTGGTGTGTCCGTGGGTCCAGGCCAAATACTCGTACAATAAATAACGCAGGCGGCCAGAAGGAACTACAAAACTAAACAAACAACAAAAAGAGCAGAGCCCAAGAGCTGCTGCAGTTGAAGTTATTTGTGAAATTCATCCGTCAAAGTCGCGACCGGCCCTGGGAGCCTTTGCCTCAGCTTCAGTCCAACCAAAACCGAAAACCCAAACCCAAACCCAAACCCAAGCCCGAACCCAGCCCAGACATTGGGTCTTTGGCGTAAGACTTGAAAAGCGTTCCTTTCATGGCTTTTGCCCATTGTCTTGAACCTGGCTACTGGTCATGCATAGCTCCTGCTCCTGCTGCTGCTGCCGCTTCTGCTTCAGCTTCTGTCCCTGCTGCATTCCTGCGTACCGTCCGCTTGGAATGATGAACGATGTGTCGCTGATGACCTGATCAAAGTGGAGCATCTGCACGCATATCGATTGCAGAGCACTGGACCAAAGCTCAGTTCGGCGCAGCTTTGGGGACGGGACGATGGGAGTAGAACGTCCGAGTAGTATAGCGTCCTCCTCTGGTCTGTTGCAATGTTTAAGGACATGACATTTTTTGTCGTACCGTTTGCTAAAATAACTTTGTTAAGATTTTTGCAACTCGCTTTGGGGCCTGGCCCCCAGCCCCCAACCGCTGGCCGCTGGCCTCCTGCTCTGCCGGTACCGCTTCGCACAAAACGAAACGAAAATCCCGAAAAAAAAGCAAGGGACAAATTTGATGTGGCAGGGAGTCGGAATCGAAATCGGACTCGGGCTCGGACACTGGCTTTTGTAGTCTCTCTTTTCCTGAATTGCATTTTCAATGAGGCACCATAAATCTTGACCAGGCTAAGAGCCGAACAGAGGGCAGGCAGCCGCAGCCCCGCAGCCCCGCAGTGGCAGTAGTCGCTGTCTCTGACCGATATGACAAATGTATTTTATGAACTGTCAAAATAGGTGTTGAAAATGAATTAATTTGCTCTCTCTCACTCAGCGGCTCAGCTCAGACTTCGACTGTGACTCTGACTCTGACTGACATTTGGCGGCAAACATCAGACCCGTAATGCGTAAGGTCGTCTGACATTTGTAACAGAGTTGGCTTGTGCAATCCATGGCGAGAGGGGCATGGAAGTGAGAGCCGTGGAAGAGGTCGCTCCAGTGGCAGACAGACGGGGGCATGTCTCACACATTTCAGCTGCTGCGCCTGCGCCTGCGCCTGTGTCAAGCTTCCGAGTCCAAAAATCCGAAATGAGAAATCCGAAACGGGCAATTACGCGAAACTGGGTTTTATTTCCCTACCTCATAGCTCTGACTGTCGATAGTGGCTGTGCTGCACTCGTAAACTCTGCTAATTTAATCAGGCTGGGGGCGTGCCACGTGAGGCACGTGACAAGCGAGCGTTTGATCTACCCAACACGAAGTGCAGCTGCCTTTGAGGCGTGCTTGGCAGCTCTGCAAAAAGCAGATCTAATCGGGAGGGAACCATTTCCCAAAAAGGTTCTTCAACTGTGGAGGAGGGTTTGCTGCTTTTGCCGTGAGCTTATATAAACATAATTTTCAATCCTAGAAACATCCCTACCTTTGTGAACATAGAAGTTCCCAAGCATCAGCATCCCCAACACACTTCCTGCTTTGTTCTATCCATCTGAATTCCCCCCCAATATAATCTATTGTGCAATAATTTAGAATTTTATTGCGACACATTCGAGGCGACTGACAGAGAGATCTACGAGTACTCAAACACGTATGAATGCAAGTGCATACTCGCCAAATGTTTATTCTATGAAAACTAATGTTTTATGTATTTGTGGGCTGACATTAGAGGGGGAGAGCGAGATACATATGCTGACCAGGGCAGCATATGATTATCGGTGAATCGACATCGACTGGCCTCTTGACGTTTTCATAAATACATAAATAAATGTTAAGAAGCTCCGGACTCAAGTGCAACCAGTCGAGGCTTTCCCAAGCCCCTGGCCAGGGGCGTGAAACGCGTTTTCTGCTTCTTTTCTGCCAGTCCGCCGTTGGAGTCGCCTCATGTTTAATGCGAAAGTGGTGAGCGGATCAAGAGCAGAGCAGAGCAGAGCAGGGTAGGGCAGAGCAGAGCGAATGTGTTGGCCGCGACACCTAACACAAGTCGAATGCTGGACTCCACTTGCAGCTCCAGCTCCAGCTCCAGCTCCATCTCCATCTCCGGCACCATCTCCTGCCTGGGTCTTATGCAACACTCTGGGGACATTGTAGCATACGCAATAAACACATTAACGTGTTATTTAGTTGTCAACATGGCCAGGAAGCTGCCTTTGGCTGGCTTTGATTCGAACCGCGCGATAGCCGCCATAGAAGGCAAAACCGCGACCAACTTCGCAGAGGACTCCCGTCAGATCAGAACCGAACCGAACCGAACCGAACCGATGCTATGCTATGCTAAATTAACTAAATCTCTTGTGCGGATGCTCGAACCAGCATATGAAGTGCACATGAAATTTTCTCTCGCCAATTGTGGGTGATTCTCGCCCCCCACATCACTCAGACAAAGGAACCGAAGAACCCCAAACAAAACGGAGGGTTGTACCCACAAAACAATGCCCCAAGTCGAGGCATCGTCGGGCCAGAGTTCCCAGGCGAACTGTGAAAGTGCCGCATCATCCGCCTGGCTTGAGATCTGTTGAGTTGGGCATCGCTGCGGTGCGTTTCAGTTCAGCTCAGCTCAGCTCTGGTCGGTTCGGTTCGGTTCGGTTCTGGACCCTGAGCTGGGGGATATGTCATAAATTGATTGACCCAAGTGCTGGCTGCCCCTGCCCCCAGTCCAGGGTGGAGAATTGTCTCCGGCTGCTGCTGCTTTCGTTGTCGTTCACAAAACTGATTTATGATTATTTCGCAGACAATTAAGACAAATAAAACGCAGCAACAAGCCAAAATTCAATTAAATCCATTAACAGAGAAGAAGCTCACTCTGGGTGTCTCTCTCTCTGTTTTGTTGCCTTTGGATTCTGTTGTGGATCCCACAATCTTTATAAAGACAAGCCGCCACTGGACTCTGGGGATCAAAAGAAAGAAAGCGTTTCCATGAGGGTCTCTACTTCTATACCCTCTCTTTCTCTTAATCTCGCTCTCTCTGTCTCTCTGTCTCTATCTTGAACGCACCACAACAACAATAACTAAAGAGAACAGCTTGACCTCTGGAGGTCAATTAAATTGACTCGATTTGCGGACAACTGCCGAGCGGCGCTGAAACAATTCGATTACCACAAAAGGGGGTAGCAACAACAACAACAAACCACAATACAACCAGGCAACAACTTTTGCTGTTTGCTGACGACATTCATTTTGGAAAGTGTTTGGACTAATCAAGATGTGGCTCATGCAAACGAGTTGAACCTAAGGTCACACACTCGGAGTCGTTCTCGGGCACAGACAGCAGTCGACGGCAGTGCTCCATGTCCAGTGGGCCCCAAATGGTTGACAAATCAAAGTGTTTGGCTGAACGTGAATGGATATCGTCGCGGTCTGATGGGGGCTTGTGGTTAGGGGTAGTAGCTGGAGGCCCAGGGGTTGACATCTCAAACAATCAAAGCACTTTAACCACTTTATTAGCCCAATGGCATTGGTGGAGAGACTGGGGCGTGGAAATTTATGGATATACTTGGATTAAATATAGTTCAGAACTGGACTTGTGGACTGATACCCGGTCTTGGCTGAAGAACTTGTGAAAACTAATCAAACTCCCACAAATACGAGCATTCAAAGTTTGCAATGCCATTGGAACTGAGCTGCGGTGCTGCAAACCTCAAACGCTATCAATGACAGTTTATATATATTAATGCCGGAACCCAAATGACCTCCGACCCCAAAACCACAAAAGTTTGCGCAAACAATAATGAGCAAATCCAGTGCATGCCATTATTCCCTGCCCTCTCCTCACACGATCCAACTATAAAGGACAGGAAGGAAATAACGTTTGCCATGCGATGAAATGAATGTGTGTTTGGATTGGAAAACTTTTTGAATTTCGCTTGAAAAAAAAAAAGGAAAACCAAAATAAAACAGACCAAAGTGAGCAGCGGCGAGAGCAAATTAAACTACGTGATATCATTAAAAATGCAGCCGCAACAACGGGCTCGGGCACGGGCACGAGATCGGGCACGGGCACTACTCGTAAATAAAAAGGTGTCGCCAACTGTCAATCAACGGAGAACACTCCACCGGCGTTGAGGTGTGAGCCGGGGGCCCCCTGCCGAGGCAAACACTAAAAACAGATCGGATAATACGAGTACGAGTACGAGTACAAATGGATGGAATGGATTCCATTGGGTTCTTTTGGGCTTAGAGTAGTGCGACCACGCCCACGGACGGATCTTCCTTCTGTCGCTCTATTGTTCGGAGCATGTGCACTTTTTCGCTTACGGATTATCGATGTCGCACTTCGGAGCCTCTTAATAGATCAATTTTCAATCAATATTCGTTGGCCCAGCGGGTATTCGAGGTCGAGTCGAGTGCCTGCTCTCTAATGCACTCAGGGGCTAAAGGGACGGGACCGACCGCTCCCTGCAAGCTGCAAGTCTCCCACAGAGAGGAAAAGATAGTGAGAATCCAATGCTCTATCTAATTGCAGTTGGCAGAAGCCGAGGCAGAGTTTGCTCAAGAAATCGATTAGGAAACCCACTGGGTCTGGTCAGCCACCAAGATAGATCGAGAGAGCGAGAGCGAGCGAGAGAGAGAGAGAGAGGGATACTCGTAGAGCAGAACCAGTCCCAGTCAAATCCATTCAACATTGGTTGTTGCTGTTGCCCTTTTGTTTTTATTATTATTACTACAATCTATTGATGGGGATCGGGCGATCGGGTGATGGGGTGATCGAGTGATCGCAGCGGCAACCTGTTGCGCCGATCGCATTTTGTAATTTAATGCTCGGCTTCTGGTTAATTGCCACTTTCATTGTTCAGCGGACGTTTGAGTTGTCCGAGCCACACAGAGCACCAGCATCGATCCAGCAAAGATTAACCCATGAGTGTGGCCCCCAGATGTGTGAATGAGTGAGTGTGCGTGCCTTTGAGCTTTTGCTTTGCTTTGCTCTGCTCTGCTTTGGTTTAGTTTTGATTAATTTCCCCCGAACTCGCCCCCCGCTGTGAGCGCTCAGCTTTAGCCACGCATCTCCATCGGGGTAGCTCCTGGAGATACCTCGGCGTACGGGTATGACATGGTGGGAGATCAGAAATCAGAAATCAGAGATCAAGTGCGGTTCGCTAATCGCATTCACAACGCTCTCCGAACTTCCAGGAAACCCTACTACTAATAGGATTTCTAGCAAGCTTTTGTTTGCTTGAACGTTTTGGAACCCATGTACCCCCAATCTTTCAGATGGTAACAGTTGTGTATCGTCTACTCCTGCAGCTGGCTGGGTTCCGTTGGGAACAGATGCAGGAGGTCGATAGAGAGAGAGCGAGAGCGAGAGAGAGTTGACAAATCCGAACAGTTGATCGAGTTGTGGTTGGGGCGGGTGAGGCAGCGTTGGCGGCAGGGTTCCGTTACAACGGAGTAAGGACCCTTGATCTCGGCCAGCAACAAAGGCCGCACTCGAGGGCGCTGTGGCAGTGGCAGTGGCAGTGGCAAGGGCGCGTCCACCAGTTCCAGGGCATTGTTTCAGCTGGCTTCCGGGTGAAGCAGCACCAGCGTGCCACTGGCGGCAATTCAAATTGGATTCTTAAGACGGCGACACAGGAATCGTGCACCGTCGAGCTGGGCGGAACTTGCCACTCTCTTGCCTGCCTGGTTGCCTGGCTGCCTGGGCTACTCCTCTCCAGCGTCCGTTGCTGGAGAAATCCGCTCACCTTTCGCTCGCCGTTTGTGCCGCATTGTGTAATCCAAAACGCGCCGGAAATCAGCTCAAAAAAATAAAACTCGAGAAGAAAGCAGCGGCAGCAGCAGCAGCAACAAGAGGAATTGTATTTTTGGTTCACGCCCATTCGAACGTTTTTTAACAAAACCAGGCACAAAAAACCAAAGAGAGTGAGGGGGGGGGGGGGAGGCAGGAGGGAGGGGAGAAATAAAACAATTGCATAAAAACAGCGAAGGTGCAGCTATGGAGAGGCAGTATTTGAATGAGTGTGTGTGTGTGTGTGTGTATCTGCAAGATACATGCGCAGAAGCGGCTGCGTAACTCTAGAAGGGAGCCGACGACGAGCCTTTTGTCCTGTACCCGCCACCCCTAGATGAATTTCAATCTTCGGGCGATGCCCAGATACAGATACAGATTGTCGCAGCCCTAAGCATATATTTATCTCAAAATATGTATCTCAATGTGCGAGCGAATGTCTGTCAATTGTTTGCTTTCGGCTCACTAGCGTGTCGGATCAGTCAATTACGCAATTAGAGCGGGCATTATGGTCACAGAGTAACTAATTTCTGCGCAGACACCTTCTCCCGACCCAGACCCAGAGCCAGAGCCAGACCCAGAGCCAGACACACGATGATCTACCTCTCTGCACTCTCTTTCCCCCTTCCCGGGGATTGGAGCATTTCACTTTCAAGGTCACCAGACAGTCTATAATTTACGTTTTTTTTTTCCTCTGTGGCCTGGTGTTGTGTGTGTGTGTGGTGTGTGTCCCGTTCCGTTCGCCCATTTGGCAAACATTAAATTATCATGTTTCTGTTGTTGTGGCTCACTTTTTGTTGTTTTATTTTCGGGCCAATTTGCAATTATGTTGTTGCTGCTTCTCTATATTATTATTATTATTATTTTCAACAGACTGAAGTCAGGCTTGTTGTCGGAAATTTCGTATACTCATATAATCGTGCAATGTCGAAAAGCCCAAAGATCGAAGTCTGAACCGAACCGAACCCCGAAGAACACCGCACACAAAGTGATTGACTTCTGATTGACTTGCTGAAATGCGGAACAGGTTGGACCTGGAGATGGCGATGGAGTGGCCTGGCATGGTCTGGCTCTGGCTCTGGCTCTGGCCCTGGCATCCATTGGATCGTACATATTTCTGTGAAGAAAGAAGAATCGGAGACCTTAACCTTGTAATTAGCTCAACACTTGTCCGACAATTTCTATTGCAATTAAGCCCATGCATATGGAAAAACTCTATAATTATTCAGTGCTGTTGAAATATGCCAGGGCAGAAAGATAACCGTATCAATGGGTTAGAAGAATATCAATAAACCATAAGTTAATGATATGCTAAAAAGAAACAGCCACATATTTAAATAAAATATTCGGTTTCGAAGTACAAACATAGGGAAATACAAAGGAATTCGTTTTGAATTAAGTATAAGTGTAATAAAAATACGGGCCATATTTAATGGAAATATAAAACACTTTAAAATAAATTTATTATATTTATTGTATATATATTATATTGTGGTTAACATATTTAATTTATTATGAAAATATATATGGAAACACATCCATTTAATATTTTCACACTCGGAGCAAATATAGCGTTTATTTTCGAAATGGGCTATCTTTAGTATGTTTAATTAAGGCCTAACTAACAGTTGGAAATCCTTGATTGTGGATTAATACAGTATATCCAATGTGTGACCATATCCTTCTAGTATGATAAAGCTTAGCTCTTTGTGAATTTAATCCAGCGCTAGCTGTTCTAATTGTTTCTCCATTTTAGATGGGCTTCAAGCTTTACATATGATTGGTCTCTATATCACTGAAATTTGCACATCTAATTGTAATTGTAAAGAGTTCCCCGAGTAACAATGTAAGCAAATCTCACTAGATACGCACAGGAGTCGCATCTGTCGGATGCTCTTGAATTCTTAAATGTAAAATGCTGTTACTGAATTGCTGTGAAACTGTGGGGCTGCCGCCCAAATTGAAATCAAGTCACGTATTTGATTAAACATGGCGACCGGCCATGTTAGACGCTGAAAATTTGCTACCCGGCTAACGAGGCGAGGCGACAGTTGCAGGAGCTGCAGAGTTTGGCCTGGCGTTGGGGCTGGCGTTGGGGCTGGCGTTGAGGCTGGGGCTGGGGCTGGGAGACACAACTCCATTCGAGTCCACTCGACTCACCTTCACATCCGCTTCGAGAGCGGAGCCGAGGTGAGCTGACGAGACCATCAATGGCCTAATTGCACTTATTATAGCCATGGACTCCGACTCCAACTGGGAGTGCGACTCGGACCCGGAGTGGGCCTCGAACGGGGGCTAAGAAGTCATTATGAAAATTCCCATCACACTTTCAGAGGTGGCTGGCAATGGCTGCAGCCCCATTCAGCATTGTTCGGTCGATTTTTAAATTGAAATTTGAAAATTAATTGAAAATTTCATGGCAACTAATTTGAAATAGTTCAAAAGCTTGGTAGAGCCACAAGATTAGCTCCTGGGAGTTTTCAGTAGGTCCCAGCTCCCAGACCCAGTTCCAGTCGCAGTTCCAGCAGAGCAGAGCTTATCCAGTCCCCCTATTCCTATCTTTCCCTCCCCTTCTTTTTTTTTTTTTTGGTTTCTCCTTTGCCTGACTTTTTCATCTTGGCTTTCCACCTCCCGGCTTCTGCTGCTGCATTTCAACCGCACCGCACAGCACAGCACAGCAACGGAGTAACAAAATAAGTTGTATGCGGTTTTACCCGCTGTCTCTCTCTCTCTCTCTCTCTCTCTCCCCCCTGCGTCTCCCTCTCTGTTGCTCTTGGACTATTTTGGGCCTTTGGCTTGGGTGGTGGTGGTGGTGGTGGCGGTGGCACGCAAAACAACACCAACTACAATGACGGCTTCTTGCCACAAAAGCCATAGCCATTCGGCATCGGCCATAATGCGAAATGTTGCGATACGTGCCTACACATATAGGCATATACATACAGACAGTACATGCTGAACATTGATGCCATGCATACAGCCACGTCCATACATACATACATACGTATATGATGTGTACATATATTCATACTTTTAGTTTTTTCTTACTTTCATGCATACATGCATACTTATGTATGTCTTTTCTGCACGCGTACTACACGCAACTCAATATCAGCAACATGGCGTCGCCGTCACATACTGCTCCGTGTACACACACACACACACACGCACACAGCGCTGCCACATACATATAGGAGAGATGAAGAAGGAAAGCAACAGCGGCAGCTTTAAGAGAAAAAAAGAAAGAAAGAAGCTGCAGGCAGCCACGGGCATAAGGCAGAAGAAGATGGCTAGCACCAGCGACACACGCAGTATATGGCGGTGGAGGGGGAAGAGGAGGGGGAAGAGGAAGAGGAGAAGATGCAGCAATGCTTTCGTTGGAATTTCGTGGCTTGCATTTTTTTTGTTTTTTTGTTATTTCTGTTGCGGTGCCCTGCACTTTTTCATCTTCATCTCTTTATGCTTCTCTTTGTTGCAGTTTTTTTTTTGCGGTTTAACGTTTTGTAAGCATTCTGCATTGTTTTTTTTTGTTTGCTTTTCTTACATTTTCTTCTACTACTTCTTGGGCATTTTGTTGTTTGCATATTATATGTACATTCTTTGCCAAGAAAATATGTAGATTGTTGTTGGGGAGGTTGGGGTGATAAGAGGTTCTCAAATATTAAGTATACGCAACAAGGTACGAGCGCAAGGAAACGTCAAGTATACGCCAACAGTTGGACTTGAGGAACATTTGGGGATACATTTAAAAAAACTTAAGAGTCATCTAATATTATACACGTAAAAATCTAGATCTGAATAACAAGAATATTTAGTTTCTGATAAGTTTGCCTGAAAAAATGACTAAATTTCGATTCATTAAATCGAATAGAACTGCAAATTAACAATCAATACTATTATCATGCAGTAAACTGTATAGACTTGTCGATATTTATACTGCAACACCACTAGTGTCTATTTCAGGCAATGGATTATGAACATTTCAATCCCTTAAACTATATAATCAACACCGGCTGTCTTAGAGCTCGTACACCGTCTCTAATCGACCATGTCATGCCATGCCATGCCCGATGCCATGCCCGATGCCGCATACAGCACACACCCCACTCACACATGACCCAACTATTAAGCCAATCGCATGCTGGCCATCAACGTGTCACTCCCACTTCCATGGCCATGGCCAGCCTAGTCCCCGTCCCCGTCCCAATCCCAGTCCCAGTCCCAGTTCTATTCCTTTTGCCAACATTGGGAAGTTTGCGACGATGAGCGTATTGATGGTGCTGACTGACTGCCGCTCTCTGATTCGGATTCAGATACAGATTCCGACTCTGGCTCTGACTGTGAGTGTGATTCTGATTCCGATTCCGTTTGCTGATGGAATGCCATGTTAGATGACGGCAAACATGCCGCTCCATGGCAAGAGTCGGGGCCAGGCTGACTTAATTGCATATTTGCATAGGCGCACAGCAGAAAAACACAGAAACTACACACACAGATGCACATCTATATACACACTAGTGCACATATCCACACACAGATACGCACATAGATACATACACACTCTGTAAGTAGAACACGATTGGAAAAAAGGCCATGCAACCATCAACAGCGCCACAGCAGCGACGTCGAGGCGCCTGCCTCTTGCAGAATGGGAGATTTTGAGGGTGTGGCCGCGCCATGGAGCAAGGGGGGGGAGGAGCTGCCAGAGAGCCAGCAGGGGATACCAATTTGCATGCAAAGGTAGAAACTGCAGCGAATGCAACAGCCAAAGAAATATGCCACCTATTTTTTTTTCTTTTTCTTTTCTCTCTCGGTTTTGTGTTCTCTCTCCTCTCCCTTGGCTGTCTTGTTGCCGCAGCGGTAAAGGCAGAGGCAGCAGAAAACCAATACGAATCCAATTTATCCAACCAGCCATATATCCATCAATCCCGCCGTGCATCTATCAATACATCAAGCAAAGCATTCCACCAATCCATTCATTTCCATAGAAATGTGCGAAGATTATATGTTTCGTCAAACGCGAAATTGCTCACGAATATTCCGGGGCGACTGTGCCCCAATCCCCAATCCTCCCCAAGACCCCACCCCCAACTGTTCTCCGGTTGCAACCCCCCCCCACTCCACCTTCATGCAAGTGGTTTAGTGCCAGAGTTTGCACTGTTTCTCTTGTTGTTTCCCTCATCTTTTTTGCTTGGCCCGAAAGAGTTGAAGCTGCTTTTGAGGCTGCACACTGTGCCCGACGCTCCCCGCCCGACTCCCGACTCTTTTGCTGCAACTAAAACGGGGCGTATGAGTATTTCCCTGCCCTGCTCCCGGAAGGGTGTTCAGGGCTTGGTCTTAGGTTTGGTGTTGGGTTTGGCTCTTGCGGCTCTTGCCGCCCCATACTATTTAAAGGTGTCTGCCTTTGGAGTCGCACAGTCAAGTTGCGAAAGCTTCTGATAGTGCATCATTTGCATTGTCTTCCCGTGACACCGAATAAAAACGTAAAAAAGGGGAACTTTCAGTTACTTTTGGTATGTGGGCTGGAATGGAAACATCCTTTGCCCATAACCTGATCAATTCTTTCCAATTCATGTGAATACTCTCCTTGTTTGCGTTTATAACCATATTTAAGACATCAAGCGTTCAATCCAGATTTGCTGTATACCATCAATTAGAGTTAAATATTAAAGAGAAGCAAGTCTAAATTAGATGTTATCAGAAGAGCACTAGAAGGCAAGGAGCAGGACTCGAGTCACAAAAGCTTTTTTAATATTTTTTTCCAAATTGACGACACATTGTGCAGAAGTTCTCGTATTGCGGGGGAGTGGAGGTGTCTCTCTGGAGACTATCTGAGGGTAGGGTACTTTGCATACCTTCGTGGCTATTGTTGTGCCCTCCTTGATATCCGCTTCCGCTTCTTTGGCACCTCGTCTCTGGCAATCCAATGTGCGATGATTGCTCCCTTTGGATGTTACGACCTTTCTCGTCACTTTGTTTTCAAATGCTCTTCTCTCTCCAAGCAGTTAGTTTTTTCCTCCGATTCCTACTCCCACTCCTACTCCGGCTTTCCCTCATTGTGTGGTCCCACCCATTGTGTGGGTTTTCTCCACTTTTTTACCACATTTTTGTTGCAGTTGCAACTTCTACGAGTATTCCTCTCTTTCCCTGGGCTCTTAGTTATGGGTTTCGTTGTTGTTTTCAGCACAACAATTATTCCTTAACTGCACTTTAGCAGCACAAAATGTCCAAAGGCCCACTGAATGTTCATTATAAAATTCCATCAACATTTTCTGCTTCGACTTCTACTTCTCCATTTTTCTCCGTTTTTCCATATGAAGAAAATCGTTCAATACAGATGAAAACAGATAGGGAGAGTAGGAGGGAAAGAGCCAGAGTGAGAGAGAGAGAGTGAGAGAGAGAGTATGCAAAGAATAGAAAAAATTATGACTGTGGCGTTGGGCATTACGTGTCTGTCAAACATTTCCGCCAGAGGTTCCATGTTCCATGACGTTCGCCATCACGGAATACGAAAGCGAACTAAACAACACAAAAAAATGAAAACCAAAAGAAATGCGAATAAGTATCTCGTATTCCGACTACAGGATACCCGCTATTCGTATCTACTTAAATAGGAGAAAATAAAAGCTGGTGTGGGGCCCAACTCCCATCGATTTCACGATGATGCTCCATGGTTTATACTCGTATAGCCAGACCTACATAGCCCACAATATACCCTAAACCACGTGGATTGCCAGGTATTATTATGAAAAAAAATAAAAGTTTCTTATCTCGGGCGCGCGCACACAAGAAAAAGGAGTGCAAAACCGGGGCCCCAAAACGTGGCCAACAGATGATGGCCAGCGGAGGGGTGCTCGGGTGCTGGGGTGCTGGTGTGCAGGGGTGCAGGGCTGCAGAGGTGCTGACTTGCAGAGGGGTTAAGCCACCATGGCCGCCATCATCGCCCCGCACGAAGCGAAGCATTCGCGACTCACGTCCAATGCGCGCCGCGCCGCGTTCTGATTCGTTTCGCTTTTTGCATGACTTGAGATCATAAAAAAAGAATTCATATTTTTTTCCTCATTTTTTCCTTTCTGTTTTTTTAGGTTTTTCTGTTTTGTCGGTTGCGTATGGGGCAAGAGTGAGCGAGAGTGTTCGAACCGAAGTTTTACGGGCGTTTTTCAGAGTAGAGCTGGTCATAATATTTAACATACGGTCTCTGCTGCTCCCTCTTGGGGTTGCTTTTCATTAGGCTTCTCCTCCATATTCCATATTCGCCTTGAAGTGCTGATGGCTATGCGCCATATTGGCCCGGTCGAAGGGGGACTCCTGAAATGCTGGCAGGGGTAGGGGCTAGTGCGGTCAAGAACATCCACCATCTTGCTTTGCCTCATTTGGTTCGTTATTGCTCATTTCTTTCCCTGAGCTGCCAGATTAATGGGTGCGATAAGGTCGCACTGGCTGGTAGGTGTAACCCAAGCCAAAGTCCCGGCCAAGACCCAAACCCAAGCCCAGACGCCAGGGGGGATCCAAACTCAAGCTCCAGCCATCCTCCAATATGGTAGCAGCCTTCCGCACATCAGTTGGGTTTCCTTTGCCTGCCTTGGAATGCCGTTTTTGGCCAAAATGAAGCCAAAGGGCACCCCCGCCCCGACTCCGACTCAGTCTCTGGCCGTCTTATCTTCCACAGCAGATCTACAGCCAATCCCGCCCAATTCCATGACTCACCTCAAGGAGAGGAGCACAACTTTGGGCTTGATGTGGGTCCGGAAGGTGCTGATGGCAGATAAAAAGTGTTCAGCAATGGAAACTTTCTGTATTTGGGCGTCCTAAAGCCTTCTTTGGGAATGGTAGGTATTTGTAATTCTTTGGCGAGGCAAATGTTTCTGTAAGGCTTTGAGGAACGAGTCTGCAAAACTCATGAACAAATTGGTTTCTCATCATTTGTCATTGCTTAGCTTTGTTTTTGCTTGGAGGTTCCCATAGCTATGAAAAGTCATAAACAAACATGGAATTATCTATTAAATATCTGAACCAATTTGACTCTTATTTGAAATAGTTCTCTGCTTTCACCTCGGTTTGATCTGCTCTTTTATTTATTAATATTTTGTAGTCCCCTCAATGATACACATACCTAATTGGATTGTTATCTATGAACCCCGCAAGGTCCACAGCCGCATGTTGACCTCGAAGAGAACTTTCCACAAATGTGACCCAGTCGCTGCCTGCGTCAAGCCACATCTTGTTTGCACAGCTGCACCGATCTTCCCCGCATATAAACGACAGCTCCGGCACTTGCCGCTCATTTAATTGCTCTAGCCATGAGGTGGCTTTGGTCTGGAGATCTTTCCCTTGTCACTTTCGTGCAGTTGCTCCTCCTGTGGAGAGTGAGCAGCCAGGGTATCCAGCCTCGCATCGTGGGAGGCACCACCACATCCCAGTCGGCGGTGGGTGGGTATGTGGTGAACCTGCGCTATGATGGGACCTTCTACTGCGGCGGTTCCCTGGTGAGCAGGATGTACGTGGTGACGGCGGCCCACTGCGTCAGTGGCTACCAGGCGAGCCGCATGACGGTTCAGGGCGGAGTGAGCAAGCTCTCCCAGACGGGGGTAATACGACGCGTGGCCAGGACCTTTGTGCCCAGCACGTACAGCAGCTCGCGGCTGAATATGGACGTGGCCGTTTTACGGCTGCAGAGCTCCATGACGGGCAACAACATCGCGACGATCCCGCTCTGCTCGGTGCAGTGGAGTCCCGGAGACTACATGCGGGTCTCCGGCTGGGGAACCACGCAATCCGGTAGCTCCCAGCCCTCCAACCAGCTTCGCACCGTGCAGATCCAGCTCATCCGGAAGACCGTCTGCCAGCGGGCCTATCGGTCCCAGGACACGCTGTACGCCTCCACCTTCTGCGCCCGCTCCTCGGGCAAGGACAGCTGCACAGGCGACTCGGGAGGAGGTGTGATCTACAGGAATCAGCTCTGTGGCATCGTCTCCTGGGGCCTAGGCTGCGCCAACGCCAACTATCCTGGCGTCTACACGAGCATCCATCGGGCGCGCAGCTTCATCGTCAGCTCGATGAACAAGTGAGCCCTGAGCTGGGACGGAAGTTGTTACTTTTATTAATAGTTGGTTAAAATATTAATTAAAAATCGTTAAGGTAAAGTGCGCAAGAGTTGACGTGGATGCTGCTGATGCATACTGATGATGAGGAAACCCTTCTTGGCCGGCCCCAAACCGGATGAGCGATGGGCGAATGAAGATATCAGCTACATATCTGCTTTGTGCCCAGGCCGCATGTAAATTGCAACACATCCATGCACATTGGGTGCAGGACTAGGGAATAGTGGAAGAAGATGTTTGTTAGATAACAGATAGATGACAGCTAATTGAAAGAAGTACTCAAAAGAAGGTTTGAAGTAGCTTATAGACAGGTACCCCGAGCCACAGGCAGGCAGATAGAAGATTATAGAAAGGAAGATTCTAATAGGTGGAAGCCAGGAGGGGAACCACTGTGCCCTGGACCACCACCACGCCTTCTACACCACTCCAAGGGCCCTTCATCCGATCCACCGATGAGTGGCCACTTCCGTTTGTTGACTTTGTTTGTCGCGCGCTAATTTAAAGCCTACTGCAAGCTATTTCTACCTTGATTTGCATTGATTAGGCTCTTCCAAGGCTGCCTGTTCCTGTGCCCACAGCGGAAGGAAGCAAGCCACCACCGCCACCGTGGCACGGGTCACTCTGGCCAGGGTAAACTTTCATATCCCGTCGATTGATTGCCTCCAATTTCAGTTAAATTAAGTGCAGTTAAAGCGCCACTTAACACGTGCTCCAGCTGCGGCTGGTCAACGATCTGGCGACAATGAAACGGACCACAGCGGATCGTGCTCATTTGTATAATTGACAAGCCACGGGGATCACAAAGCGGTCTCGTGGAGCTGAGGCGACCCGCTTGTCGAAATGAGCCTATTTAGGTTCAAATTGCAATTAATAAGCTTGCATTATGGCGATTTCCATAACGGCCGCCGGATGGAGGACCGCAAGTGATCTGCAAGTGCGACCAATCGTTGGGAGATTTGTGGCAATTTCTGAAGCATTTCTTGCGGCTAATGAGCTCTTTTTACTCAGCTCAATTGCTGCTATATCAAACATATATGTTAGTTCACAGATATGGGAAATACGGGGTACCCTACGGAATATATGTAGATACTTTCTGTCGTTCCTTTTAAATTGCGGCCAGTAAAAGCACTCAGCTCATATTCAATCAGTCGTGCATTGATTCACGGAACTGGTAACCAAAATAAGGTGCTAATTGATGCGAGGAGGTGGAAAACTCTGACCAATTTCCAGCCAAAAGCTTTTCCCATTGTAAGGACAGACCGACGGACAGATCCACGGCGGCGGGCAATGGCAATTGACAGCCACAAATACACAAATTAGCCAAGGTATGAATGATATGAATGGGCTTGAATAGGTGGAAACAAGCCGGGCTCTACTGCCGCTAATCAGCTGCCTAAATTATTATTATTAAACTCGTTCGTTCGGGCTGGCCAATTATTCTGACAGTTTCTGCTGCTCTTGGACCCCCCCCCAGCCAATCGCAGAAGATTGAATAAAAACTTTTGCCGTGGTCGATGGACAATTGAATTACAATTACTCGCAGTTCCTACAGTGGGAGGCGGAGGCGCATTCTGGCTGGGCAGGGAGACAGGTGCTGAGGTTGCTTATTAGTTTATTACATCAACAACAAATCTGAACGAACGCTAATTAAGACACAAATAATCGAACGTGCCAACACTGAAAGCCAATAATAAGCCATATTGTCTGGCCAAGAGGGTTGACACACCGCGCGGCCGGGTAGATACCTTTTGGTGGGGGGGTGCGGGGCTTAGTTGGTAGTAGCGGTTGCTAATGGGCGGCCGAAGCGACGGCAGCCCAATAAAGTTGTCGAGGCCAAAAAGCTACCTACCCGACCACTCAACGGAAAACTATGCAAATGTCTGGAGTTCAATCAGTGATGGCGGATGGGCTAGAAATCAGCCAGTACTGGCACTTATGTATTTTAGCTAGGATTCAAATTTCTCTAAGAAGACAGAGTTGTGAGGCAGTTGAGGAGTGCATGCTATAGTATAGTTCACTAAAAGAAGAGCTTTGTGCAACTGTAGATATCTAAAGATTTATCTTATTTCTTCCTTATTTTCCTTTGGGTAAATCTAGCTTTTTTCCGCGTATCTCCTACTACGAGCAGCCGTACGCTGCCAACTCTGTATTTTTGGGACCTTTTTGGTTTGCGTGAGCAACCCGTCTGGTGGGGTGGGGGCCACCGCCACCCACGGGCTGCGGTATTTGAACGACACGCCCAAATCGTCCAACTTGCATTGGCAAAGGGCAAACTGAAAACATGGAAAACAGTTCGGGAAACGGTCGAACGGGTGGCAGGGGGACAGGGCAGACGGCTCTAACCCTTAGAGGAAAAACCAACCACCGCGCAGCCAGTGAGCGACCGCAGCCCGCAACCTGTAAAAAGTAAACAGCAGTAGAGGGAGTGGAGTGGGTGTAGTAGGTGGAGGTAGTGGTGGATATTGATGTGTGTGTGTGTGTGTGCCTGTGGTTGTGGCAATGGCGCGCTGTGGCATGAAAATGTAACCGCAACAGAAGCGGTAAAGAATTGGACAGGGAAAGGGAAGCAGGCCGTGCAGGAACAGGCGTTTGCTTATGTAGTCCGCCTGTCGGCTGGTCCGGGGTCTGTCTTCTGTGCTACCCCCTGTGTAGGTGTCTAGGCATAATATATACATATGTATGTACACATAACGGCTCTAACAAAAAGTACATTTTCTAGACAGAGAGGCAGATATTGAGGCGGCGAGAAAGAGGGAGGGAGAGGGGAGTTGCCCATTGAATCTTTTGACGTTCTTTGGGGACCGTCGCCGGAACGGAAGTGAATGGCACATTATGTTGCCGCTGCTTGACATGCCCCTGTCGCTATACCCTGCCAGAGGATATTATGATTTCGAAGACAAGGTGCTTGCAACGTTGAGAAGTAAGCACTTACAACTGCCATTGCAACTGCGATCGTACTGGTTTTTGATTTGTTTTTTATAGTTTAATCGAACCAAATCTCTGAAACCAATAGACACAAAACTAACAATTGATCTGCAAGGGTGTCAAAAGTTTCGGCCCCCCACGAAAGCGTTTCATGCCTCTTGTCGTTGTTGCTGCTGCTGTTGCTGTGCGCATCCGGGCCGGGGGTCGAACGAACGTCAGAAGGCAGTTTTGAAGTGGCATGCCCCCTGTCTGATAGCCGTGTTGGAGGGGTGGCTGTAATTGGATGGGTAGACCAGGAAGACCAGGACCTATGTATGTATGTGCTTCGGCCATTATGTACTTGTACGCATTAGAGCGACATAATGTGGCTCTTCTCCTAGTGTTTCTAGTCCTTCTAGTGCTCCTAGTCCAAGCAAACTGTTTAAGAAGTTGAACAAGTATTCCTACAGTCAGTGCGGTTTAAGTTTTCACAAAACTGTTCCTGCACCATGGATGCAATCCCATTCCATCATCATCATCATCATCCACAATGTGACTCCTTTCGGACTGGACTGGTTTTTGGTAGCGACAATTCGATTGAAAATAGACCTAGAAGTGTCACAAATGAAAGGGAGAGACATGGAGTGAGAGGCAGAAAGAGTGGCAACGGCATCGGCATCGACATCGACATCGGCAACATTGTCATCATCAAAATCCCATTAGCAACGTATTCAAATGCGCTCGAGTGTAAAACAAGCCACATTCAATGCACGCACTCCCTGCTACCATGTCTCCATGCCACCATGCCACCATGCCACACTCCACATGCCGCATCGGACACACACATTCATTCGGGCAGAGTTCGGAATCATTCATTTACAGTGGCGACATTACGCATCCGTTCCCCTACTCCCCTCCAATTTGCATTGATTCGAGAGAGGCGAGAGATCCTTAAAAATCACTGACAATGCTAGCCTACTTATGGGCCAACAGGCAGCCCGAAACCGTACCGAACCGAACTCGAGAGGAACGCAGCCCTTTGACCCCTTTGAGTAGTTGCAGTTTATTCGAGTCCCATCTCCCTGTCCCATGTCCATGTCCCATGTCCCATCCAATCAACCATCAGTTGATTCCAATTACAATCCCAAATTCGGATGTTGCGCCTACCCCACCCCTCAGAAATTGGAGCTCTCGAATTAGCATTTCGGTGGGAGGTTGGGTGTTCGGTATGTGTCCAATATTTGTACTTCCATTTTCATGTCTGATTTGAAGTGAGCAACAGGACTCGAGTCTCTAATCCGTAAATTTGGTTATTATGCCGGGCCAAGTGGCGTTAATTGGGGATCGTATGGAGAAAGATCTGTGTGCTGAACAAGTGAGGGAATGGTTGATAATGTGCCTAATTCATGGGAACAACAGTTTGTCTGGATAGAGCCAAGGATTTTTCTTTGCAAATTGTCGGGAACCTTCAGTCCAGTCCACAGACCCATGCAGTCATTTATTCTAAAATCAGCAATCCATAAAAGAGTGAAGAAATCGAGTAGCATTCGATGTTGCTATAACTAGGGGAATTTGAGAATAATTCGTATTGATGAAATAAATACCATAGTTAGTTATCATCTAACAGATAAAGATCTGTTACCCCATAAATGCACGAGTATGTATATAGTAATTGTACAATCCACTGGGTCCTTTCAAATCGTGGCACAGTGAGTGAAAATGCGGGGAAAATGAATCAATTGAATGAATGACTTAACGATGTCATTGATGATGCTGGGGATGTCAACAAAAGGGGCATTATCAAGGCGCCCAACGACCCTGAAGAGCTTTAAAGCGAATTAGCAGACCACACGCGTGAAGCAACACCGCCGTCCGACCGCGTGTCCCCAGCCCGCCAGCCCGCCAGCCCTCCAGCCCTCCAGCCACCCATGCAGGCACCTCCCCCAGCCTCTGGAGAGCTGGAATTGCTGATTGCTTCGGAAAAAAGGGAAGCGAAGCAGCAGGAGCATATGCTGAAAGTCCTTGAGAGACGAATGCGGTGGCTGAAAGTCCATCCATCCCGCTTGCTCATACACTCGGCATTCGGTGGTGGCATGCCCCGCCAGTCCTGCGGTGCGGCATATGCGTGCGATTTGGATTTTGATTTGATTTGATTGCGGCGTCAACTTAATTAAGCGACCAACTACCAACAATGGGCAACAAATTGAAACAGCAGTCGGGCATTTGAAGTTCAACTGGATCATGGAGACAGAAGAGGGGAGCGCAGCGAGTGGGGCAACCAGAGGGGGAGAGGCATTTGTAATTCCTTTTATTTCGCTGCCGCCAAAAGTCATTGAAACGTGTAATCTGCAGCACGTGCGCAGAGATGCCGCCACCTCAAAGGCCAGGCCATGGAAAGCGGCAGGAACTTCTACATTGAGATAGACAGAGTCCCTGAGAGCAACTTAAAATTCGGCCAGGACTATGGACTTTAAAGGAAGGCAACATAATTCATAGAGCTGCTGCTGCTTCTGCTGGTGGTGGTGCAATTAGATGGCGGCACAGGTTACCACCTACCGGATGGTCGGACAAGGATGCGGATGAGCAAGGATGAGCAGGAATTCGGCTGCCACCGACGTCGCTGGCACTGCCACTGGCACTGGCACTGCCGCCGCCTCCGTGTAATTAGTGTCAGTTGCGGAGTCACATTTGGTTGTCGTTGTAGCTGTTACTACATTTGGCAACGCCTCCTCCAACGAAGGCCGGCTGGCCGTGGTTCGGTGTCGGGGTCGGGGTCGGGGTCAGGGATCGGGGTCCGAACAAGATGGATTCCCTAGATGTGAATGTGCCGCAAGGACCAGGACTTCCCCTGCTCTCCACTCCCTGCCCTGCTCATTCATGCATCCGTCCAGATAATTATAATAATTACCTGCGTGAGTGTAGGTTTCCATAGACCAAAACCAAAAACAAAAAAAAGTAACCAAAAAAGATACAACAAGAAAAAACAGCCACCAGCCGCAGCAGTGCACAGTGGAACGAAATGTATATTATTTGAGATGGTTTTCTAGTGGCTATTTGAAGGCAATCAAAAATGTGTCCCCTTTTCTACCCAACTCCAGATTAGTTTCGAATCAAAGCTACGTTTCTATTCCTTGAGGTTCCATTTGAGGATTCCAATGCTACTTTCAGTATCTCTGATTTTAGTTCCCTCTGCCTTTCTACCACTGTGTCTGGGCGGCACGCAAACAAAAGGTCCAGTCCAGTGGAGGAGACTCATTTCTATGTCATTGTTTGAGCCAGGTCCGCTCTCTACTCTCTCCTCGCTGCCTCTCTCTCTCTCATCTCAGCCGCCTGCCTGCATGCACTTTGCGTTTCGCATCGCCTGACCCAGAGCCAGAGCCAGGGCCAGAACCCGAGACACATCTGCGTGCGGTGTGTGTCTATGAGTGGGTGTGCGTGTCTATAATTATCTGCCGTTAATAATATTCAAATAGCTTCTAAATATATCCGAGGCTACAACAACAGCAGCATCGAGCCCATCGACAAAGTGGGCTTAGTCGCTAAGCGCAGCCATTGTGTCTAATTGCAGAGCCCGAAAAAAACAGGGCCAAAACGGAACTCGGCCAGAGCCTAGACCCAGATGCAATCGTCCGATAGGCATTGAACCGCACACAAGCCCGAAACCCAAGCCAAAACCCAAAACCGAACAAACTGATTGCCTTATCAACGATGAACCCGATTGGGTAGGCTAACAAATTGGCTTATTTGTCGCCAAATGCAAAAGACCGCACCGCAAGGAAACAGGGGCCAGCCCGAAGGTTAATAAACTTGACCCAAGAGGAAGGCATGGCCAGGGTCTGGAGAACGGTGAGGCAGTTCGTCAGGCCGAATAACTGACCGGAGAGGAACTCAGGGACTGAGGAACCGCTAACAAAACGCGCCGGGAGCTGCAGAGCGCGGAGGCACGAGAAATTCTTATCATGCCACGGCACAGAGAAACGCCAGGAAAACTTCGTTCGCGTTCGCGTTTGCCGTCGCCGTGGCAGTCTCATCTTTGATGTGTTGCCGCCAGAGAAGAGGAGAGCAGAGCGGCGTGCCGCAGAGATCGGCAGGGTGAGGCATCGAGTAGCCTCGATGTGGCCGGTGCTGGAGATGAGATGTCAACGTGGCTAGCTGGCCCGCTCGACTCGCCTGACTGGCCCGAAATTATTTTATTTTTTCTCTTCCTTTTGTTGCAACTGAAAGTTTGCATTCCACTTGTTTGTTGTTAACAAAACGCCGTCCGCCGAGGACTGTCCGGCCACAAAGGAAATTCTCGCCATTCCCCGCTCTCTTCGGCGACATTTGATTGGGATTTGAAGCCAAAGCTGAAGCTGCAGCTGCAGTTGGGACAGGGCTCAGAGCAGAGCTCATCTTGACCAGAAAGCTCTCCCCAAGTCAGACACACGAACTACGAGCAGTTCTCCCAGCTTGTACAACTCTCATGGCAATGGCAGGCCAAGCCCTCGTCGACCATGTGAATGACTCGACTCGCCTTGAGGACTTCAGCGCTGAGCTTTGAATGAATGCTGCTTAAATAGCTTTGGACAGGCGTGAGTACATGTGCATGTGCGGCGACAAGACAACAGAGAGAATGGAGCACAAAACGGAGCACAGAACACGGACTGGACTGGTCATGATCATCCAATGGATCCGACACCATCTTTGCCATTGACGACCCGACTGGGCCAGTGCCGAATTCTGTTCGGTGCGTGAGTTGCAGCTCGGACTGCAATTGCAATTGCAATTGACTCCAACGCGGAGTGAGGTGGAAATGGAGATGGAGTGGAGCGTCGGCATTTCTGCACGTTTCCCAAAGCGAGGAAATGCACAAGGCCAGGCTAACCTAACCGTACTGTCTTGGACTCTTTGTACTCGTGGCGGCAGCATTTGAAAAATGTCACATAGTTCGGCCTGAAAGAACTGACCGACAGAGCAACTGCATCGCGCATCTCGCTGGGATTGCAATTGCATGCCAGCAGACGGCGGCCCCGCCCCGCTCATAGCCGCTAATGACTTTGTTTTTGCCCCAACACCTGACTAAATTCAGGTAACTTCTTCTTCATTGCCTAGGCCTGGCCTGGCCTGGGCATGCAGCGAAGTCCACTGTCGGCCAGCTAATTTGTTCACACGCCAAAACAAAAAGCCACGCGTCTACTCTCTGTTGCCGCCTTTGTCTGGCATCAATTAAAGCGCATAATTAATTTATTAGCCGCTAAGAAAATTCAAGTTTGCTTTGGAAACTGTCGTTGCAAGTTCACAAATTGGCAGGCAATTAAATTGCTCGAAATATTATTAAAAATACATGCAGTTGGGTTAAGTCACAGGTGATTTCATTGCGGGAACTTTGGAATATTATATGCAATTTTTTTGTAAATAATAAAAAATAGATAAACGTTACAAAATACTTACTTGAATAAGACACTCTCCTTTTCATATTCGACTGCTTGTTGGCGCCCTAAACCAGTTTCCAACCGTTTCACACTGCTTGTGACTGCTTGCAGACTGCACTGCTTCTCCACTGCTTTACAGCAGGACATACGGCAAGCTGTTCAACCGTTGGCGCCAACATTTGAATTCAAAGGGAGTCAGAGACAATTTGTATTGTATCAGATTGTTCACGCAAATATTTAAGTTTAATGGACAATTCTCATTGCAGAATTGAATCAATCTCTATATATGTGTACTTTCCATAGCCCTTCACATTTATAATCTATTTGGGGCTCATAAAGATTAATTTACTGCTTTGCGCCATTACTTTTTACGTTGAAAACCTTTTAACTAATACAACGTTGAGATTGCAAAAGACAATTGAATATCAAACGAAGTCGCTTTCCCAGAATCGACTTTAATGGCGATTCCTGGTAGTAAAACCGCCAGACAGGCCCAGCATATGGCATAGGGCTTATGGTGTATGACTTTTATTATGAAAATTATCCATAGTCAATTCTGGTCGGGACAATGCAAATTACCATAATTGGGCGTCAATATTTGAACAAGTTTATGACTACGGTATATTAAGAAAACTTCGAGGGTTGCATTGGGGGAACGAGTGCGTCACTTTGTTTAAATAATTCAATGTAAATTGATTTCAAATGTTATAGGACTATTGAATCGAGGGCTACGCACTGCCCCGACGGAGGAACTGCTCCACCAGGTTATGTCAAATCGTTCCACTACCTGAATTATTCAGTGCATATTGCACAAAGCTCTGGCCGACTCGCGGACATTGAGGACACCTGTCCAGCTGCATTGATAGCTGAGCCCCGGACTCTGGCCAGAGTAATTACATGAACAAATGACTGTCGTATCGCATTCATATGCATAAAAACAAATCAAACTAAACCGAAACCGAAACGAAACAAGACCCGAACCAAGTCAAGGCAATTTACAAAATCGTTGTCAGCAAAATTTCGTTGACATTCTAATGATTTGCCGAATGGCTTAGACTAAGACGAGACAGTTGGGCCGCTTCGATTCGATTCGCTGATGACTTTGCTGTGACAGTTTGTACGAGTACCGCAATAATTTCAGCAATTTCATGGCTGAGATTCTGGTCTGGGTTGTTCGGGATGCGTATGCAAAAGTTAACCATGAAATGATTGCATCAAATCGACACAAGACCTGAAAACCGTAAAGCGATCTTCAAGATCAGCCACTGAGGCAGAGACGAGGCCCAACCACAGCCCACTTTGCCAGTCCACTGCAAAAAAAAAAAAAAAATACAAAATTCAGCCGAACAAGAGCTGCATCAGCGGCGGCAACAAGAAAATCCAAATCACATTGGCCACTCCACTTAAGTGTAATCAGAGTCGAAAGACAGGGGCAGCGGCTGTGCCGTAGTCGTGTGGCACACTCCAAAGCGCAACAATTGCAGCTCATTACGATCGTCATCGTCATCAGAGCATTATCATTATATCTTATTCGATCTTAAGCGGTCCGAGCCCGATCCCGAGCCTCGAACCTGTATCCGAGCCAGGGACGAGACGCACGACAAGAACGCGCCACAATCGAGCGATCCTCAATTTTGATCTCAGCCGAAAATTTGTAGCACCCGCCAAATGAAATTGGTCAATAGAGATATGCTCGTAGAGAGATAGAGGGAGTGTGGCCAGGGGAGACATTTAAATTGCTCTTGGCCTGGTCTGCTTTTTGGGGGGGCCTCCTCAATTGCCACTTGGCGCCAAATTTGATGCTGTCTGCCGTCCAGTTTTCACTTTTCTCATTCCTCACTCAATTGCCATCAATTTCATAGGCTTACTTTTGAGGGGGAATATGGGCTAGTTGGGTCGTAATAGAGAGAGGATTCCAAGCTGGGAATCCATCGTTGAGATGAGTGAGAGTGTTGTGTTCCAATGTTCGTTCGGCTGCCCACTCAATGAACTTCAGTTCCCCATGCTCTGCGTAGGCTCGTCCAGTATCGTACCTCTGCTCTAGACCTAATTGAGTCATTAGCCGGTGGTGACCTCTTAGCATTCCATTAGCTACACCTACATTCCCATGCGTTCCTCCTGCCCACACATGCCCCATCAGCAGCTGCTGCCCTCTGAATCTGAAGATCGTTTGGCACATCAACACCTCATCGGGCCCAGGATGGGGATGCGGATAGGATGAGGATCGAGATGGAGGCGGAGATGAAGATGGAGATGGAGATCAGGCGCAACCGGGAGAGGCGCAACCAAATGATTTCTCACATCAATTTCTCACGCACTAAGTGAGCCACTTAGCGCACATCAAAAATCAATAATCGATTAAATAATTAGAAAATTGTGAAAATTACTGTAATTTTGAAATCAATTCGTTGCATGCCACCACGGGATTCATCATGGGCCAGCGATCGATCGGGTGTCAAACATCAGTCTGAGGCTCAGCTCCAGTCTCCCGTCTCCAGTCAGAGCATAAATAATCACATTATAATAAAATAATGCAATGCCCTCGAAGGAAGCCCAAGACCAAAGTCGCAGTTGGCCCGCTCCAGATTCAATTTAAATGGAAAACACTTTCCTATCGAGTCGCTCCAATTAATATTCGCTGCGTGCTGCGATCACCGCGAGCTGATAAAGTGCGGCTCATATATTTTGTCATAAATTTCAAACGCGCTCGACAGCTGCTCGACTCATCAATCAGCCCCAGTCCCAGTCTCAGTCCCAGGACGAGGACCAGACCCCTCGAAGTCTCGGAGTCGCTCAGTATCCGAGTGGGCCGGCCCCCAGCGGACGTGGAGCGTGCGGACTTTGGCAAACACTCGATTAAAATCAACTTCAATTTGTAATAAATCAAAAGTCCTATCAAAACTATATCCAAGGAATACCGAAAGAAGCGAGGCACCCAAAAGGGCTGACCACTCTCTGTCCAGGGCAATGAAGAAATTTGCAGCGTTCTTCTGCATCCCGATCATGTGGCAGTGGATCCAGGCTCAGACCCGTATGATGAATGGTTATTGATTCGAGGGAATCGCAGGCTCAGCTCTGCTCTGCGGCCCCCTCTGTCCGCCAATAAAACCACGTCCCAGCTTAGTTAGTGGCTCCACAAAAGTTCACAGAGAGTTGAGGGGTGTCCAAGCCGGCTATAGCGCACTTTTGGTATTTAAATATTACATTTTAATTACTATTATGGGCATTTCTACAATATAAATCCCATATTTAAATGCAGATTGATTCACTTGCTTCTCAGAAGTGTCAAATGTTATTCTTTTCCAGATCTAGCAAATATTCTTTGGGCCTTGAGGTGTTTAAGCGTTGGCTGATCCTGTTTCCTTCTGCATTAATTATGCATTTAAGCCTAGCTTAATGTTATAATATAAGTTAGTTTCACAAACAAAAAACTCAACATGGAGATATGGATGTATGTGACCAGCACTAATGAGCATCTAAGCCTTCTTCTATGGCCCATGGTCATACACAGAAGAGGCCACTCCTCTCATCTTATCCCAGTTCTGCTTCGGGGCACTGTGGATGGATAAAACTAGCTCTAGAAAGAGAAACAGAAACAGAAACTGAAACCGAAACCTGTCGTGAGGAACAACTCATCAAGCAGACACTCAATAAAAATGTCAGTAGTTGTTATTGTTATTGTTATAGCTATTATTATTATTATTTGTTGTATTCCAAATGCATTACAATGTTATGTAGTCGGGTACATACCTTCATATGTGTACACACTTACATACATATATAAATATTACCCGCATGCTGGTTATTTTTTATCGCCTGAGTGTTGGCGTTGATTTGCGGACTGACTTGGGTCGTGTCCGTTGCTCTGGCTCTCTGGCTGTTGTTGTTGTTTTTTTGTTTTTTGTTTTTGCCAGTTGGGGGACTTTGCATGAGTCATGTCGAGATGTCGTGAGTTATTTTTTACATTTGCCAAAGGAGCTCCAAGCCCAAGCCCCCAACCAGGCAACGTGCATACGTGCATACATACATACACATGTATAGCATGTACATATGTGTGGTTGTTGTAGTTGTAGTTCGTTATCTTGGCACGAAACGTGGCTCTGACTCTGGGTCTGTCTCTGTCTCTGACTCTGACTCTGGCTCTGGCTCCGTTCGGGGTCTGTCGCTGTCGATGCCAATTGCAATGTGAAATGTTGCCTCACAAAATGCCGCGCGTCAATATGCAAAATACATGCCACGAGAATCCACGGCAAACGGCAAATGGCGACGGCAAAGGCAACGGCAATGGCAACGGCAACGGCAACTGCAACTGCTTCAAAGGCAAATTGAATTGCAACCTCAGGGCACTGGATAGAAGGAAATGAGTCGGCCAACCGGGCCAAAGAGTTCTTGGCCGGTTATACTCGTAGTTAGCCAACCGAAAGTGAAAAATAAAGTAGTGGGAGTTTGGCTAGAAGGCGGCCCGGGATGGGGAAGCCGTACCCAAAGATAGAGGCACGATTCCGTGTGATTTCTTTCCTAAAGCGTTTGCGGCATTCGTAAAATGCAACGCCATCTACCAGCTCTTAACCCTCCCAAAGCCAAGGCTCAGGAAGTCCCCTTACTATATTTACCTCATATAGTATGCCAAATATCAAGTGGGAAATTTTGCAAATAAAAGAGCTCAAAGCCCCGCTATAAAATGCAAATTTTTATTTTATAAAACTCCAATGAAATCTCTGAATCTCTCTAGTTGTGTTATAGAGGAAACGTTCACTTGAGATCTATCCTTATCCTATCCTTAAAACCTTAAAATGGCCAAAAAAGATATTCAAATCTGTGTCCAGCGGGTTAAATTCTCTGAGGTCTCTCCTGTCTCTGTCTGTGAGTTTTCTTGAGTTTTCCAACACCCCGTTGATCATGATCCACCGCTTAGCGCGAAATCACCGAAAATACGAGTATCGACAACACAAATCAAAGTCCATAATTAGCCCGATGCAAAGCGGATTGAAACGATTGAATCGCCTCAGATGGATCCAACGGATCGGATCGGATCGGATTGGATTGGATGCGATTGGATCGGTCTGTGTCGTGATGTGATTTACTTCGTGTCCAGGCCCTGGCACTGTGCACGCAGTGGCAGTGCGGCCCAAGATGGGGGAAGGAATCTGCGATGGAGGGCAGCCGTTTGGGCCATGCCCAAATTAAAGTGTCTGCAGACCGCAAAACGTCCATCACAGTCGCAGTGGAAGGAAGGGCAGGCCAAGAGTGAGCAGAGAGCAGGCAACAACAAGAAACAAGCCAATAAAATTGTCATGCATTGACAAATAACATGGCCAGCAAGGCTTAGAAAAATAGACAGCCCATAGGGGAGAAACAGAGAGGGGCACAGAGGCAGAAAGATGCGAACGAAGAACCTCCGAGCCAGGTCCAACCCGAACAAAGCCAAAGTGTTTCCAGCAAAGAAAACGAAGTCAAGGGGAAAAATGGCGTTTGCCGCAGCCAAAAAGGCAACAGCAACAACGTCTAAAATGTTTCCAATACCCTTACTAAGAGTCTTTTTGTTTTGGCGGGCTTCAGGTGCAACATGCGCTTCTTTTTGCTGTGCCACCGTAAATCGGAATGCCAGAGATCGAGTCCCCCCGCTACATAAAACTCCGATAAGAAAATCAGTAAAGAAAACCAACACGAACGAAAATGTCTTAATCATATATGTCCTATAATCACTAATGAATCTGCAAGAGTATCTGAAGCTTCGGCACCAGAAGTGAGGCTTCCTCGCTTGATTTTTGTTTCTGTGTTCCTCTTCTGCTTTTGGCCAGAGTCAGAGTCTCGGTCTTGGGCCGGCTTTGAGTCTGAGTCTGGGCTGCATTGCGGCTCCCACGCCTTCAAAATACAATATGTTAACAAACACGCTGCCAAGTGGCTGACAGCTTGCCGGCAGTGGGGGTGTGCAGTGCTGGAGGAGGAGACGCTGAAGATTTCTTGTGAAACACAGCAACAACAACTGCATTGCAGCCATGCCAAAGATGGAGGAGAGCTTCGTTTCTTTTTGTATATTTTTTGGTCTTCAAGGGCCCCCCGCAGCCAACCAAGGCGCGCATAATAACCCCGGCCAAAACGTGCGCAGATTTCCAGCAGACGATAAAGCACAACAAGGGGCAGGCACAGGCACAGGCACAGGCATAGGCATATGGCACGGCGCGGGGGAGAGCGGAGCGGAGAGGGAAAATAAGATGAAAAATAAGCAGGACAGGACCAGATCGGATCCATGGCTGCCATGGGTCCATGGCTTTGGCAGCCATTTTGCTGCCGTGGCCCTCAACCGATGGCTGTGCAGCTGCAACAGCCACAAGAGCAGCAACAACAGCGAGTTGCATGCAAAGCAACAGAAAAGCAACAGCAGCCTCAGCCAATTTGAAGTTTCTTTTTTTTTCAAGAACACAAAGACAGATAGATAGACAGACGGACAGATACATGGCTGTTGTATGGAGAAGTATACGTATCTGTCAGATGGATTTGCCGCATCTGCATTCTGTCTTGTCTCGGTCTGCCTCCTCGCATCGATCAATGTTTGTCTTAAGGTCTGGCCTCGACTATCTCTGCGAAATACTCGTGCTTCAAGTTGTCTCTGGGACGACTTCCTCCGGCATCCATTCGCCTGACATTGAGAGACACCGACACCTTTCGACTTTTCAGCTTGAACTTTGACTGCTGCAACAAGGGTCTTTCATGGGTACTACTACACAGGGCAACCACGTGAAATGGTCAAATCTGGTTGGATCTGGCAAATAATTACTCTGCCGTAGTCAATGAACTACATAGAGTGAGGGATCAGATTTCATGGTTATGGTGCGATTACAATTACAAGGTATATCTCGGCTTCTACCAGGTGTCGATCGGTGAAGGTACCCAGTACTCAAAGAGTAAGGGGATACAGATAATAGTTTCGTGTATATACATATTGATATATTCTTGATCAGCATCAATATTCGAGCTTATATAGCTGTCCTGTTTGACGCCTAATTAGTAGAGACTACATATAAAAGCTAGAAAACCTACATTTTGTGTCTCCTGAGATACTCCTTGGATATCAAGCTAAAGCAAGTGTCTTTCCCCAAACCCTCAAAAGGCGATCATCTTTGGCATCCAGAGGTAACCAAAACGCAGAACTATAGAGAATGGACACATCTACCAGATTCTCTCTCTACTAATGCAAAAGGACAAGGTGGAAAAGGTAACTTGAAGTAATTGAACAGACAAAAATTAGGGGATTCGGAAGAACACGTCGAGTCAGAGAGGCATTATTGCTTTTCTTCTTTGTGAATGTTGCTCCTCTTATATTTTTTCGTTTTTCATAGAAGTAAATCATTTTCTATTCCTTCAATCGTCACTCAGTCAAAGTAAGTATCTCAATGATGCGAAATGCGAAATGCGAACTGGTAAATGACAAACTCTGGCTAATGATGATGTCCTCCCGTTAGTTTAAAGTTGCACATACTGCTGCTGCCTTTGATGTTCGAACTGCCACCAAATGCTGCACCCAACTGCGTGCAAACTCAACCTGTATCTATTAGCAGGGGCCGCAACTATTACTTAATAGCCGATGACCACGTATCCTGGGCAGGGGTCTGCTCATGGGCTTGTGTATGGGAGTTGGGCATGGGCTTGGGACGCGCCCCTCCCCGTCGCGTAGCTCCTTTTGGCCATATGCGAAATGCGTGTAATTAGCTGAAGCATTTCAAATTGCAAACTGCAAGAGCGGCAGCGGCACAGCCACAGCCACACTGCAACTGCAACTGCAACACCAGCAGCAACAACATCAACCAGATTGCATTTGCTCGTATAATTTCCGCTGCGGCCTGGCGTGGCTCGGTGCGGTTTAGTGTGGTTTTGTGTGCTGTGCACTTTAACTTTAAGTTTCAGCTTTTTGCATCTAATGATCAGTCTCTCTCTCTAATGCCCATACATACATATATATGGATACGTATGTACATACTCGCATAGTCTTGGCTCGGACTGGAAACTAGTTGGCCCGATACATCAATTAAATTTGCATTTTAATTTGACGTTTCGTTTTGTTTGGCCCGGCCTGGTGCGGAGCTTATGATTTATATGGGAGCGGGAATGGAACAAAAAGCAGTTGATCTTGTCGCGGGGTTAGCCTAACGATCAAGCGATCCAGCGATCAAGCGATCAGCCGATCTCGACCGATATCCGAGCGAGCAGCTTGTTTAACTAGTAAATCTATGGGTTTTCTCTCGATCCGAGTCAATGGAGCAGCTGCACTGCCATGAGCTGTCAGCGTTTCCGCTCCACGTTGGAGAGTGCGAGATTTGGTGCGGGCCTGGCGCCCGCCATCTGACAGGTGGGGGGACGGGGGGTACCGTACAGGTACAAGTACTCGGGCCTGGTTTGGGGTCACAGACGCATGCAATTTGAGCCGCGGCAGGCATAAATTGTTGCATGTTAAAAGGAAGTTAGCCCACAGCCCATAAACATTTGCTCGCCAAAACAGAAAGGCTGGTACAAAAAACACAAAAAACTTCCCGCAGAAACCACAAAATGAAGGCGCGCAAAGACGTTTATATAACGGGTTAGCTGGGCCACCCAACCCCACCGTGCCCTCCAACCCAAAAAAACAGGCAGTCAGTCAGCCAACCGACGAGGCATACAGCCAGTCGACCGCAGACAGGTCCCGAAAACACCTAACGCCGCCCACACATCACCAGAGATGAGCAACATTTTGGAAAAATTGCAATATGATAACCAGAGATTATACAAAATGGGGAGATCTTATTAGGCCCGAATAGATCCCTAAAGATATAAGACAACTGTTTATCTACTGAGAAATCGGACAGATGGTAAGTCCTTTAATATACCAGTATCTACAAGCTACTCACTCAATAATATCATATTAAATTCATTGAATTCCACCGAATAACAGCTATATTTCAACCATGTCATTATTTGTTTGAAGATCGTCTGGGTAGCAAGAAATGTACAGTGTAAAAAGACATTTCAAAGAAATAATTACAAAGAATGTTCAATGCATCCATGTATGTGTGAAGCACATCCCAATCAGAAGCCAAACCTAACTATACACCGATTCATTTACTCATCACTGACAGCCCTTGGCCCTGCCTATGCCTATGCCCCCTGCCATTGCACACAACATTACACCGGTCTCCACTCGTCACCCGCCCTGGCAAGGGACATGCATCTCTGTCAAAATGCAAGGCGCGAATTGTAAATTTGCAAATGCCGGAAACGCAAATTTTCCAAACTTGTTACCCGGCTGAACCACCACAGCACCACAGCGCCATGGCACTAGCCCATAGTCAGCCCACCAAAACAACAACCACAACAACAAAAACAACAATAGATGCAACCGAAGTTTTGGCCAAATATCTAGCCACGAAGAGAGAGAGACAGACAGACGGCTGATAAAAAGAGAAGTTAAATTAGAAATTGGCCCAGGCCCGAGGCAAACTGCGTTGGCGTTCGCGTTGCAAGTCGGCATAGAACTTTGCATTACAATTGGCTGGCAATTTCTGTGATGGGCTCCTGGCACGCAATGGACTCCCTGGACTGTCCTCCCTGGCCGTCCGAAAACCTGCCGAAAAGAAGGAGACAGAGGATAGGAAAAGCGTACGGATCCGACGGATGCATAAATTTTGGCTGCCTAAAAAGAATCGCAACAATTAAAATGCTAAATCTAAACTTGACGCTTGGCAGCGATCAGCAGGGCTGAGCCGGTCAGAGCGGGGCTGACCTATCATTAGAGCTGGCAAATGATGCACTACATCCGCCAGGGAGTTCACCAATAATTCTTAACCCCCAGTCAAGTCAAGCCGAGCCAAACCAATCATTAGGCATACGCACGAAGACGACCCCTGCCCTGATCCGGGCAGACGCATATATCACATGTGACGCGGAACAAGAAGGAAGAAGGAAGAAGGAGGTATGGCGGGGATCGTATCGTACGGAGCGCACTGACTGACTGCGAAATTCCAGCACGTATCAATCTGAAAATGGTGAAAAATGTGCCCAGCCGATCTGCAACCTTTTGCATACTCACTGTATCTGTATCTACATCTTCCTACTCGTACGTGTATCTGTATCTGTATCTGTTTCTGTATCTGCATCGATTTTATGGCCCGTTCTCAGTCATAAATCAGTTATCCTAGGGCCCCGGGCCTGTTGTGCATATTCATGAGTTTGATTGAACTTATAAATCAGAGCCGAAACCCATCGGATGTGAATATTCCACCGGAGCTGGGGTTTCTGATGGAGCAGGGGCTAGGGCTTGGGCTGGGGCTTTGGGAAGAGCGGGTCCCTGGCCAGATGCCTGCGTCACCTGCTCTCTGACCCAACGGTTGTGCCAGAAAACTTAATTAATTTGACACATATCAAGGGTCGCTTGCGTTGCTATTCTAGACCCTCTGGTTTTTGCCTGTTTTTGCGTTACCATCGAAAGAAATGCGCTAATGAAGCAAGCTGAGAAATGTGTGTTTTGGCCTTTGTGGTTTTCGGTTTTCGGTTTTCGGTTTTCAGCTTTTCGGTTTGTTGTCGGCGCTTTTCGCGAGAGACCGCCAAAAAGTCGCCAAGGCATAATTAATCATGCACCAACATTCTTCTGGGCTTAGAGTTCCGCTGTGTTACCTTTTTTCCACTGGCCAGGTTAACTGAACTAAAACGCAGTTACCCCGTCTCCGAGCTGAGCGCAAAAACAAAAGCAGAATGGCCATAGCTAGGAGTGATATTAACATATCATTATGATAGCCATTAGCACTTTTAATTGATGAGTTTTTGCTGCCGTTCTTCTCTTCACTTCACTTCTCTTCTCTTCAGACAGTCCATTCCTCCGGAGCTGCCGCTCCATCACTGCACTGTTGCCAATCATTTGTCAATGGCCCGGCCCGGCTCAAAAGACAGGGCCCGACGGACCGACGGATGGCTGAAGATGGCCGCAGGTCGTGAATACCGAAACTCTCAATAGGGAATTGAGAACTGGAAATTAAGAATGGGAAATGGGAATTTGGCTCTTTTTCGAATCCGCAAAGGTCAGCTGGGGCTGGGGGGGAAACAGTGAATGGGTTGAATGTGAATGTGAATGTGATGGAGTTGTCTAGATCTCGCATCGTATCACGTATCACGAACGAACAGTTTGTTTCAAAACAGTAAGACTGCTTCCCAATTGAGACCAATAATCCATAGATCCCTTTGATCAAGGAAAATCTTTAATCGCTTAGTGTGTAGTACAAAATAATATACCGGCCTTGTCATATGACATTTGGTCACTGCTGCCTTACAGTTTCGAAACGCGTTGTATATGGAAAGTTTTGGAACGGACCCACCACGACGCTGTTCTTTATTTGATATCAAAAGACTGCAGATTTCAAAATGCTGAAATTGATATCTTTCTTCTCCTGATCTGTTCCGCATCTATTCGATCCGGCATTGGTTGGTGTTAGTATCTCCGACTTGAGAGGGACTGTAGTTCTTTGAGCATATCCGAATTCATTGATGAATGTTGGCAAGAGTCTTGGGCTAATGGATTCGCTCGGCTCCGCTCAGACAGAATTCATTATGATTTCCTGAGCGCATCAATTAGTGAATGAGGGTGAAAATAGTATTGAACAATTAACTGACTTGGCACCTTTCCCCTAATGAGAATGTTCGAAGAGCCAATACATTTGACGGCTTCCATTCCTTAGGACATTTGATGAATCACATTTGCTGTGGCATGTGGCCAGCCGCATGTGGCATGTGGAGTTGGATTCCTGAAATTCCTTTGAAGTTGCTGCGGAACATGCAATTAAACAAATGTCTAGAGCAGAGTACCGTTAGGGGTGCTCTCCTAGCGAATCCGGGTAGAAAAAACTCCACCGAAAAAATGCCCCAGAGCTGAAGACCGTAGTCGGGAGCCCAATCCCTCTTCAAAGGGTTTCCTTTTGGCTTTTTAAGCCAAACACGCCTTCTAAGCTCTTTGGGGGCACTGCGGCCTGGCACATGTTGGACACAAGCCTTGTGGTCGGCAGCCGCAGCCCCGCCTCCAGACGCCAATTATGCGGAGAGCGAGCCCCAGCTCAAGGATGCAGGACAGGACAGGAGAGCGCCGGACAGGACAGGATGTGTGTGCTAGAAGCCGTCGGCGGCAGCCCAAAATACAGAAAAATCTTGAGAGCTATACAGCAAAAGCGAAAGTTTGCCTAAGACTTGGTCTGGACTTGGGCCAGCGACAACTGCCCGGCGGCCTTAACGGAAATGGAAATTATCAGAGCGGCCAGGAGGAGGCTGCTCGAAGGGGGCCGTTGGGGGGATCAGGCCTGGCGAGGCAGAGAGGCACAGAGCCAGCGAGGCAATTAGGCAGCGCCTCTTGGACGTGAGCATTAAATTTTGAGCCGAAAGTGGCAGATACATCAAAAGTGAACGCAATCCATCATCTTGCGAATCACGGCGTGATGAGAGCAGCGCCGACAAGTCCCCCCCCATCCACGGTCCCCATCCAGAGATCCATCCTTTATGTTGATGACCAAAGAGAGCTGTCTGGAGCTGGCGCGTTCGCAGCACGAGCTAAAAGACTTCAAATGCAGCAACCGTTAGATAATCCGCCTGGAGTGGGCACCGAGGCCTGGTCAAGGTCGTAATTAATTGGATTCAGATACAGAATCTTTCTGGTGCCGCCTGATCTACTTCTGAGACACCACAATCGAAGCGGCGAAGGGCAATTAAAACAATTACGAGTACCTGGGTCTTGAACTGGGACGGCAACTGCGACTGGAACTGCGAATGGGACTCTGTCTGGTTCGGTTCGGTTCTTCTGATTCAACTGTCTGAGATGGCTTTTCGCTGGAACCGCACTCCCATTAGCGACAATCAATCTCGGCCACGCTGCAACGGCTATGATAACATAAAAAAGGAACCTACATAAAAACGTTTTCTGCGCATGTTTTGGTTTTATATTTTGCCGCGATTTGTAGTTTATTTTGTTCCCCTCTTGGTTTTTTATTATTTACGAATGCCACTTGCCAGATAACCCATAATTATGAAATTATTATTGGAGCGCCAAGCATTGGCTTGGCCCGGCAGCCCCAGCCGAAATGTATATACAAATGTATCTGTATCTTTTGCGCCAAATTCTGTGTGCCGTCGGAAAAGCAGAAATCATTCGGTTGCGGCACAGGAAGTTTTGTTCACCCTCGGGCCATGGAAGTGGCAAACAACAACCACAACTCCAAGAAATGTTGCATGTTCACCTTTCGATTTTCATATTCGATGATGAAATTGAGATACCAAGTGAAAATAAATAAAATTTAGTTGGTCGTTTACCTCTCTTGTTAAAGTCCTCCCTCGAGAGTGCCCGAAATGAGGCAGCAGCCATAATTTATATGCAAAACTGCCGCTGGGGCAGTGGCCGGGGCAGGGGCAGTGGCAAATGGCAAACAAACAAAATGTTCTGTCCGAAATGCAACAGAGAAAAGTTAAACAAATGTTGGGCGTTCTTGAAACCAACTGGACTGGGGGAATTTTTGAATATTTATGAAACGCTAAGGGGGATCCACCGTCATCAGTCCCGGCGATCAGCACCATCCTGTGTCCTGTAGACTCCTAGCATGTGCCGTTATGCGAGGAAGACTGATGGTCTCTTCTGAAGCCTCGTACGAAGGCGGTTAACCTATTGGCAAGTTGGTCATTTGTACAGCCTGTTCATTAACAAAGATTGATCTACGAGAATGCCTCTTCTTCTACCATATCTTCCGTATATATGGTGGATGATGCTGCAAATGTTGCAGAGCAAATAACTAACTGAACCGAACTAGACTCGTATCGGCAGAGGTTTGCTTTTGACAGACCGATCCAATCCGCTTAAGCCTAACCACAAAAAAAAGGGGCAACAGACAATAAGAAAAATGGCGATTCAGCAGCAGGACGTAGGGGTGCAGCAGGAGGGGCAGGATACTTTGAATGCGAGCAAGAGAGAGATGTTCATCGGAACGCATGTTCTTTGAAAATTGCCCATAATTATGCGAACGAACTTCAAACTGATTGTTTCTACCGGCAGCATCACCCAGACCCAGACCCAGACTAAGACCCAAGTCCAAACCCAAACCCAGTCCCAGTCCCAATCCCAGTCACAGCCATGGACCATTGAAGAGCAGCCTCCGCTCCGTCCGAAAAACGCGCGTCTGTTGCATGCAACTTGGATGGGACCGACGACCATGGCTATGTGGAATAGCCCGTTTGGCTGCAGTGAAAGAGAATGACTGTAATTACGCATCACTTTTTCTTAATTTTCATGCTGTGCATCTTCTTGCTCTTCCTTCTCCACTCTACTGCTGGATGAGGATGGGAGTCGGAGACGGAATCGGAGTCGGGTTCCACCATCTTGTCGCCTGGGAAGTGAAGTTGTGAACGATTTGAACACTGAACTTGACCCACAAGACGAGTTTGCGGCTTTTTGTGGGGCCGAGTTTTAGAAAATTGCCCGTTGCGTGCATGTTTTCTAAAATGCGACCGACTCGAAAACATTTTGCGTGTTTTCTGCTGTCTGCTATCTGTTTTCTGTTGTGTGTCTGCTGCTTCCCGCAATGAGAAATCTAATTTAAAAGATACCAAATTTTAAATTATGGGGTTTTCTTGACTGCCAAAAATGTTTTCGTTGTTTTCTCCCCTCCACACATATGATGATTGCTTCTACGTGCGGGAAAGACTCCGAGGCATTTGGGACGGGGGATGCCATGCGGCAGCGTCCGATACGCAATTTTGTGGCGGAAATACTGAATGTCAAAAGCTGTTGGGATAGAGAGAGGTTACATAACACGCAATTCTGGTGTCCAAAACTTCGGCTAAGATCGGAGACCGATTTTGGATAATTCTCAATTTATTTTCTCAGCCGAGATCGAAACTTAAACGTGAAGCGTTGGTGACCAAATACAGATGATACTCCCGTAGCAGGAACACGATGTTTCTTTGAATATTTGTTCGCTTAGCAAGTCGCACAGAGATGACATCTTAAAAATTCAAATTTGGCTCCCAGTTCCATAGTAGCCAGTCCTTAACACACACCACACAAATTAAATGCTTTAACTATCGATACTTCTATCGAAGAAGTGCCATCACATCCTATTTGTTTGACCTTTTCTGCTAAAACCTTTTTTACGCAAAATCCACTAAAAGCAAGTATTTAAAATAAGCCAGTTAAGTAGAAAATTGATTCACTAATCGGATAAAATTATGTGGGCATGGTTAAATGTTCTATATAGATGGTAATATTCGACGGAAGATCAAAAACGAGGAATATTTCGAGTATTTTTTGCTATTTTTTTGGTATTTTTCAAAAAGGACAAAATAATCAATAACAACATCGATAACAGCATCGATAAATCTAATGAAATCTAAAAACATCGATGTTTGAGGAAAAAACATCGATAATTCACATTCAAACAATTTATATTTGGCGCTCAAGTTTGGTGGGACTTTTTTGGGATTTTCTCTGGGATTTTTCTTCGCCACAATGTCCTTTTTCCCCTCAACAATGTTCTTACGGCGCATTCCATACTCACTTACGTTTTCTTACGTCTTATGTTGCTGGCAACATTAATTTGTATGGGCCAGACTCTGTTCCACAACACTGCGCGGATTGAGCAACATTTTGAATACCCTGGGAAATGGATGTTATAGAACTGAGAAAATGTTTGTCATCTAATTTCACTAATAAAGGCCAAAACTAGTCAGTTTCTGTTTTAAAGGTATTTCAACGATATTTTGAAGGTTATGGTCTTCTTACAGAAACCAAGAATGGGTATCGGGATCGAGATATATTTAGAAGACCCTATTCATATGCATTAATATATCCAAAACATAACAATCTCAGATCATTTCTATATCAATTACGTTTTAAAACAGCTTGGAAAAACAGTTTCTTCATATATATATATATATATATATATATATTTATAAATTATATATATATATATTATGAGGGCATGGCCAAATGTTCTATATAGCTAATAATATTCGAAGGAATATCAAAAACGAGGAATATGTATAATAGAACTTGAATTCGTCAGTATATTTACGGTATATTTTTAAGATGAGTCGGTATATGGTGGTATATTTCTGAGGGTCGGACGGTATATTCTATAACTGAGTCACGACGACGACAAAGAAAAAAAAATTATAAACAAAAAACATTACAAACAATGGCTACTTTAAAAGGTAATTAAGCATAATAAAGACCATGGCCAATAATTCGAAATTCAATTATCTCTCCTTCCATGCGATTTCTGCACGTGACTGCTTTCTTATTGGACGGGCACTGTCTCGGAAAACACAATACAGCGTAAGACTGAGACACCCACCCCCTGCTGCTTGAACTAACTTTTGATGGTACCTTTCAGGTTGATTATCTGCGCATTTCTCACATGCCTGGGAATGACCTTTCTAATCTTGGCCTGTGCGGTGCCCACACCAAAGATATTCTACCCGTTCTTTGTCCTGCTGTTCTACGCACTGTCGGTGCTGCCAGTTTTCATAGCCAAGCGAACAACGCCGGTAAATGAGACAAATCCAAAGACAGAGTTTGCCCTGTTCCTCACGGCTGGTATGGTACTGAGTGCCTTTGCCTTGCCCATCGTTCTAGCCCACTCGGCGGTGGTGAGTAACTGTAACTTACAGTTGCTGAATAGATAAAGGATATTCATATTCCCCTTTCTCTCCTGGATAGATCACTTGGACAGCGTGCACATTGACATTAATTAGCAATGTTATCAATTATGCGACCATTTTCGGCTATGCCATGCACGATGAGGAACAATATGGAAGCATGTTCTAGGCGGAGGCTGTGAACTAAACGCATTTTACTAGTAAGCACGCATTCTGCACACTTCCTGGCAGACATCAACCAATCTCATAAATAACCAAGTGTATTCAACATAACATAAACGGCACTCAAAATAAACAAGTAGTTGAAATTTGGCGTCGAAATTGAGTTGAAGGTAAACGGTATGTGTATATGGTATATTTATTTAATTTATATGAAAACAATGAGTTTTCATTCCATAGATTTGTATGGACAAAATTCTGAATAATGCATAATACTCATGGGGAAAAAGGATATTAAAAAAATTGATGAAACGTTTGTCATCTTAGGCTGCAATGAATTCAGAAACAAGTCAGTCTGCTTAAAAGCTATCTCAACGAAATATTGCAGATTATGGTCTTCATACATAGATTGACCAAGAAGACCAAGGTATCGGGATTGAGATAACATAATTCTCTGTAAAAGTCATTATTAATAAGGTTTCAAAACAGCATGGAAAACAGAATTTTAGCATTAATTAAAGGACACGTTGCTTAAATGTTAAGTAATAAACAATCCATTAAAAAAGAGTCTTTAAAATTAGCGAATCTTGTAGAAAATTGATTCATCAATCGAATAAAATTATGAATTTAAGACAGGGGGTATTAAGCTAGTCATTTTCAACCGAATATCAAAATCGAGGAATATATTTTCCGATCATGGACAGAGAACGATTAACCCATCGTAGACCAGGATGATATTTAAATACTCCATCGAAAACTATGAAGCTTGAAAAATATCGTGGTTTCCTTCTAAATAAACAGGAAAAATATGATGGATCAAAAAGAATAATTTACAAACTGTTTTAAAAAATTTAACTCAAGTTGTTCAATTTTTTAAATAAAGGTATGCTAAGTGGGTTAAGTTTGTTGTTTGCATCTGTTTATTTACGGTATATTTTAAAAATGTTATGGTATATTTCGGTATATTTCTGACGGACGACGGCGTTCACAGGACGACGTCACTTAATTAATTTTTAAATGAATAGATTCGTATTGGTGAATAAAAATCCAGAGTATAAAGGCCCTACTACTCTGAGAGGACCTAAGTTTTTGGAGAAAAATATGGAGAAGCAAGCAAACGAGGACGAAGGCGAAGAGCAAAGCGAAAACGATGAATTTGAGGACGACTTGCAATTGGAAACGAGTAGCCAGGATCTGGATACAGAAGACGAAATGATCCCCTCGAAGCTTAACATTTTGCCGAGCATGCCTTCCGACGATGCCCCAATGCGCAAGTATTCATTCAAACTTAAGCACGATGAATCTGGGTAAGTTATAGATCAACGACATAAATTGAAGGTATAATTTAGTTTTGGTTTTTCCAACTAAAGCAATATTCTCACTGTACATCATACGGTGAAGGAGAATGGCCAGCTCCTGCGCATCCAGATTGCCGCATGCTGCTTCAGTGACCAGAGCAATAAATTGGTGGTCATTGACAAGCGGTAAGATCAGGACGAGCTTGAAAAGTATCCCTGGCTATAATGCGATTTTTTTTTTCCTCAGCGGCAACATCTTCGTCTTTGATTTTGTTAGCAAGCGCTATTGGCGTCTCAGTATTCGCATGCCCAAGGCGAAGCTTATCCGCCCGTCGCCCCTGCACAGGAACGACTACATTGTGGGCAATAAATTGGGTCAAATTTACACTATCGATGTAGACAACTCGATTGTGTCTAACTGCGGCGAGGTCTGCAGTGGATCCATCGAGGAGCTCAGCTGGAGCAGTAGCCTAAAACGCTCTCGTAAGTACACGACTCTCATGCGCTTTGGCCGCGAAGCAGTCTTGGTGAATCTCGAAACTCTGCGGGTTTCGCATCAGCTGGAGTTTGACGAGTCGCGCTATACATTGAAATTTGCTGGGTACCTGCCAAACTCGGATCAGTTTCTCACGTGTTTCACCAACGATTCGCTGCACGTTTGGTCTGCCCACTCCTTGGACACCTTGCGGTCAGCCCTGCCCATAAAGGCAAGAGATCGCAGACTGAGGCTGCTGTCCGCTGGAAAATCCGTGCCAGAGATCACTCTGCGTGGCCCTATCGACAGTGATGTTGAGCATGAGCTGGCGTTCGAGTGTCAGGACCACGACTTTGCCGATGGTCTCTTGCTCGGCTATTGCTTCACACCCGATGGCAACAAGCTGTGTTTAAGCACCTTAGATAGCTATTTTCTCATGCTAAGCACGGCTTCCTTTGATCTGGAGAAAATTTACCGGCTGTCTGACTTCGTTCTGAAGACAATGGCTTTCCTTGTGCAGCCCAAGGAGCGAATTTTGTTCGGCATAACAGGCAGGAATCAAGCTGTGATGCTAGACTTGGCCCACACGGATCAAAAGTTGATTGTGCAGCGCTCGAATGCGACCAGCTTAAGCTTGAGTCGGGATGGAAAGTTGCTCAGCATTATCTCTAAATGCGGCGAGGTAAATGTGTGGTCCACTTGCAGCCTCTTCAATGCACTGCAGGCCCAGACAAACTGCATCACCAAACTGAAGTGCACGATCAAACAGCTGCCACCTCTTCCCACCTGCACTGTCAGCGGCTGCATGAACCAAGAGGTGCGACATCTACTTAAGCGCGATCGCCTGAAAGCCATGATCAAGGAATATGGCTGCTACCCGGAGAAATATCGGTTTCTTATATGGACGTCTCTCCTGGAGATTCCTTGCAATGGAAGCCAGTTCCAGTCCCTCATTAAACTGGGTACACCGCAAAATGTCAGAAATCAAGGTAGAAATCTTCAAATCCAGAATGATGCACATAGACGTGGAGTTATAAAAGTTTGGGGCTGTCTTTCCCAGTGGTGCAAGGTCATTGCCTATGCGAACTTTATGCCGCATTTGATCTACCCGTTTGTGAAACAGTTTCCCAAAAACGGCCTGGTGGCCTTTGAAGTTCTTGTGAGTCTCATTCTAAACCATTTTCAATTGTGGTTCGAGTTCCATCCCCTGCCCCCATCCAACTATCTGGCCATGTGTGAGAATCTCCTGCAGGGCAGCGACGAGATGCTTTGCAAGTACTACAAGTCCCTAGAGGTGACGCCAAAGGAGTATGCCTGGTCTATGCTCAGCAATGCCTTTGCTGAGGTCCTAGAGGAGCAGCAGTGGCTCATTTTATGGGACAATATAGTCACAGAGCAAACCTTTTTCCCAATATTCCTGGTAGTGGCCTACAATCTGATACAGCGAGAGATTATCCTTCGGCTGCCAGACAAGCAGGCCATTGTCGCATTTTTTCACGATCAAAATCCGGTTGATATGTGCAAGCTTCTTTGTAAAGCGCGCAAACTGGCGGCCAAATGTGATCCCACCCTGCATCCTCAGCGCTTTATTCAACGATTTACTCCCATACCCAAGGGCGTATATCCCAAATTCCTGAAGTATCCAAGCGAATGGATTGAGCAGCAAGAGGAACAGACGGATCAGATCATCAAGTCCCACCAGGAAATTGATGCACGCATAAGAGAACTAGAACTGGAGGAGGTAAAGATGATGGAGCGTCTTGAAAACGGGCTCAAGCAGGAGGAGCACGCTCGTCGCGTAAAGAAAATGGAGGAACTCTATGCGCACACCATCCAGCGAGAGCAGGAGCGGCTCACCTGCCAGCGGAAAATGCTGATTACATACCAAATGGAGGTTCGCAAGCGGAAGAGTGAGGTCATCGCAAAGCTGCAAGAGTCCGAGCAGCGACGCAAGGTTATGGAAATGGAGAAGGACATAGACCTTCTTATGCATACCATCGAGCGGGAGAGGCGACGCCACAACCAAGAGATGCAGCTGGCCGAGGACGAGATTCACAACCAGGAAATGGACCTCTTGGCACAGCGCTACATCACTGAGTGCGAGGGTGCTCCATTGTCCCAGAAGTTCTACGATAATATTCAAAAACTGTCCCAGGAGCGGGACCATCTGCAGAAAAACTTGCGCAAGGTTTGTTCTTCTTATTCCTTCTGTCTGTTTAATTGATCTCTTTCTTCCAGATGACCATGGAAATAGTTCAGCCTGCGGATTCATCATCGCAAATGATATCACCGCTTTTGGCCTTCGAAAACTCCATTACGGAAATCCTGCGGGAGTTCTCAGACATAATAAGCACTGATAGGTCAGGAGCTTGAAAGCAATACTTCTCAGAGGAAAGCGCAATAAGGCCTTATTGTACAAATAAATAATGTCTAAGCTAGAATTATTATCATGGCACCATAGCATACAAATAAATATTTACATAAAATCAAACCCACTGGGATAGGTTGCATCTTAGGGGCAAAGGCATTCTGTGCTACTTTATATCCACACTAGTATTTTGTGCAGACGAAGGCACTAGCATACTGGGGACATTGATGAGCAGGTGAATGCTCGATGGAGGAATTTTTAGTTGATTTGCCACAACTGCAAGAAAAGTCGAGAATTACAAGGGATTTAAGTGGAAAGTATGTCAAATAATACCACCAGCCATGCTTCTGTTGTGCTGATTCAGTTCCTTCTCAAGCCGGGCTATCCTCTCGCGCAGATCCTGATTCTCCTGCTGCAATTGAGCGTTTTGCTTCCGAAGGTCCTTCTGCTCGTTGCGCATCTTGTTCCTGTAGCGGCTGGCAGCCGCTCGACGCCGCTCCATGCAATCCTCGTCCCGATCCGGCTTTGCTCTTACACTTTTTGGCTGTTCAGAGAAGATACGCTTTTGGTTGTTGCTGTGGATAATGGCCTTCAGGCGCTCCTTAATAGGTAACTGCGATGTGGGAGTCAGGCTAGCGCTGCTCGGCTCGGGAGCAGGTGGATTGCTAGACACCAGCAACGGGGCCGGGGTATTGCGCCTTGTGCTGGGCTTGGGAAGTATGAACGGGCGTCCGGATTGCCTGGGAATGGAACTGGTAAGGTGTTTTCCACTAGGGAGTTCTGTTGCCATGGGCACCGTCTGTGCAGGCAGTACCCAAGCAATAACTTGGGGTTGTATCAACTGTATGGGGAGCGGATCTTCAGCGCAGACTGCTGTCGTAGCTGTGGTGGTGTCACTGGCCAGCAGCTGCTCCACATCTATCGAACTACAGCTCTCGCTTCGCATTTCCGTTCCAACCGGGACGGGAGGCGGGGCAGTAGTGTGGACCGAAACCGTCTCCAGGGGGTAGACTTGTGGCGTGTGCAGGGACTCGCCATCATTCTGTGGAGCTTCTGGACGATTTGGCGTGCCACTCACGTTCTGTTCTGCCGCACGCTGGAATCCAATGTCGAAGGGATTGACATGCTGCAGGTCATCAAAGAGGCCCACTTCGTCGCAGTTCTTGATGAGGCGCGTGGGTGTGGGCGTTTGATCGGCAGCAAACAGGTTCTCCTTTTGTCCGAAGGACAGATTCAGAGTCATGTCATGCTTGGGCTGTTGCCCGTAGCTCTCGTAGCAGGGCCCATCCTCCCCCGAGGTCTTTGTCTCCAAGTCGGCAAACGAGACGCTGGCCAGGTCCCCGATGCCAGAGGAGTTCTCCATGACGAATAGAAAATGGCCAAACTCACATAAAATTGTTAAAAAAAAAAAATAATAATAATAATAAATAGGGACCGCGGACCCTCAGAAATATACCAAAATATACCGTCTCATTTTAAAAATATACCGTAAATATACTGACGAATTCAAGTTCCATTATACATATTCCTCGATTTTGATATTCCGTGGAATATTACTGTCTAGATAAAACATTTAGTCATGCCCTCATAATTTTATCCGATTAGTGAATCAATTTTATACTTGATTGGTCTATTCTATATACTTGCTCTTATTTGATTTCTATATACCGTTGAAAATTAAATTTAATAGATTGATGAAATTGACAAAAAATACCTTAAAAATTATACGGATCAACGGAAAAAAATTATAATAATAAAAATAATAAAATAAAATAGCCTCCTGGGAATTGGAGGAAGGAGTTCGGTGTTCTATCCAGTTCGGTAAGTTCTATATATATAATATATTCCCAAATACGCGACATCATTCATTGATCGATATCTTCGCAGTAATTTGAAAATTTAAAAGTTTGTTTTAAAAATAAACAATTTTAAAATACAACAGCAAGGCGATGTTAACTTTTCTGGAAATTTTAATGCTAAATCGATAATTTATACTAACATATATTCATTAAACAATTCGCACATTTAGATGTTTGATCTGCTACGTCTCGTTCTTTTCGGGTTTTTGGACCTTTCCTCCAGCCAGCATGTCCTGAATCTCTAATATCGTCTTGCCTTTGGTCTCGGGAACAAAGAACAGGGCATAAAAGAAGGCCAAAACAGCAATAGCCGTGAAAATCCAAAAGGTTGGTCCCGGCCCAATCGAGTCCTTCAGAATCGGGAACAGGAGCGTTACCATAAATGCAGAGAGCCAGTTGCTGGTGCCAGCAATGGATCCACCAAAACTCTTGATATCCTCCGAGAACAGTTCGGCCATGACCAGCCAGGGAACGGGACCAAATCCAATGGAGAAGAATACAATAAAGATGCAAATACTGACGATGGGCAGCCAGCCAAGGCCGACCACCGAATCTGGATCGCTTTCACTCATCTGAAAGTAGACCCCCATCAGGCACGTTGTGATAGCCATGAAGACGCCAGATATCAGCAGGAGAATACGGCGACCGGCCTTGTCAATGATAGCCACTGCCACCAGCGTTGTGGTTGTTTGAGTGACTCCAATTAGGATTGTGCTGTTGCTGCCGCTGAGACCAGAGCCTACATCTTCGAATATGGAAGTCGAGTAGAAGAGAATGGCGTTGATGCCGGTCCACTGCTGGAAGATCTGTAGCAGAACAGATATCCCCAGACCCTTTCTGGTGACGGGACGTCTTAGAGCAGCCAGAACATTGACCTTAGGCTGATCATTCTGTTTCTGTGCCTCGTCGAGGATCTCCTTCAGTTCCTCGCTGATATCGGCATCCTTGCCGCGTAACCATTGGAGGGCTTTAGCGGTGTCCTCGTTGCGTCCCTTCATTGCCAAGTACACAGGTGATTCAGGCATAAAGATGTGCACTGCGGCAAAGATCAGGGGAAGAATCGAACACAGAATGTTGATCGTGGTAAGCGGGACAAACGCGCCCACCAAGTACCCATAGAATACTCCGGATACGATCAGCAGCTGGAAGAAACTGCCAATCGTTCCGCGCAAGGCTGTCGTTGAGATCTCCGTGCAGTACATGGGAGCAGTCACGCAGAATGCCCCGCCGCACATGCCCAGGATGAAGCGGCCAAAGTATAGCATTGTCACGTTCTTGGCAAAGAGCATCAGGACCCAGCCGACCATGTATGGCGGTATGAGGGCCAGCATAGTCGGCCTCCGGCCAATCCAATCGATCATGAAGCCAACGGGTATGCAGATGATAGTGGCGCCCAATGTCAGCAGTGCGGATATCCAGCCGAATTGACCCGAGGATATCTCAAAGCCGTAGTCCGTTTCCTCCGTGATCATTTTCTCCACCGGCGAGGACCAGCCGATTGAGGCGCCCATACACATGGCGCCAAAGCTGGCCGACAAACCGGCTATATACTGTGGTAGGACCGATCCCTTGGACATGTTGTGTTCTGTTCTATTCTGTTCTCCGTGATGCAAAAAATGGAACTGAAACTGACACGCAGACCGTTATTTGGCTTGACAAATTGCCCTGCATGAGATAACCAAAGCGTCGACGCTGGCGTACAACTGGCACGCTGGCAGAGGGGGAAATACTTGAAGTTGGAGAGAGTCGTAAATCAGATTCTACAGTTTCCCTTTAGAGCGGCGGCGGAGGCAGAGGTGTGGAAAGCGCGCTTTAACGTAAGCAAAAGTCCCCAAAAAGCAATCGGAATCTGAAACAGCTAATTAAATGACTGCTGATATGCCACCGCCACCTCCACCCACCCCCAATACACACACCCCGCCTATTGTTATAAGAACAATCAAGTGCCTCTATAACAATCCGTTCGCTGCCAGTCGGCTATCTGGAGCTACTGATTATACTTTTGCGCGGAACTTATGGACTTTATATTTCATCTTGCTACGCTACGAAAATGGTATTTATTACACACAGATTGAATCAGTATCGGATCACTACAATATTATATATGTATCTGCTATAGGAAACATCAGCCAGAACTATAATTTGTACTGGATCGTGCATACAGATACAGATTATTGGCCATCTAACGTTAGGAATACATGCATGCAGGATTCTTCCAATTCTAGACATCCAATATATTATGTAGAATTCGACTTACAAGAGTATTACATCTTCGGCGTAAGGATTCATTTCCGGGGCATTTTTCTATTTATTGCATCGTGTGAAAGTAGATAATAGCATTACCTACCAAAATAATTGAATGGGCGTAAATCGCTTGGAGGGCATCTAATCTAGCTCTTAACACACATCATTGTACTCATCACGCCGAAAACACATGTAGGTAGGTTTCTAAACTGTGACAAAATTCCTATGCCAACGGTCACATGGCGGTCAAGTTATCAGGAAAGTGGCGTCCTCATTGATGTTGATCGTTTGGATTTGAATTTGTATACTCGTATGGAGGAGCATCGGACGGGCAGTGGACACATTCAACCAGGTGGCAGCGGTTTGGAGCGGCTGGCCTGCTGATAAGCGTCTATCGTTTGATATGGGTTGACCATTTCAAGTGTTCCACTGGGGAGAATCCGCTGTGCACCCGGTTCCTTGTTTTGTGTTAATGCAATATAGGTGTTTTTCCCTAGATAGCATTCTGTTTTGTTTCAAGTATAGCACTGCACATACACAAAAGCCACGGTTCGACGATAATTTACAGATAATTTCCACTCATCATATCCTCAGAATGGATTTGTGCTTTGGGTACATTCAAGTTTTTATTACGTCGCATACAAAAGTGTTTACAGTTTCAGTTTAGTCGCATTTATGGCATAGCTGCAGGATGATCGAAATGGTGTTATATAACGAAACGGCTGGGTGCAGTGATCCATTTGGATTTCTACTTCTTACGCTCTGCCTCCTCCATGGCGCGCATCATTTTGGCATCATGCTTCTCGTGATGCTCCCTTATGGCACGCTGGAGCTCCTCGCGATGACTCTTGTGCTCGGGTGGATACAGCTCGCGCTTCTTTTTGGTCACCCACTCCTCGAAATATTCCGGTTGGTTGAAGATGTGAAACAGAGCCACCGGAAATGCCATGTACATGCCCATCTTGGCTACTTCTAGAACCCAAGTTCCCATTATCCTAGTCGCTGTTTACGCACAAATCTTTTGTAAAACTTAATTTTCCAAACAAAACTTTGTTTCTTTTCGACGAGAAATTGTTGTCAACAAACATCAGCTGTTTGACACTACCGACAGTGTTGGGTAGAGTCCGGTGGGAGAAAAAACCGTGCTTGGCAACGGCAAAAAGTATGCACCAGTAACTGCATTGAATTGTTTTATAGAATAAGTCGCTGTAAAACTAGATTAAGTTGCCACGAAAGGTAGCAGTAAACTTGTTCACAATAAAATACAAATTTTTCACATGAAAAAAAAGAATAAGTCGCGTAATACAGTTTCCTTATGGTCATTAGTGTCCAAGAGCTCTTTGAGAACATCCCGTTTGCTATAACTTGCGATTTGAAGAATAGAATATAATCATTTCTTGATAATTCAACAACATAATTTCCGATGTTTTAACTGTTTAGTAGTACTCCAAACAGTCAGGCACGCTAATTCCAGCGTTTGATGGTGAATACTTTTTGACCATTAATTCGCGATTTCTCATAGTCCCACTGATAATACCCGTGCAATTCTTTAACTGTTGTGATATACACTTTCTTTAATATGTAATGTAATGTTTTTGAGGCGGCATGCATTTATAATGTAATATTCTTAGCTTAACTTTAAAACGCGGTCAGTTAAAAAGCGGGACACGTGTCATACCGAAAACAATTTCACGGAAGCAATATTTTTCTTGAACATTTTGATGAGGGATGATTTTTTAAAACCGTACAACGGTTTTAACGTTAGGATTTTGAAAAACTACACATTTACGAGTACTATTTAAGGCTAAAGGGCTGTTTCGCCTGGATACTCCTCGGAAGAAGTAATAAGCAGCTTTTTGGTGCGCACGTGCTCCTCCTGAACATTCATGTTCTCCTTGTTGTCCGCATCATCTGTGATCAGTTGAGACTTAAGGGGTGTGACGGCCGATCGTTTGCGACCGTTTGTGACGCTGGCATTAACATTGCCATTGCACAAGGGCGAGACCATTGCAGCAGGTTCATTGCCATCCAAGCAGTACAGCAAACTGGGACTCAGCTCGGCCTCATCGAAGTCGTCGATATCTTGGGTGGTGCTGGCTCCACCGAAGTCATCCGAGCGACTGGCAAACGACAAATCCGTCGGGCTGGCAGTCAGCACACTGCGTGTAAGCAGATATTCCCTAAAGATGAAGGAAATTAGAGTGCGAGATAAGAATGGTAGTCCGGTAATGCATTGCATCCATTGCGACTCACTTGAAATCACTGGACAGAGCGTTTGGAGGCTTGGACTCCTCATTGCTATTGCTGTTACTGCTGCTGCACGTACGCTGTCTAGAGCTGAGTAAGCCATAACCCTGCTGATGTCTCAATATCTCGGCATAGCCGCCAAGTGAAGTAGCGTCCTCGCTATGGAGAGAGGGTGGTTCGCGCTGCTTCACGGGGGTCCCGGCCAGGGAGTCCTGTTCATCTTGCTCGGATAAGCTTAGGTTAAGCTGCTTGTCGCCATTGCCAGCCAAGGCATTGAGCAGCATAACGGGTTTGCGGGAGCGTGGCGTCATAATAGACTCCTGCAATGAAATCAGGTATCAAAAAATGATCTTTCATACGGGAATCTATTGCTGTCGCTATTGCGTTTACCTGCATGGCCTTGGGCATGCGCTGCGTCGATTTGGTGATGGGCGACATTGAACGGCGGCCCATGTGGAGAGCTGGTGTGCTCGTTATGAGATCCATGTTACGATACACGCTGCTCTGGAGGATCTGCTGGTAGCCCACGGTCATCGCAGGCAGTTCATTGGAGCTGCCATTGGACTCTGATAATGTATCGTCATCTTCCCCATCCTCATCGTCATCTTCATCGCTACCGTCCACGTCCTCAAGAAGAGGAGCATCTGCTGCCGACGGGAAGTGCTTGCCCTCATCCCCACTGGGACGCCTTCTTAGGGTGGCCGAAACACTGCGCACCAATCGTTTGGTCGTTTCCGGCGTGCTGAACGGGAATCTTAAATTGCCCATGCTCACGCCCTTCATCAATTTGCGAGTTATCAACTTGCCCATGTGGCTGCTGCTGCTGGCAGCCATTGAGCTGGACACCTCAACAATCGGAGTGAGAGCTGCGTCGCCATCGCTGTTTTCTTCGTCTGGAACCTGGGGCAGAATACTCGAAAGGTTAGGCTCCGATTTGTAGCGTGTGGACTGCTGCACGGGTGTAGAGGGATTAGAGTACTCCTCAATCTCGAACAGACGATGGTCGTCCCAGGCCACGCTCTTCTTGTCGATCAGCTGCTTGGCAGCCGCTGACATAAGCTTCAGAGGAGTCACACAGCAACTAGCGTCTATCTCGTCCTCTTCTTGGACAGCACAAACCATTCCAGACAGCTCATTCGATTGCTGACGACTGGCGGGAGCAGAGATGCTACAGCTGGAACTGCTGTCCGAGGACGAGGTCTCAATCTTGAGCGATGTGGATGAGATGGATTTCTGAAGCTGATGCAAGGAGTTAGTAGCAATGAAGGTAGAGGTGACGGTGGATGTAGAGCTTGTGCCCTTCGATGAGGTGGGTGTCGGTGGACAGGGACTCTGGAACAGCACACGCAGCTTGGGCTGCTTTACATGCGACAGATTGGGCGTCTAGGATACGATGGAGAGACATGCGGTTAGTCACCAATAAACACACACATAAATGGAAATGCGTTGCAAATGCTTCTCTTGCGGCTCACCTCAGGATGAAAGCTGGGGGGCACTCTCTTAGGGGTGCGCGACATGAGGCTCTTGTGGAAGATGTGCTTTTTGATGGAGTCCCCCAAGGACTTGGCACTGCGAGTGGCCTCGTTGTTTTTTAGACGATTCATTACAACGACCTGCAGCGGTGTGCCTGAAACGAGCGAGTGGAATTAATGAGCTGTGTCCTAAAGGAACGCAACGGAGTGGAGACAATGTGCTACCTTGTCCGTTTTGCTTGTTAAACTGCTTGATGAGGCGACGCTTCTTGGAGGACTCCGGGAGGCTCTGAATGTGCGCGTACAGCTGCGCCAGTGCAGTGTCCGTGTTATTGCTGTTGTTTGCCGCTGCCGTGGCTGCACGATCTACAAAAGTGTACACCGTGTTGACCGTCGAGACGTCCGAGATGGATTCGTCAAGGGTTTGCTCCGGTGACATGGTTTTTTTGCGTTTGCGCTCAAGAAAGTACGCTCGAATATCGGTGGCTAGCTTTCCGGGAACTTCGAAGATTTCCAGACCCTGCTGAATCATGTAGGACACAATGCTGGACATCTTCTTCGCCGTATAGTGGAGCACCTCAGGCGGCATTTGCCTGGGGCAAATCAGGTGCGGTGTAAACAAGGTGGCCAAATTCTCCGCGGACATCTTGTTGCTCTCCTCACGCGCTGCCACCGCATGGAGCATTTCAATAATGTGCTGCAGTAACTCGCGATGCTCTTCGGGGAGCAGGAGAAGAAGCAGCTGCACCGAGTTGAGAAGATGTCGTTTGCGCTCTGCGGTAGCCGCCACCAGACCCCCCATTAATGCCTGGCTAAGCGGCGCTATCTGAAGATGTGCTGGATAGTGGGCGTCTGTAAGCAAAGGCTCTGGCAGCTCGGCCAGAAAGCTCTTAAAAACAGTGGCACAGTCGTGAGCCGAGAATCCTGTCAGTTCCAAATCCAAGGGCTGGTCGTGCTGTATGTGCATTCGTAGCTCGTTCTGCCTGGAAACGGCTCCTGTCTTGCGAAAGAGTCCCTCCTGGGTGAGATCTGCAGAATAGCATTTCCGCATTTAGAATGAACCATTTTTCCGGACTCTCCCTGTCACTTACTCTTCTCCAGCATAAGAAACTCTTTGAGCTCCTCCAGGTGCATCAGAAAGCCTGCATCAATTTGTTGCTGCAGCGTTTCAGTGGGACTGTTGCCCGCCGACTTACTGCCTGCCCCAGCCGTGCAGCCTGTGGCAGGTCCGCGATTCTTCTTGGAGAGGCGATTCCACTTCTTGATCTTGCCCTTATCTTCATAGACGATTTCATGGCACGGCAAGTCGAACCTGCAACCCATAAATCGGTAAGCACTATATTTCGATGGGATGGCAGCCTGTGGCAACTTACTCGTCGGTGTTTAGTTCCAGCTCGAAGGAGAGGTGCATGCGCACCAGAGACTTGTATTTTTCATAATTGCTGTTGCGCATGCGTGTCGCTAGGTCGCGGTCATTAAATTCATTGATGTTGGCGTATTCCATGTCCATTGTTATACGCAAGGGCGTATACAGGGCGACAGCAGTAGCGAAAGCAACAAAAACAACAACAGCACAGCACCAACGAAAAGGACTTCCGTAGATTCTAATCCCAGCACTCACACGCTCACTTTAACAAATATTACTTTTCTAAAAGCACAACATAGAAGGTTTGTGGCTTGACAGCATATTTGTTGATGGCTTTGCTGGTGGAATTAAATTGCGGAAAATTGGGCGAGACGCGCTGCAAAAATTGAAATATTGAACTAGCAGAGTTGTCACTGGCGTCCAAAGAACACTTTGTGCGAAAACGCCAGGTCCATGTTGAAGAATTATAAGCTGTACACTAATGCTTCTTTATTTACAGCTTAAATTAGTTAGTAAATCTCTTAAAGAACTCGAAATTACAAATTTTATTATGTGCAACGATTGTGATTAATCGTCGGAGCACATATGTATACGTTTTTACATACACATGTAGTTTATATGTACCAAATGTGTAGTTACCATGTAAAAAATAAGACTTCTTTGTTGAAACCTTGTTTTAGCTAAAATACAATAAAAGCAAGGTCTACAAACTAGCCAGTCAAGTAGAAACTTTATTCATCAACGGTCCAAAATTATGTGGGCAAAACTAACAGTTTTAGTTAGCCAGAATTATTCAACTGAATATTAAAATTTAGCAATATGAACGTCTATACTCTTTCGTTTTTTTTGGTTTGGCCCATTTCGCTAAAACCTTTTTTTACGCAAATTCCAATAAAAGCAAGTATTTAACATAATCCAGTTAAGTAGAAAATCGATTCACTAATCGGATCAAATTATGTGGGCATGGCTAAATGTTCTATATAGCTGAGAATATTCCACGGAAGATCAAAAACGAGGAATATGTATAATAGAGCCTGAACTCGTCAGTATATTTATGGTATATTTTTTAAATGAGACGGTATATTTCGGTATATTTCCGAAGGTCAGACCGTATATCTCAAATCACACTATTTTGCTGCCAGACGCTTTTTTTAACAATATTTTTTAATTGAAATTTTCGTGTCAAAATGGTATTAATAACGCCAGTTTCCCCGCCGGAACATGGACTGCTGTACACAGCCAACAATATCAAGCTCAAGCTGGGCGACAATATTGTGGGCGAGGGTACGATTTACATCGCTCAAAAGTGAGTTGAAAATGGTGTGCAAAATGCCGGCGTCGTCAATTGTTATTGTCTCGACTCTCTTAGTTCTCTCTCTTGGCAACCAATTGACCTACCCGAGGGAATATCCATCGAGTGGAAACAAGTGAGCCTTCATGGGATTTCTTCGAACCCAAGGAAGTGCATTTATTTCATGCTGGACCACAAAGTGGAGTGGAATGGCGTGTATGGAAATCCGCAGCCGGCAATCGTCAATGGGCAGAACGGTGGCGGGGCAGAGGCAGACGTTGACGAGGGCAATGGCAGCGACGAGCACGATGAGGACGATGAGAACTTTGAGGATGCTGTGGACGAACAGTTTGAGGAAGTTACAGAGTGCTGGCTGTTGCCCGAGGATATACACACAGTCGATACGATGTATAGCGCAATGACTACTTGCCAGGCCCTGCATCCAGACTCGGCTGACAGCAATTCGGAGGACAGCGACGCCATGGAAGATGCTGGCGGAATGGTCCTCGAAGACGAGGATATGGCCGACGATGCTCTAACACTTGGACGGAACGGGGGAGAAGTAGGAGGCATGCAGAACTTGAGCCTGGACGACGACGATGAGCGCTTCGAGGACGCCGATGAATAAACCATCACTGATACTAAACGTATTTATATTTGAAATCTTATATAAATTTAAGACTAAAAAGTATGAAATGTTAAGATTATATTTGATTAGCTTTTGGAATATTATATAATAAACGCTGTAAGCGCGCTAAAGAGCTAGGAATCGTTTTCCTTTTTGCTTTCCAGGTTTCGTCTAATTTCTGCCTCCAAATCTTGCTCGCTTATGGGTTCGGACAGCTGGAAGAAAGGACATTACTCTTATATTTGTCGCACTGGAGCTTCCTGTACTTACCGCCTTGGCCACGTCTGCCATAAGCATGGCTTGTCTGAAGGGATCGCCGTTTGAGGGGACTTTATCGTAGTTCCAGTAGGTGAACTCGTCAAAAACACCGGTGAGGCGCAATTGACGGTCAGCTGACTCGCTCAAAGGCTTCTCCGTCTCCTGCAGGACTAGGCCCTTGTAACCTTCCGGTACTTTCATCCGCTCGCCCACCAGAGGATAGCCGCGCAAGGCATTGTTCAGCATTCCTGATCCGTAATCGGGTGCTTCACGTGTATAATTGTTGAAGTAGGTCTCCACATTTGCTTCCCCATCTCCACTTATCTTAGCTGGCAAATAGTGCAGATGCAGGGACTTGCCTTTAGCCAAGTTTTTTCCATTAAAATCCAAGGTAATCGACATTATGGAAACGAGATTAAATAAAAAATATAAAAACACAATCGCCGCCAAAAACCATTTACTCCAAGTGTTGTAAGTCGGCACGGAAATTTTGAACGTGATCAGGGCTACCAATCTTTTCGCAAGAAAAAATATCAGTTTTTGCAGAAAATATGCTAAAATATAGCTCAACTATACAACAAAATGTTGTGTATTTCATAAAGTTTGTTATTAGATGGGGTTTGTAGGCATAGATTTTATCAATTTAAAGTAGTCCAAACTCCGGATAACAGCAGTGTTCGAATGTAGACAAATTCCAAGAACTAGCTATAAAACAGCCGATTTGGTAACAGTGGTGATAAGTGTTGAATAAGGCCAATGAAATACGTTTACCAGCACTGAAACACACCAACAATAAAAATGGCGTTCGTAGAACTAATTTCTGCGATACATTAGTTTATAAACGTGCGCAAAAGCAACTGAGCTGGCAGTTAATAATGTAGTTTAACTAATCAAAAAGTGAAAACCCATAACGAATGGCTGCAGAAGCATAGCACGCGCTTTTCAAACACATTCTCGTGGTTTTGGTCCCTTCCGTACCTCCCTCGGTCGTCGGCACCCTTCCGTTGCTCGCTCGCACTCACCGTGCGTAAAACGAAAGAATATTTATTGCAATCGCGCTGAAATAGAGCGCACTACATATAGACGAGTGTACATATAGGCACAGCACATGTGTGTAGTTTATAATAAATTTAAAAAGAATCGAGCCACCAAATTTGCCTCAATTGATTATTATTGCAAATTTTTGCAACACACACACACGCCCGTACAAATACGAATGCAAATGCGAGGCGCACCCATACAAGAGCAGCAGCTAAATTAAAGTTAATTAAACGCCTAGTGGAATTTAATTTAATACAATTTATGAAACACATAATAAAGTTAAGCCTCGATTCCCTTGCCTAGCAAGAGAGGGGCGTCAGTGTGTATGGATGTGTGCGTGTGAGCGAGACATGTGCGTGTGAATTGTTTTCAAAGCAGCAGCAGCAACAACGGTAACAGCAAACAGCAAAACAATTTCGGGTGAGTTCTCGTGCATATATTTTTTTTTGCTACCTGCAAACTCTGCCCCTACCTGTCTCACCTTGCTGGAGCAGAAGAAGTGGGACGGAAGGGCCCTATCAAAGTGTTTTGTAACCGCGAATTTATTGATAAAATAACCTTTTTTTGTCGATATCTTTCTATTGCAGTTTGTAATAACTAACAAATCGCTGTTAGCATGCATATGTGTGAGTGCATACAATGACACAAAACCGCAATTGCAGCTGCAACAATAACAACAACAAAAACCAGCGTCAAGGCTATCGAAAAAAACAGCAACAAGAACGGCAGCAGCGGAGGGAGAGCCAGCAGCAGCAGCAGCAGCAGCAGTTACCTTCGGCAATGAAAATATTTCTTGCTACGTCCACCTCCGCCACCGCCACCACCTCCTCCTTCTCCCTATCCCTTTACCAACAACAACAGAAGCAGCAACACGGCCGTCACCAGCAACCAGAGAAACAAACATGCTGCTTGGGCGCCGTCTAATTGTCGTATAAATAATTAATCGGCATACAAAATAAATGAACCTATATTTACAAAAGCAAAACAATACCAATTAAAAGTCGGAAATTATGAATAACTATCCACGTCGCAATGGTACACACAAAGTTCGAATAACGAGTAAGTTTTTTGCACAGCACCAAAATGAACGATCGTTGGCTCTAAACATTTCCCTCTTCCGTTTTACAGTATTGTGTGCTCGAAACTTGGCTCGCAAGGATTTATTTCGTGAGTACTTATTTTGTGTGTGTTTTTTTTTATTTGCTTGGGAGAGTTCTTGGTATCGAAATCCATCCAGAGCCGCGCGTGTTTCTAAATCAAATTTCCCAGTGGGTTCCCTCACACTCTTTCCCATTACCTACGAATATATATGCATATGAAATGAAGTATTGCTAAATTTAGCACTTCCTTTTGTCTACTTTCATTTTTCACCAAATTGCGGCACTATGCCTGGCCCCCCCATCAAATAAAATGTGTGAATGTCTGTCCGTCTGCCTGTCTGTATCGTTGTGCCATATCTGAGCTCTTTTTTTCCATATATTTTCTGTTTAGATATAACAAAAGTGATTATTACTAATTTGCTTTCATTGCGGCTCACATCACACACACTCACACTGGGGCACGAGGCATAATTTTTCTTTCCCCTTATTTTGTTTGTTTGTTATTTATTATTTTTCCCCCCACTCTCGTATCTTGTCCACATTTTTTTTACACATCGCTGCACTTAAATCACGCTCTGAGCATTTCCCAACAACTGCCCAAAACAGTAAACCCATAGCATATATTAGTGCTATATATTGTATGAGAAGAAGAGATCCCAAAGAAGGGATCGTAGCCATGATAATTCCAATGTGGAATCTATCCATAGAAAAGTCCAGGGTCTCTCGGTGGCTCTTGCTCTACATTCGTGGCGGGGAATTATTTTTCCCATCCTGCCTTTTGTTTCTTTTTGTTTTATCGACAGTGTCTGATTAGATTTGAGACAAATACTCGAACATTTTATGGCCTAGGCGCACTGGCTGCACTGTCATCGGTGGGAGAAACCTTGAAAAACGGTGCCTTTCGGGTTTTTACTTTAAGTTTTTGCTACTTTAAGTTTTTTACGATATAAATAGATCACCATAGGACTATGACGCTATAACTGTGAGCAATCGATTCGTAGTGGGTTTTTTCTCTCGTTGACCCCAGGCATAGTTGCCCTTGGCTTTTGCTTATCAAAATATAAACTCAATTTATTAATCGGCACAAATCGGAACAGATAGCATCTCGAAAATGATACCCTTAGGTCTGCTGCGGCAGCAGCTGTCCAAAAATTACAAGATTTCTCTTATCAGAACCCTGGCGGATGGAAAGGGGTCCAAAGGTGGGAGGAATCCCAGCGGAAAGCTGCACGAAAAACCAAAAGAAAGTGCCGATAAGCAGCAGCGACTAAAGGCATCGAAATTTCCATTCGTGATAACCGCTCCAGCGGCATCGAAATTCCCCGTGGAGGAGGAGCCAGCGAACCGCCTGCTCGAAATACTTGACAGCCGCCAGGGAAAACGGAAGGAAGACCTAATCGTCAATGACACGAAGAAGAAGTTCGATTTCAGCAGATTGAAGCCCCTCGCCAACTTCCCGGTGGAGTCGCGCAAGAATTCCAAAAGCAAGTTTCCCGTCAACGAGAGGACGCTGGAGACCGAAGACGACCGACTGGAGGAGGTGCTTCAGAAGGCGGCCAAGAAGGTTGAGAGGGAGTCGCGCGGACGCTTGGCTCAGAATTGGCCTGCTGTGGCACAAAAAGCAAAGGGTCCAGCAGGCCCTCCTCCTCCTCCTCCTCCAGCCAAAGATGGACCCTCCAAAAGGGCACCTCCTCGCAAGGCAGGAGCTCTTCCACCCAGAAAACTCCCACCGGGCACACCGCCGCCACAGACAAAGAAAACATTTGGCCCTCTGGCCGATGCTGATCGCATCTTTACCAATCTTTACGGCCGGCACGACTGGCGCCTGAAGGCCGCCATGAAGCGCGGCGACTGGTACATGACCAAGGAGATCCTAGGGAAGGGTCATCTGTGGATCATCAACGAGATGAAGACCTCGGGACTGCGCGGCCGCGGCGGTGCCGGCTTCCCGAGCGGCCTAAAGTGGTCGTTCATGAATAAGCCACCGGATGGAAGGCCCAAGTTTCTGCTGGTCAACGCCGATGAGGGGGAGCCGGGCACCTGCAAGGACCGCGAGATCCTGCGCCACGATCCGCACAAGTTGGTGGAGGGCTGCCTGATAGCGGGCCGTGCGATGGGGGCCAACACCGGATACATCTACATCCGCGGGGAGTTCTACAACGAGGCCTGCAACCTGCAGTACGCCATCCTGGAGGCTTACAAGGCGGGCTTCCTGGGGCCGAACGCCTGCGGTTCCGGTTTCGAGTTCGATCTCTATGTCCAGCGGGGAGCGGGCGCCTACGTGTGCGGCGAGGAAACATCGCTCATCGAATCGCTTGAGGGGAAGGCGGGCAAGCCGCGCAATAAGCCCCCCTTCCCGGCGGACATCGGGGTATTTGGCTGCCCCTCGACGGTGACCAATGTGGAGACGGTGTCGGTGGCTCCTACGATCTGTCGCCGCGGCGGCAACTGGTTCGCCAGCTTCGGACGCACCCGCAACTCTGGCACAAAGCTCTTCAACATCTCCGGCCACGTGGAGCGGCCTTGCACCGTCGAGGAGGAGTTGTCGATGCCCACGCGTGAGCTAATCGAACGCCATGCGGGCGGGGTCATCGGTGGATGGGACAATCTGCTGGCCATTATCCCGGGCGGCTCGTCCACTCCCTGCATTCCCAAGGAGGACGCCAGCAAGGCCATCCACGACTACGACGGCCTCATGGCCGTGCGCTCCTCCCTAGGCACCGGCGCCATCATAGTGATGAACAAGCAGACGGACATCATCAAGGCCATAGCCCGTTTGGCCGCCTTCTACAAGCACGAGAGCTGCGGCCAGTGCACCCCCTGCCGCGAGGGCCTCCACTGGGTGAATCTGATCATGCAGCGCTTCGTGACCGGGCAGGCCAGCGTCGGGGAGATCGACATGCTGTGGGAGATCACCAAGCAGATCGAGGGCCACACCATTTGCGCCCTGG